>NC_134077.1:6633361-6940055 GCF_965140245.1 Athene noctua
TATATTTACATATATAAAAAAATGTATATCTTTATTCAGTGCCTATATATCTCAGAAGACATATATACAGCTTACAGAGGCAGAGGGGCTGTGAAAGGTGTTTGCCATCATGATCTCACAGAACAAATGAGACATAATTTGTTCTCAGCTTTTAGACATGCCATAATTCTTGAGGAAATAAGGCTGGCCAAACCAGAATACAGGTATCCTTCACTTGTCTGGATAACAGCCCCAGGCCATTGGGGGTCACTTCCAGGGTTCATGACCACATCACCAGAATGGGATTAAAGAGAAACTGGTGCCTCAGGCTTTGTATAGCTTCGTGCCTGCTATTTCTGCAATGCCTTCGGTGAGACTCACTACAACCTCACAAGGCAGCAGTTTACATACTTATATATGAGAAAACCAGAAGAAATCTCCATGTATTTTCAGTTGGAATAATTTAGGTACCTAATAATTAACATTTGGATGGTTTGGAAGGTAAATGAAGAACACTGTTGTGTGTTTCTGTTGAACAAGTAGAAATTAAGCCTAAGGTTCAGAGGAAATTTATTTGCCCCTTTTTACAGTGCCCCCCATTAGGAGTGCTGTGGCAAGCCCCAAGCACTTGGGAGGTGTTTCCTCAGCTCAGTGTTCAACCTAGGGACTTCAGCAGCAGCAGGATTTGCAAGGCTAAATCTCCTAGAGCCCCTACAACCAGCAGAGTGTGGGTTTAGTATCACCATCAAGTCAGAAGTGGCTAAAGGTGTGCAAAGCAGGAAACATATTTTATTTCTTTTGATAACAATCAGTGATCAGAATATTTCAACTATTATGGATTTAGTTTACTGACTGAGAAGCTAATATTTGTGCAGCTACACCCGAACTCCAACTCGATGTTTCCTTTTGCTGCAATTTCAGGTCAGATTCTTCCATGAACGTTAGCCCTTCCTTCAGTCCCATTGATATAAAATAGGCCGTTAAAAGAAGAATATTTCAGATGCTGGTGAATAATTGTTGTAATGGGCCATAATATTCCACTGCCAAGCAAGTACCAGCACCAAACACAGACAGAATGGGATATCCTTGTTTGTTTCATAATATTCTAATGGCACAGCCCTAAATGACACTCTGAAGCTCCTTTTCAGATGATGATTCAGCACAATCCTGAGTGCTGCTTAGAGTCAATAGAGAAAATCTTCCAACCAGCAAATATAGCTTACAATTTTCTTATCTGAGGGTGTAGCTACATATTTCATCTCATTAAAAAACAGCTTCTTCCTGGGTTATTTGTAGGAATGCTGTGTACATTCTGTTTTCTTCTCTTCATCTACTTCTTCTCCTTGTTGTCAGCTGCAGATTCCATTAGTAATTTTAAACAAGTGTATATTTTTATAAATAAAGATATCAAATAACACAAATCTACTGATCAGTCCCAGAGCAGGTCTTTATGATTTTGGTCAACTGAAAGAAGCAACCAACTTGTGTACAGTAAGAAATTGTGACACATAAGATAATAAAGTCAATCGGTTTACAAAATGTGGCTGAAATAGCCAGAGAAGGCCTGAAAGTTGACTGCAAGCACATTTTGGCACTGAATGGACATCTCTTTTCATTCTATACAGCCCACGGTTGGGTTTTGTGCTTGTGTGTAACATTTGACTTGCATATGAACCCAAGAAGCAGATGTGAACTGTTAATAATGCTTACATTCTGTTAAAGATCTCTTTAGCTCTTCCTCGCAGTGGTGGTCTATATGTCTTGCATAGAATTAAGCACTGTTAGCTGTAAACTAGCAAGCTAGCGTACAATTCAGTTGTAAAGCATGTAGTTGAATGAATAAAGGTCAGTCAGTCAGCTATTTAAAGGGGGTTTGCCATAGAGATATGTTTTGCTGTCTGTGCTGTTGTGGCTACACAGTACTAACGGGTTTTATTCTTGACAGTTTAAAACTACGGTAGACTGCAATTATAGCAAGATTTCAAAAAAGACCAAAACCTGCTATCTTTCATACACATATGCACTGACATATACCAAATTAAACCTTTTCTAACTCACTGAAATTACTCCTTTTCTGTATAAAGTAAAAATGAATGCCCGCTTGATAGAACCTGCAAGTGTAATTCATAAACGAGTACAGAAAATTATTAACACTAGTGCAGCTGTGGGAACTGAGTCATAGCTTCAGCTGATGAGCACATAATTTCATTTTTGTTTTTTAAAATTAAGTCAGTAGCTGCCTACAACAGATTTTTACCTTTCCTGACGGTTATGGACACAAACTGCACAATGAAGGAAATAGGCTGAACATTAGCAGTCAAGTTTTCTTTGTGTGCATTAGGTATCTCTTGAAGTCAATGTTGTCTTATAATATCAAATGCAGGACATCATGATGCCAATGTGTGTCCATTAAAGATTCTGGCAAATGTCCTTTGATAATATAACAGGTAATGGGTTGACAAGCACACTACGCTTCGCGGCTATCTCATTTGCAAATCAAACAATGGCTTTGGACATTACTATTGTTTAAAAGTCTGACTATTCTGTTCAACAGCTACCAAACATCAGGTGTGAAGATGCAGAAAAAGTAACTGCAGAATAATCTATCTATAGCGCAGTATAAGCTTTATTTTCTTTTTTTTAATTTGTTCTTGCAACTGAAACCTCAAAGTGAGATTTTGATCGGATACACTCCTGTAAACCCATCGTAATCCTATTTGTTTACTCTGTGTGTCTACATCCAAACATAATTTCATCTAAATACTTTATAATGTAGATGGATAGCTATAAATTAAATGACTGTTAGATTGCAGGGTTGGTTTTGTTTTTTTTGTTTTTTTTTCTTTTCCTTGTTTGGGACTTTGACTTTTTCACTTAAATACTGGAATGCTGTTCTCCACAGTGTGAGTATTTATCAGATTTTAAAAAAGCCTTTGGCTAGATAACAACTATCAAGATTCATGGAAAACAGCAGACACCCAAGAGATGGTGACAAATAAATAATATGGAAAACAAGTGATGTAAAGCTAGATAGCTGCTTCACTCATTTTAGGTGAATCACTCATTTTAGGTGATTTTGCTCTCTGTATTTTGGATGTATGTTTGTTTGTTTGTTTGCTTGCTTTTATCTAATGTTTGTTAAATTCTGAATCTTTTGCATAAGTGTGGAAGCAGCACAGGCTGTGCCATCCAGCTGAGATGAATGTGGTACGAGTTGCTTTCCATAAATTAAGCGTTCTTCCTTAGATAATCTTCTATAACAGGTTTGGGATGAAGAAAAACAATTCTGCCTGAAACTTCCTTATTTCACCGCCAAGTGACACACCTCTTGCCCACCCCTAGGAAGTCCCATACACAAGGAAATGTAAACAGCCCCCACAGTGACCAAGGAGAGCCAAAAAGCAACCTGACAGCAATGAATATTCTCATGAATCAAAGTGCCGAGCTTAATTCATAATGGTTTAGAGGTGCTATGGTATCAGTTGTCCTCAAATATTTGAACAATCTGCTCGTATTTATAAACATGATAGCAAATTCCCAAAATGTCTGGAAAAGTAACAAGATAGATTATCCCCCTGAAAGCTCATACTGGAAATGAGATATTAGCATGTATTTCTCTTTTCACATGGGCATGCTACTGCTGCAAATTCTTCATAGCTGTGTCTGTCCCTTACAATGTGTTCATACAGCGTGGAGCACAGCGGGACCATGATCTTTGCTAGGACGTCTTAGCATGAAAACAATGGAAATAATTAATGCAGAACCATTCCGTTATCCTCTGTTTATAATGTGCCAGTCTTTTAGACTGAAAGTAGAGGATAAAAAAATGAAAAAGAAATAAAACAATTGCATCTTGCTAGTCTCCCCTAAGTTACAACAGCGAAAGTATCATTAGCAGCCTCCATATTCACATGAATTAGTCATGCCATTCTGATAATATATGACATTTCTTTATCCTGTCCAACGGATGGACAAAAATACAGGGCTGTTCTTGCTCATGTTGAATTTTTACATTCTCTAAGTGTATACTGCACTTGAGCCATCAAGGTTTCTGTTCATGTCCACAAGAAGATCATGGGACAAGAAGAAAAGCCTATCTTTTTCCTTTGCTCTCCATCAGCCTTGAGAAAGACCGAACATATGTTGTTTCTTTAGCTGTTTCTGCAGCTGAAAACTCTTCACTACAGATGAGCAAGCTGAAGAAAGAGGGATGGTCCATATGCCATTTTCTGTGTCTGTACTAGTAAGTTCGACAAGCCCAAAACTGTTCTCTTGCTGAGACCAGATGGGCTAGGATTGCCTACTTCCATTCTATAACATCTCTTACTCTTCAAACAAGACTTGTTGGGAATGCTTGTTGGGAATGGTCATGGGCTTGTCCTACATTGCAAACTGTATCCACAAATTGTTCAGGAGAGGGTGGGTTACACCAAGAGCTCTTCCAGCCACTTAACAATAGAGATGAATGTGTTCTGGTTCTGGGCACTTCCCTGTCCCGGTTCAATTTACCAGTGTTAAGTGTCACCACTGAGGGCAAAAGGAGATCTTTCATTCAAATTGGTGAATTTTGGAGTATTAGATAAGCAACACTTCTCCAGATGAAAAGTCTGAAGACTTAAATCATTCTCTTGAGAGCAGCAGAATAAATTTCCATTTTCTTTCACTCCCTCTTCTTCACACATTGCAAAGCATATGTTAAACAGAGAAATTAGGTCTTTCTTTTAAGGCGACCTGTTCTACCTGTAAACCATGCCATTCTTAACACACCACCAATTTCACCCTGGCAGATATATCTGCTCTATGTGGAGGTAGTGGTAGTGTGTCCTTAAAATATTCTTAAACCCGGAAAATAAATTCTGCTGGTGTCTACTGCATTTCTACCACCACAGCCACGAGCTCTTTTGCAAACCAAACATGCTTGCTGCCATTCCTTCACATCTGTAACATTTAACTTTAATGCCTCTGCCCCTGAGGAGCTGCAGAGTAGCATTTCAATTCGCCATCCACGGATTTGTCCTGAAGAATTAGAGACATGTCAGCTTATCAGTCTGTGACCTTTTCTATTAACATTGTCTTCAGGTTGACTTGGCAGCACACAAGGAAAATAAATCTTTTTACCCGAAGCTGGTCTGACTTGCCAGGATAGTGCAGCTGTGGCTCAAATCTGTTAAATTTTTAAATTGCAAACATTGCTATGACTACATAAAATTTATTAGGTAGAACAATCCCTGGGAAAGGATGGAGACAAAAGTAATGGAATAGAAACTATTAAAATAGATATGAAAGAGGCATTTTTTGCAAAGCCTGGGAAGTTGCATTGTTTACCTTATTTACAGCCTGGTCTGACACCCTAGAGATAATACAAATAGAGTCACCATGTAAATTATATGATCTTCTCATGTTCCAATCTTTGGAGGATCTACACAGACATACTTCTAAGCAAGCTGCAATGGCCTTCTTTATCACCTGCTCCCAGACTTTTTCAATTATTTTTTCTGTTTTGTTGGGGATGGGGAGAAGTATGGTGGCCTCAGAAAGTGATACCATGGATAAGTCTTCTGACATAAACCTGTTCTGGCACTATAGTCCCTGCATTTCCCACTGCTTTGATATTCTGTGACATCTTATCACGGAGAAATGTACGAACTGCCTTCTCCAGGATGCTCTCCAGTATGATATAAGGACATTTAAGGCTCAGAACACCTGGTTAATATCTAGTAGTTTCTGAGGTACGCAAGGATGTTTGAAATACCCACAGCAGACTTGTGGATTTGATATAGGACTTATGTCTCTTTAGAGGGTCAGGAGGCAAAAGTAAACTGAGCTATCTCAAAGGATTTGGTATTTAGACAAATTAACTGAGCCCCAGAAGTGTGTTTAAACTGCAGATTAAGACACTTTAATTAGTGCCTGAATTCTGTTAGGTTCTAAACACCCACTGAAGTAAATGGAAACCAAGATAATGCATGCAGTGGAACCAAGGGAGGGAGATGCAACCCACCCTAACAGAGGGACTTAATTTTGGCAATAGGTCTAGTGGCAGAAGGAATTATACTTCACAGGTCTCCTCTGACTCTGATGGTAGCTTAGATACCCAACATACATGTAGACAGCTACCTGAGGACAATTATTAAATGCTTTTTAAAAACTTGATAAAACTCCCACAGTTAAAAATTCCAGGAAATAGCAACAACAACAACAAAAAACAGGGAGTAGGAAAAGCTATTTCTTATGTATGTTAGCTTAGTGGAGACAAGATGATTCATTTTTTTTCTCCTACTTTCTAGCCGTATTATTGACCAGATTTTCTCCCTTTAAGTAATAATTTTTTTCTCATTTGGGATCTCCCAGTGTGCTTGTACAAGTGTCTGATCTCACCTGTTGGATTTAGGCACCATTGTAACTATACAATATCATAATTAATGCATTAAAAAACTACTGAATTTAAAAAATTTAGAATTTAAATTACAGTAAAACAGAAATAACAGAACAGTTGTTCCATGATGGTAACTATTTCAGAGCAAGCGTGTTTTGAGGTGATAAAGGTAGCCAAATTCCAGAATAAGTATCTTCACAACAACATTTGTACTGTAATATGTAAACATACCGCAAAATATTTTCTTTTTATATATTATCAACCTAAGGGGAAAAAACAAATCTTTTTTATTAAAAAAAATTATTTCTATCAAAACAAAGAAAATAAAGTGGTCTAGGAATTCTCTGGAGTCTTAGTGGCTCTCAATCTTTTATGTGATCCAGAAACAGATGTTGGATTACATCTTCTGTGATACACAATATTCTCCCATTCTTTTCAAAGGGAGGTAGCATCCTTTAAGTAAGTGGTATAGCAATGTGTGGTGCCAGAGCCTATACAAGAAAAGGGGGAGAAAACACACCTCACAGCAGTGCATAACCTGCATTTTGCAGTTCCTGAAAGCGTTTTCCACCAAAATACTCCTCCCCTGTGGTAGCTGTTTTACAATTTTTTTGTGATTATCATGTTTTTGAAATTGGAGCTATTGCTTAGTCAGTTGAGACAAGTTGAAAATTTCATTTTTATTTTGTTCATTTGGGAGACAGCAAATGATAGCTTCTACTGCAATTAGGCAAATCAATAGAGAAAAGTTCTATTAAACAAAAAACCAACGGGTAAATCCCCACAGTCAGGAGCTCTCTGCAGAGCAGATTTCTGAATGCTGCCAGGATTCACAGGTTGCCTCATTCTTATCATCTTTTCCTAAATGTTCTGTTCCTGGCTACTGTCAGACAGAGGATATTAGGCTAGATTTTTAAAGTAGGCATCACTGTTCTGATTATAAATGCCTTTTACAAGATAATAATGAACTGAACAAAATTTCACAATGAATCACTAATCCCCTTTTCCTAGAGGCACTTAGAAATTTTCTTGAAGGTGTCTTAAATAGGTACTTAGCAGCACCGGCCAAATGATTTCTTGTGATGGGAAAAATTCCTAAGTGACAATAGAACATAAGCTTGTTTTCAGAAAAATCATTTGGTCCCAGGTGTTCCTGGTAGCATTTAGCTACCTTGTATTGATCTCAAACCAAATAATTTGTATCATTAACCCTAAGGATATAGGTCTTTGTAAACCTCAAAATCAAGTAATACTCAATTACAGTAACATTTAACAGATTTTGTTAAACCGCAGCAGATGAAATTCATATCTTTTAATAGTGCTCTCAATATCATGAAATTCTGAAATCAAGTGATGAGTGAAACATCTCAGCTTCAAGTGGAATTTTTTCGTCCTTGTACACAGGAGAGCCTGGACCTGTTCTAGAACACCACCTAAGTAACTCAAGGAAGAAGGGCCTTTTAAGTTAAAATGCAGATTTGTAAGTCAAAATCACAGCTACTGCATGCTTAGGTCATAATTTTTTGATGGTACTAGCTGTTAATAGTCTCCCTAGAAAATCTGATAACTGCAGATCAACGCCATAGATGAGGATATTCTGTCTTCCTCTTCCTGCAGGTACCTGTCAGGGTCCTAAGTACTTTTGCAAGTGCTGACGGAGTGAAACAGACAACATTTAATTGGAAGATTAAAAACTGAAAAAGCATGCCAAATTGCTGATTAGATGGCTAACTGTTCATTGGGTTTTCAGTAAAGAATTTGCTGATTATTGAATGAATTTGAAGTTTCTCTTTGCGTCACAAGGGCACCCATATTTCTTGATGAGTTTGACAAAGAGCATCATGTTCAATATTTTACATAAGGTAAACTAACACTGTGGTTGGTGGTTTAGGCTTATCTTCACAGTTCCTCACCTTCTTGTGCAGAATTTGGGCAGACATTAATGAAGAGAGAAAAGGATGGCAAAAGTCCTCATGGTTTGTATCACGCCTTGTAATCCTTCTCTCCTCTCAATATGCTCAGTATATTTAATCTTTCCTGCTGTCAGAATATCTGTAAAGGGCTGGTGGTACATCTTACATGTATTAATTACATATATGACTTAATTTACACTCAGGGCATCTAATATATATTCAAAGGTATATTAATATGCATTATATTATTTATTATAGTTAACGTGTTATTCAGCACTAAGTACTGACACATAACATCCAGTATCTCCAATGAGAACCAGAATCCTTGGTTAACCATGCATTTGGAGGTTGCTTTTTATTTTCTGTTTGCATGTTCTACAAATAATTTGCACAATACTTTGACGCTGTGTTTTGGTTATCAGTGGTTATTTTCATAATGTGTAATATCTAAGCTATGAGAGGTTATTTAGATTAGCAATATAACACAGAGAGAAGGGTTTATTTGTTGGGAAAAAATGTTTGACCACTTTAATGCAGATTCACCTACTTAACTTCCAGCGTTCCTATATAGTAAAAGGTTTTTATCATCTTTAAGGAATATTTAGTCTGATTAAGACCTTAATCAGCCTCCAGATTTACCTTATTGTTCAAATGTATGAAATATAAGATGAATAGGGACTCAGTTTAAAATATTCTGGCATGCTAAATTTAAGTGGTATGAGTATGTGCCTTTCAAGACAAACCTTTAACTTTTGATGTCACTGAAAGCATCTTTTGAGAACATTTCTAAACGAATACATGTGGAGGGCATTCAAACTTAAGGAAAATTCATACCGAAGGAGACAGATATAATAAAATTAATTGATTGGGAATTAGAAAAAAAAAATATTTGCAGAAATTTCATGCACAATTTCTTCAGTTTGGGCTCTAATAATAGGAAGTAAAAGCTTTTTTCTGTAAGCTCTTTTCTCTGCAGTCTTTGCCATGTAAAAATATTCTCCACATATTTCTCTCCACATCATCCTGCTCATCTATTTTTAAACCTCATTTCAGCGTGTCTTTTCATCATTACTTAAACCTATTAATTTATCTTTTCCTCTGGGATATATAGATATATTTCAACTCTGTAAACTATTTTAAGAGAGACTTTGTATGAAATACCATAAAGAAGAATTAACATTGTTACTATTAGGCAGTCACTTCCTAAGCTGAACTTCTAATTAAGTTATTCTTGGTTCCTGCAGGGGAATACTAACCATATGTTTCTCAGGATACCAGGGTTAATTGTCTGCCTAGACTATAGGGACTGCATTTCTTTAACTAGCACATATTGCTAAAAGAGAATAAGGGAAGCTCTCTGGAACAGAAGAACAATTTTACAAATAAGAGCTATATTCATAGTATCTTCTTGGAGGTTCACAGGTAGAGGGAGAAAGATTTGGGCAGCAGAAGGAATGAGGTCCACAGCAGAACAGTTAACGTGAGGTCAGTATGGAAGGAAAAGGACAAATGAAGCAAAAAATAGTTCATCAGGATGAAGTCACTGCATTTTGTTTGGATGTTTGAGTCTTGTTGTCATTGTCTAGCTGTAGTTGTTCATACACAAGTTAGCACGGTGCAACAGTTACTGAATGAAATGAGAGATTGGGGAGACAATATCAGCTGTGGGCATTAGTTTACCGTCACCCAGATAGGATCGAACAGCCCTATGCAAACTTTTCATGATGCAGAATTAGCCAAATTGTACTTAGATAAGACATTTCTAAGTCAGCAGCAGAAACTGTTTTTACATTTGCAGGAATGGCCACACAAAGCAGAGTTCTGTGCATGGCTAAAACAGCTATATGTTTTATATGTAGCATAAGATTGTATACAGTGATGGATCATGCATATGCGGGGGTAGCCACACAGGATCATGGACCAGCTGGATGTAAGAACTGAGAAAAGCAGTGGGCTGAGGAGTCTCACCTGGTGCAGCTGAAGATATTTTTTCAAGGACCCTTGCAATGGAAATTCACTCCATCAACCACAGAGCAGCTAAACAGACTGAGTGACTTGATTCCACACATGAGCTTTACCCTGTGCAAAGAACCTAATTTTTTTTTTTTTTTTACTTTTCTAACATCTTCTCTGTCTGTGAATGCCTGTACAACATGGGCATCAAACAAATGCTTACCTCAGCACTGCACCTTGCAGAAGCACAGCCCAAGGTGCTAGATGGTAGGAAGTTGACCCAGATTTAAAACAAGGTTTCCTTCCTTCCTGTAACCCTTTAGCAAGATGTCATCACACATTGCTGGAGGTAGAGTACTACCACCGCTACTGTGATTACATTGTGCTAATTGGCTTCAAGCGGCTTATATGAATCAGTTCAAATCACAGCTTAAAGTAAACTCCCAGCTCATAGAGAGCTGGTGAAGTGTAGAGCAACAGCATTGTTGAGCTGGCCTCAGCTTTTCTCTAAACATTAGAGAGCAACCCTGCAAAAGTTTAGCTTAGTCTCAATGCTCTCTTATTTCAGACTTGCCCAGCACTGTCTTGGATAAGATCGTGTCTGACAGCAATCACAGAGCACACCCTGACATGTGAATGGGACTGTTGCTGTTACATCAGCCTAAGAATAACCCACCTGGTATCTTCTTCTGGCCCAGCTGTGTTCCAGCTGTGAAGAATGGGTGGGAAGCTGGGCTGGGTGTCATACATTATTAAAACTGAAGTGCTACTGCTGTGTTTATTTCATGCCCTGTGGGATTTTACCTCACTTACTTCAAAATAAAACTGAATACATTAAATGGTTTAGCAGCATGGTGGCTAGCTCAGTAACCCTGTAGAAGGATTTTTCTCCATGTTTCATACCATTCAAAGCATAATGCAGTGAATAAGCCCTTTTATAAAAATAAAATCCTATAACTGGCCAGTGCAACTTTTTCTGTTAGCTACTGAACAAAGCCTTTGGCGTAGCACTTGTTTATATATCTCTTTTTATTTTTTTTATACATCTACTGATGACTCTAGTGTAGGTTTATACAACTGCTCTTCCCATGGGTTTGGGGGTTGAACTATATCTCAGTCATTGAATAGTGCTACTGATTTTTAAGGGCTGTACTTCTAGAGGAGGGGAAAAAAGTCTAAAAAAAGATTACTTAAACATTTAGAATCTAGTGTCATGGATGCAGTTATGCACCTAACCCATAAGAGAGAAGCAACAATATATTTTTTTGGTATTAAGTAGAGAGTTAACAAAGTTCAATGGTAAATGTGATAGTGGTTTAACAAGATATGATGATAAGGTTCACTTGGTTATTTACTGCACAGAGGACAGGGTCAAACAGAACTCTCAGAGAGACCCTTCCATTGAGCCATAAGGTTCAAAAAGCACCCCTTTTTCTTCCTAAACTCCTTCTCAGAGAGGAGACTATGGGAGGCTGCATCCACTCCTAGTCCCAGACTTGGTCAATGGTTTGTGTCTAAAGGCACAATCAATCCTGTCCATCACTTATCGAAGTTTAGCATGCTGTTAATCACTTATCAAGATTGCGTTGCAGCAAAGACTCTCAGAACTTCAAGGAGTAATCTTGAGAAGTGTCCTTACCCAAGAGGAGATCCTGGCATGCAGCCCACTGCCATGCAGGAAAGCTCAACAGGTCCTGGACAGTCCACTATTTATGGAGTAAGATAATTGATTTATAGTCATATTTACATACCAGCAGGATGTCTGGCTCACTGCTCCAGAAAGCCCTTGGTTACGATGCTGCCATCCATTCCCCAGAGTCCAAAAGTGGGGGTGCACACCGCCACATCTACTCATCATGTGCTACTTTTGGTTAGTCTGCAGAGATATTCCTTTACACTTTCTTTGGATGAATCATTGGTCCTCATGGGGGACTTCAACCGCCTTCGTATCTATTGAAGGGACAACAAACACAGCAGGGCATAAGCAACCCAGGATGTTCCTGGAATGTATTGATGATAAATTCCTTCTCCAAGTGATAGAGGAGCCAATGAGGAGAGGTGCTGTGTTGGACCTTGATCTCACCAACAGGGAGATGGTAGAGGGGAATGTGAAGCTCAGGGACAGCTTTGGCTGCTGTGGCCATGAAATGATAGAGTTCAAGATCCATAGGGCAGCAATGAGGGTGTGCAGCAAACTCTCTATTCTGGACTTCAGGAGAGCAGACTTCTGGGATCTGCTCTGCAAAATACCATGGGATGAAACCCTGGAGGGAAGCAAAGCCCAAGAAAGCTGATTAATATTCAAGGATCACCTCCTCCAAGCTCAGGAGCAATAAATCCCAACAAAGAGGAAGCCAAGGAAAAACATCAAGAGGCCTGCATGGATGAACAAGGAGATCTTGGGCAAGCTCAAACAGGAAAAGGAAGCCTGAAGAGGGTCGAACCAAGGACACATAGCCTGGGAGGAATACAGAGAAACTGTCTGAGCAGTCAGGGATCAGATTAGAAAGGCCAAAGGCCTGATAAAATTAAATCTGGCCAGGGACATCAAGGACAACAAGAAAAACTTCTATAAGTACATTGGTGATGAAAGGAAGACTTGGTTACCCAGGACATGGAAGAGGCTGAGGTACTCAATGACTTTTTTGGATCAGTCTTCACCAGCAAGTGCTCCAGCCACACCGCCCAAGTTACAGAAGTCAAAGGTAGGAACTGGGAGAATCAAGAACCTCCCACTGTAAGATCAGGTTCAAGACCATCTAAGGAACCTGACTGTGCACAAGTCCATGGGACCTGATAAGATACATCCACAGCTCCTGCAGGAACTGGTGGATGAAATGGTAAGCCAATATGCATCATATCTGAGAAGTCATGGCTGTCCGCTGAAGTTCCTGCTGACTGGAAAAGGAGAAACATAACTCCCATTTTTAGAAAGAGAGAAAAAAGAGAACCTGGGGAACTGCAGAGCAGTCAGTCTCACTTCTGTGCCCAGCAAAATTATAGAGTAGATCCTCCTGGAAACTATGCACATGGAAAATAAGGAGGTGATTGGTGACAGCCAACATGGCTTCACTAAAAGCATATTCTGTCTGACAAATTTGGTGGCCTTCTACGGTAGGTTTACAGGGTTGGTGAATAAGGGGAGAACAACTGATGTCATCTATCTGGAATTGTAAAAGGCATTTTGCACTGTCTCGCATGACATCTCCTCTGAATTGGAGAGACATGGATTTGACAGATGGACCACTCAGGGGATAAGGAATTACCTGGATGGTTGCACTCAAAGAGTTGTTACTTGACATCCAAATGGAGAGCAGTGACGAGTGGCGTTCCTCAGGGGTTGGGTCTGTATTGGAACTGGTGCCATTTAACATCTTTGCTGGTGACACGGACTGTGGAATTGAGTGCACCCTCAGCAAGTTTGACAACAACACCAAGCTGTGTGGTGTGGTCAACACGCTGAAGGGAAGGGATCCATCCAGAAGGACCTGGACAGGCTGGAGACGTGGGATATGCAAACCTCATGGAGTTCAACAAGGTCAAGGGCAAAGTCCTGACCATGGGTCAGGGCAACCCCAAGCACATAGCACAGGCTGGGTGAAGAGTGGATTGACAGCAGCCCCATGGAGAAGGACTTGGGGGTGTTAGAGGATGGAAAGCTGAATGTGAGCCAGAAATGTGCTCTCACAGCCCAGAAATCCAACAGTGTCCTGGGCTGCATCAAGAGAACTGTGGACAGAAGGCCAAGGAAGGTCATTCTCCCCCTCTGCCTCACTCTCATGAGACCCCACCTCCACTGCTGGGTCCAGCTCTGGGGCCCCCAACATCAGAAGGACACAGACCTGCTCAAACGGGTCCAGAGGAGGCCACGAAGATGATCAGGGGCTGGAACACCCCCCTGTGAGGACAGGCTGGGAGTTGGGGGTGTTCAGCAGGAGAAGGCTCCGAGGAGATCTTATAGCAGCCTTCCAGTACTTAAAGGTGGCTACAGGAAAGATGGGACTCTTGATCAAGGGCTCAGCTGGAGAAGAGAAGGCTCCAGGGAGACCTGAGAGCGGCCTCCCAGGGCTGAAAGGGGCTGCGGGAAAGGGGGGAGGGACTCTGGATCAGGAGCTGTAAGGATAGGACAGGAATAATGGCTTTAAACTGAAAGAGGGTTGATTTAAATTAGATGCAAGGAAGAAATTCTTTACTTTGCAGGTGGTGAGGCCCTGGCACAGATTGCCCAGAGAAGCTGTGGCTGCCCCCTCCCTGGAAGGGTTCAAGGCCAGGTTTGACCGGGCTTTGGGCAACCTGGGATGGTAGAAGGTGTCCCTGCCTGTGGCAGGGGTTTGGAACTAGGTGATCTTTAAGGTCCCTTCCAACCCAAACCATTCCATGATTCTGTGATTTGTATATTGCAACAAAGAACCACATTGGCAAGGCTGACTGTAGATTAAGTTCTCTTAATGTTCAAAAACTTCTTTGCGTGACTTACGAAGTGTCTCAAATAAACCATCAACATTAAAAAATTTATTATTAACACAGTTAACTAAATCTGTGAATTACAGGTTCAAATATCTGTGAGAGGAGAACAGAACGACTTTCTAGGGTTTATAACAGCAACCCAAAATGCATAACAAAGCCCCACTCCCCAGGGTTTAAAGGCAACCCAAAACACTTTATCACCCACCCGACAAGTGAGGCTTCTCAACCTCGAGGACCTGCTCAGGGCAGCATCTCGACCCAAGACCCCTCGAGGAGTTTCCTTGGGCAGCGTCCTGACCCATGGGGAGAGTCCTCGACCACAGCTGCTGCTCCAGGGGACGAGCTCCCAGTGTCTCCCAGGGGACTCCACTGATCCCCAGGCCCAATCTGACCTGTGGTCAATAGCGGCTCCCCCTGGCCAAAGGCCCCGATTGCCACGAGGCCCTGAGAGCAAAGGCAGCCCCGAGCTGTCAGACCTCAGCAGCCCTGTTTTCACTGGGTGGATGCACCTGCCACAGCTTCATGTGGCAAAGTTTAGGGAACAGATTTTTAAGTTCTTTAAGTTACTCTGTGGCATACCCAGTAAAGTACTTTAAGAAAAATAAAATCAAATAATTTCAGAAACAGACACTTCAGATAGCTATTATATTCAGAATTCTAGGCCCTGGAGCAAGAATTCTATTGACTTTCACACCAGTTTAGGTCATCAGTTGGTAAAAATTCAGATCGGGGTATTATTGAAGATAGAGCCATGATGGCATATGATATTAGATTCCATCCAGCTGTAACCTGGAAGTGTTGTTACAGTTCAGGTGTAGGTTACCACTCACTGACCACTTTGGTGTAAACACTCATCTGTCAGCCTCACTACATGTATTAAACAGCTTTTGGCACATTATTCATTTCAGGCACTAGAAGAGAAAAGACAAATCAGTATGAGATATGTAGAGTAGAAACATGGTTGTAACGTAATTAATGCACATTTCAGTCTGTGAAGTGCAGTTATATTTAAAAACATGTTTTGAATATATACTGAAATCTTAACGCTGCTGAGAAGATCTGAAACCATAGTTATCTAGAAATGAATGGTTTTGTTACATCTGTATCTTTAAGGTGGCTTTGAAATCCTTAAATATAGTTTACAGAATCTTTTGAACTGTTGGAAAATTTCTCACTGACTCAAAATACTAGTTAAGTCACAGTTCAAAGCTTATTATCTTAAGACCTACGGTGAGCAACCTGCGTGAGAAATGTGCTCGTCTAGTAATAATTTAACTTATAAATGAAATGCAGTTATCCATTCAGAATATAGAAACACAGAAGAAAAACAGTATTTAGGCTAAATTTCAGTAATCCAAATTTTTTCACTTCCTTTACAGGTGATACAGTAATTACTTATATATTTCTATACACCAAGCGCTTGCCTTTACTCTCTTTTTATTTATTATTACAGAAGAGATTAAAACTGCACATCATCTTAGGAGAAGGAGTAAAAGAAATGTCATATCCAATTGATAACCACGTTAACACAGTCGCTAAGCAAAATGTAGCCATCTGCGATGGAAAGCTAACAGGTCATTCAGGCTAATAGCCCCTAGCATCTCACATGAATAACTAATCATTGTCTTCCAATTCACCAGATATGTTCTTTCCCTTACCCTCTTGATTCTCATTTGAATATATTTTTCTT
Organism: Athene noctua; assembly: GCF_965140245.1. Lineage (NCBI taxonomy): Eukaryota > Metazoa > Chordata > Aves > Strigiformes > Strigidae > Athene > Athene noctua. The sequence goes on from NC_134077.1 coordinate 6,649,740, forward strand.
AATATTTATTTAAAACTATCCCTGATACAATATAATACAGCAATTTCTGATATTCCCTAACCAATTAAGCATAATAATTGAATCCCTCTGCTGCCCTCCTTATGTTGTTAATATAAATTCATAATTGTCTGACTCCCATCCCATTTAGTGAGCTTTGGATCAGACCATATGTAATCTTTTCTGTTCTGCAACAGATCATTATTTTTTAATAGTAGAATGGCTTTTTCTCTTTCAAAGTTCTTCTCTGGATATGACCTTTAGGGATTTGACAGACTTTTGTAGCTGTTGTGTGAGACTCCTTATTCTTTCAAAATCCATAATAAATGCATGTCAGATATTGCTGCAACAAGATAACATATTGCCTCTACGTTGGGATCAATCAAATCCCAGGCCCTGAGATTCAATACATCTTGTCTAAAAGCTGTGAAATTTGCTGAGTAAGTTAAGGGGGAAGACTAAAGGCCTTGTGGACATAAATTAGAAAATCTAGTTGATACGTATCGAGGATGCAGATTCTCCATGGGCTATATGGTTGCTTAAAATCATGTATAGTTCTAGAAACGGAAGCAGACATGTGAAGGCCATGCATAATTTTGCTACTTATAATGTATTCCTTTCCATAGCAGTAATTATGACTTCACTGGCATTTCCATCTATCACTGTAGCAATCTCATGTGAATTCATGCTGCTTCAAGGCACTATTACTTTGTTCTACATAGTTATTTGTACCAGTGCATATTTTGTGCAAAATGCAGCTGCATCAGATCTGTTTTGATTTTGTACTGGAATAAATGTCTTCTCCAGGTAAGAGAGTATTCCTCTATGGCTCTTCCTGGTCTTGCTATTGGATTATCATTACTTTTTTAAACTCTCTTCCAGGTCACAGTTTCTCCATTGTAAAATGGAAATAGATGACACCTGAAGCATATGTACCTCAAGTGACTTACTTGCCATAGGATTGGATTTAGCCATTTTCCCTTATCTTGAACTTTCTTTTCTCTTTCTCTCTTTCTCTTCTGTATTTAATCTTATCTTCCTGTAAAGACAGGGAAAAAGACTTATCAGCCACTTACTGCGGAGACAGGAATCAGAGAAGCAGAAGGTTAGCTGGAAAGAATCAGTTTGTTCTGCATGATGATATGTATAGTTTGGATGCAAATTGTATGGCACTTGAAGTAAATCACTGAAATGTGTATCTGGGCAGACACAGCCCCTGCTTTTAACCCCAACCCTGCAATGGTCTTTCATATCAACACTGACAGGATAATCATGGCTTGAATTACTCTGCCCAAAGTAAGGCAACATGAGCTCTGAGGGTCTAAAATCCCAATTACCCTTACAATGTCAAACTCTTCTCAGAAAAATCTCAGCCCGACTGTGACCACATACTGCTGCCAGGACAGAGGGACTACACTGTGATGACTGCACATAGCAAGGTTAAAGCATTTGCACTGTACATAGGCATGCTCACGAATCCACGAGAAAAGGTAATGGTGGTGTTTCTTGCATGCAATGAGCTGCACACATGGTAAAGACAACCTGCAAGTTCAGACTCAAGCATAGACATGAGCCAGGAAGTAAAGTATTACTCAGTGTGACGAAGGGCAGCAGCATACAGACTGTTTCATTCTGCTTTTTGTAGGAGTCATTTCTGGGTTGTTTGAGATGGTTTTTTTCACTTCTTAGAATGGAGACTTTGACTTTAAAAGGTGGCAGCAAAAATTCACTTCTGCTATTCTTAGACAACATTACCTATACAGGATAAAACTTGGGACAAATCTGCCACCTTGGTTTGTAAGGATGATGTCCTATTTTTTAAAAGTCTGTGGAATAACTTCGTAGTTCACTGTCATGGGAGAAAACTTCATTATTGGATATGAACCTATTTCATTAGATCATCGGATCATGAGAGGTTGGGGGAGGAGCCTTTATCTAATATTTGCAGTTAAACTCTATATTCTGAGCAGCTGCTGACCTCCACTGTTGAAGAGTGTTCATGGATTAATAGATTTTAAAGCCAGAAGGGTCTGTTTCAGACATCTACTCAAATGACTGGGTAACATGGGGCTGGGAGCATCACCTGGTAAATGTTACATCATGATGACAGCTCTTGCATGAATTACAGCATCTCCTGAAAGTATCTAGAAGTTCTTACATCAAGATTTAAAGTGTGAATTCAAGTTTTTCAAATGAATTATTCTATTACTTCATTACCATATTTAAAATATACACTTCTGCATTTTATTTGTTGTACTGATCCTCATTGCCACAGGGATGGTAAAAAATTTCCCACATGAATAATTAACATATTTCTCTCTGTGCACCTTTTATATCAAACAATACTTTCATTTAGAGGGTTATAACAGAGATTTACTTAATGATGATCTCTGCAGAGCATGCTATATTTCCTACTCTGCACACAAAACAACTACACTACCTAAACTGTCTAATCTGGATGCTTAATCATTAAAAGTAAGGGCCATGAAACTTTTATTAATTTTCCATAACTTTTTTTCAGTTTCTGAAGGTCTGTTTCACTTACTGGTCTTAGATTAGAAACTCTGTGTGTGGGTGTGTCTGCACAGCCATGAGGAACAGAGAAAAAGGAAGTTTTTTGTGTATGTGTGGATGCATGGATGGATGGATGGATGGATAGATAGATAGATTATGCACAACATGCATAACTGCTCTGAGCAGAAGGTAAGACCAGATGACCTCCAGACGTCCCTTCCACCTAAATCATTCTGTTGTCCTATGATTCAATCCACTGACCGTTAGAGTATCTGAGTGCTTCATATACAACCACAAATGGCCATTCACTACAGCTCTGATTATTTCAGTACTTCCTTCCTCCCTCCCTCCCTCCCTCCCTTCCTTCCTTCCTTCCTTCCTTCCTTCCTTCCTTCCTTCCTTCCTTCCTTCCTTCCTTCCTTCCTTCCTTCCTTCCTTCCTTCCTTCCTTCCTTCCTTCCTTCCTTCCTTCCTTCCTTCCTTCCCACGATTCAACACATGAAGACGGTAAAAAGCAAAAATGAACTAAGTTCTTCAATGCATATTGACTTATTTTCTCAAAGCTTTCTTGACAACAGTCACATCTATCCACTTCAGATACTTCTGTGGAGTTCACAGCATAAAAATGAGATTCAGATTTACTGCTTAGTGTTAGGGCATGATGATCTCAGTTGGCTTTTAGACAAAGAATCGTAAAGGGGGCGGGGTGTGGGGGTGGTTTCTTTAATTTTTTTTTACTACATGGGTGAACATTTCTATTTCACAGAAAAATTCTCAATTAATTTTCTATACACATACATATTTTAATTTCCAAGTACTATTGCTAGAAGCAGAAGAAAATAAATATTTCCTATGCATCAGTTTGTCCTAAACTGATTTAATAGGAATGTTTTTTTTCAGGTTCTAAGTGTTTGAAGGGATATGGCATCATACATTACCAGTAGCATCACAGCTACTGTCTGCTGCATGATTTTTTCCTCAATAGAGAAACTGATATCGATTGCCCTTAGCTCTGCAAAAAAGCAGATCCTTAGAAGGTAGAAAAGCTGTTGTGCCCTACTTTTAAAAGACTGGGATGTTGACATGTCAGAAATTGCTTCATAAGAGTGTCTTCCTTATAAGATTAATGATAAACCTTAAAAACATTACTTCACATAGGGAAAACTTATTTTTTCTACTAAAAGTATCCTTAGATATATGAGTGAAAAGGGAATTGCTAAGAAGATTCTGTGGAAAGAGCTGACTGAAATGGTATTTTACATAGTGTACATGTGTATGCATTTTTTTCTTTACTGCTTGTCCATAGTTTATTCTTCAGCTGACTATAGTTGACATTATTGTTCTGGTTTAAATCAGCTGGAAAGTATTCAAAATACAACAACAATAATTTAAGAAAATAAAACTTCAGATGCTTCATTTCAAATATATATCTTTAAAATTATATAAGAACAATTAAATAAAATGAACAGAAACAAAAATTTAAAAAGCATTCATAGGCCATTTATTTCAGGAAATCATTGGATGAATTAGAATTTAGATAAAGACTGTGAGATTTACCCTGGTATAATAGCATGAAATTAAGACATAGTTTTACCTGTGTTGTTACTAATAGACAATATATTCAATTACATACCAAATCTGATTTACTTGTTGTCTATGCAATTAAAATGCAAATGTTCAGGTCATAATATTAAAAGCCTTCAGTTTTGGTTATAGCATTATACAATATTATTGCTGCTGTTGTTAACAATAATTCATTCAAAAAGGTACCATAGCTTTAACTACCAACATGTGCCATCCTGAAACATGACTTTATGTGTCCTGTATAAAAATCTAAACTGCTGTAATGAAGGTGTAACACAATACATCTTTGTGGAAGTCTCTAGTTGCTCCACAGACCTCTATTTAAACTATGCCAGTGTCCTCTTTAGCCAGACTTGCAGAGAAATGATTCCAAGTAATGTGCTATCTTGGATCTGTTTAGCTTTATTCACCCCAGTTACTTGTGAATTTGATTTCCAAGATGTTCTTCTCTTAAAAAAAAAAAAAAAAAAAAATTAAGTGGGATTGTATCCACACTGACAGGCTCAGACAAATCGGGCACAAACCAGAGGTAAAATAATTCTTTAGAAATAAAAATACTCCATCTATGATACATTTTAACTACTGAAGGCATTTAGGATCTATAGTAATCAAAGAACACTTGTTTACTGTGTAATCAAGGCCACTGTACACAACTACCGTCCATCTGTGCTGGTACAGACTCCAGGTCAGATGGACTCTGTGCAGCAAACAGAAAATATCATCTGCATAAAAGGCAGCCAGGGATAGATGTCCTCTGTTGTCACACATAGAGTATTAATAAAGGTATATTTTATTACTTCAAATTGTTACAGGAAGAAAAATGTCTTTTATGCTGGCCTGTCTAGAGAGCTTAGGAATTCCCAGTGTCAGCCTTATGGGAGACTAGAGGAATGTTTTATTACTAAAGAACATACAGAAGACTCAAAACTGCCACTTTATTATGGCCCAAGAACTCTAAAATTGCTAAATAAAGAAAGCCTGGTTTTTTGTAGCTGCCAACTTTGAGTTTATTGCCCTCCAAAAGTGAGGAATTAAGTGTATATCAGTTTGTGTCCTGCCCTTGAAGACAAGGAATGACTGGTTTTGTTGGCTTTTTTATCTTGACCTACTTATGGGCTATCACGCCTGCTACCTACAACATCCTCTCGGGAGAGATAATAAAAAAATGCAGTTATGTTTTATTACTGATGTGTGATATAGGAGGCATCTTGGCTTCACCCAGGTACTTGAGGTTTTCAGATTTTAGAAATTAAGCTATCTTGTGTCACTGCACTGCTTTAGACAGAAGCAACGTGATAAGTGTGGACAACTGAGATGAAGATTAGATCACTAGACTGCAGAAACCAAGTTGAAAGAATCTATTGGCTCATGTCGCTGCTGAGCTGCAGGTCAAGTTTCAAAAGGAAAAAGAATGTGGCAAGGGGGTCTGTTCTGACCAAGTTCAAGCTATACACTACACGTTTGTTCTGCAACAGGCAGTCTTGCTTGAGTTCAACTGATAGTGTTTCAGCAAAGAGTGTCTCTCCAGAAACCTCAACATCTCTCTTAAGTCCAGTTTTTGTTACTGCTGGTCAAATGTTGCTGGACACTTCTTGCTGTCAGTCACTCAACACACCAACGTTTGTTAATCAGCATTTAGAAGCAATGTTAATGTTTGAAGAAGTCTTCTCCTCATTTTGGATTCTGATCCATTTGCTACCCTGAATATTTAGAACTTTCTGAAATACTGACACTTCATCTGGTGCAACATTTCCTACCACTTTGGCACGTCAGCCTATACTGGTTAAGGATAGCATCCCAGTTCTTTATAAGGGGAAGGAAGAGGTACATATTACTCCCTTTCTAATCATATATCCTCACTTGCATGAAGATGATTCACAGCAGCATGGAACAGAAAAAAACAAGTTCCAAACTAAACAGTGAAAGTGTATCTGTGCTAAAAATTGCATGACCCCAGACTATACCCTGGTTTTGAAACTTATTGACATGGGAGGACCTGCACCTACAACACCAAGCCAAACCAGTGTCAGACAGGTGATGGCATTCAGATGAGCTGTTGGAAATGGCTCTGGTCTTCTGCAGGTACTGTGAAATAGTATGGGAGAGTGCTTGTTGGCGCAGATCAAAAATGTGTTAGGGACTGTCCTAAAAATTTAGTATACAGACAAATGTATTGCCTGGAAAAAAATTTTCACATGTTCAATTTATTACTCTAGACAACAGTCAGATTAGCAAAAGTCCAGGGCATGTCAAGGCACACTCCCTCACATAATAAACCTTCACTCATGTTCATGAAGCTGTAGATCTCACTGATGCTTCCATTACACCAAGGACTTGTCATCCTCCACAAAAATGTCTGATTCAGCAACGGATTTTTTTCAAAGGCATCTAAATATCACAGTTAAGAGATGAGAATCACAGAATCACAGAATCATCTTGGATGGAAAGGATCTTGAAGATCATCCAGTCCATTAACCTCACATTGACCATTCTCAACTCCACCAGATCCCTCAGTGCTGGGTCAACCAGACCCTTAAACACCTTCAGGGATGGGGTCTCCACCCCTGCCCTGGGCAGCCCATTCCAACGCCCAGCAGCCCCTTCTGCAAAGAAATACTTCCTGACGTATAGTCTAAACCTTCCCTGGTGCAACTTGAGGCCGTTCCCTCTTGTCCCATCAATTGTTACTTGGTTCAAGAGACTCATCCCCAGGACTCTGCACCCTCCTGTCAGGGAGCTGCAGAGGGTGATGAGGTCTCCCCTCAGCCTCCTCTTCTCCAGACTAAACCCCCCAGTTCCCCCAGCCGCTCCCCAGCAGACCTGTGCTCCAGACCCTGCCCCAACTCCGTTGCCCTTCTCTGGACACGCTCGAGTCATTCAAGGGCCTTTTTGGGGTGAGGGGCCCAAAACTGAACACAGGAATCGAGGGGCGGCCTCCCCAGTGCCGAGCCCAGGGCTCAGATCCCTTCCCTGTCCCTGCTGGCCACGCCAGTGCTGACACAAGCCAGGATGCCATTGGCCTCCTTGGCCCCCTGGGCACACTACTGGCTCCTGTTCAGCTGGCTGTCAATCACCCCCCAGGTCCCTCTCTGACTGGCAGCTCTCCAGCCACTCCTCCCCAGGCCTGTAGCCCTGCTGGGGGTTGTTGTGGCCCAAGGGCAGCCCCCGGCATTTGCCCTCAGTGAAACTCCCCCAGTTGGGCTCAGCCCATGGCTCCAGCCTGGCCAGGTCTCTCTGCAGAGCCTCCCCACCCTCGAGCAGATCAACACTCCCACCCAGCTGGGTGTCATCTGCAAACTGACAGAGGGTGCCCTCGATCCCCTCGTCTGGGTCATCAATAAAGATGTTAAACAGGAGTGGCCCCAACACCCAGCCCTGGGGGACACCACTCGTGACCGGCCGCCAACTGGATTTAACTCTGTTCACCACAACTCTCTGGGCCCGGCCATCCAGACAGTTTTTACCCAGCGAAGCGTGTGCCCATCCAAGCCACGAGCAGCCAGTTTCACCAGGAGAATGCTGTGGGAAACGGTGTCAAAGGCCTTGCTAAAGTCAAGGTAGACAACATCCACAGCCTTTCCCTCATCCCATGAGCAGGTCGCCCTGTCGTAGAAGGAGATCAGGTCTGTCAGGCAGGACCTGCCCTTCATAACCCCACGCTGACTGGGCCTGATCCCCTGGTTGTCCCACATGTGTTCTATGATGTTACTCAGGATGAGCTGCTCCATCAGCTTCCCAGGCACCGAAGTCAAGCTGACAGGGCTGTAATTTCCCAGTCATCCTTCTGATCCTTCTTATATATGGGCACCACACTGGCCAATTTCCAATCTCTCGGGACCTCCCCGGTCAGCCAGGACTGCTGGTAAATGATGGAAAGCGGCTTGGGGAGCACCCCAGCCAGCTCCTTCAGCACCCTCGGGTGTATCCCGTCCGGTCCCATAGACTTGTGTGTGTCTGTGTGATGCAGCAGGTCACTGACTCTCTCCTCCTGGATTGGGGGGGGTCGTTCTCCCAGTCTCTGTGTTCTGGCTGAGGAGGCTGGATTCCCTCAGTACAACCAGACTTGTTACTAAAGACTGAGGCAAAGAAGGCATTAAGCACCTCTGTCTTTTCTTCATGACTTCTTGTCATGTTTCCTCCTGCACCTAGCAGGGGAAGGAGACTCTCCCTGGTCTGTCTTTTGCTGTTGAAGTACTTACAGAAACATTTCTTATTATCTTTGACTGCTGAAGACAGATTAATTTCTAGCTTGTTTAGTTAAAGTCTCCCACAAGAACAAGGGCAAGTGATCGTGAGATTTCTCCTAAATACTCATAGAATATTTCATCCACCTCTCTGTCCTTGTTGGGTGCCCTATAACACACTCCCACTACATCTACCCTGTTGACCTTCCCCCTGATTCTAATGTAAAGACACTCCACCCTCTCTTCTCTAGGTATTCCAACCCACCCCACAGCCTAACAATTTCTTCCTACCAGGGTAAGGGAAGTCAGCTCTATATCTGACACAACAGGAATATTAATAAGGAAGTGTTGCTGGACTCAACTAATCCTGGAATCACACCAAGATGTGGGCTGTTTTGTGAGGAAGCCCTTCAGTATTCTAGTATGTTTGCTCTGTGAATAGCCAAGTAGCCAAGAAAGCAGAATATTTTAACTGTGTAAACCTGTCCATTCTACAGGTTATCCTTCTGTTTGCCTTTTGTTGTGTCTGATTCTAGATCCCTGATGATGATGAAAGGCAAAGCTTGCTTTTCCTACAACACACTAACATAATTTCAGTTTCAAACCCATTGTTTGCCCACTATAAGCTACCTAGTCTCTAAGTCCTAAAACAGGAACTCCATCATTTCTTGCCACACTGTAGGTCCCTGGGTGAGACAGATGGGAGGATCATGTGGTGGACTCAAAAGAGGGTCTCTCTCCAAGTTTACTTTTACACTGATAGGTGAATTTATTTCCTAAAACCGTGCATTTGCATAACTCTATGAATTTGTATGTGTGTGGGAGAGGGAGGGGAGAAGAGAGATGGGGAGGAAGAGAGGGGAAGAGAGGGATTGAACAAGAGAGAATGTATGTTAAAGCAAATCTCTTTTTGAGGGACAAAAGCAGATGTTAAATGTCTTGCTATCATAGAAAGACCAGGCCTTGAGGCAGAATGTGGCTTTTATCTTTGATGAAGAAAGACAAGGTTTTTTCCTCAAACAGCATGAGTTACACTTTCTTCGTAAATGTCACTGAAGAAGAATGTCTCTAGTCTGTCTTTCATTTATAATGCCATTATTAGGAAATTATTCAACATTCTGAAAACCAAACAAGCTAAAGAGCCGTAAGAAAATAATAACCCTTAATAAGCAGCAGGATAAGAGAGTGCTCTTTCAGTTTATGTTCATAAATGCCTCAAAGCTCTTAACAAATATCTGGTAATTAAGCTTCCAAACAGACCTGGAAAATAGTTAAGTATTTTTATCTACATGAACATCACAGGCAATTGCAAGAACAGAGAAGCTAAATCAGAAACTGAATATGTAGCTGAGCCAGGAATATAACCTATGAAGTCATCTCTATTCTTCTTTGAGAGGTTAATACTGAAACTGACACTAAATCGAGTATCCTTTGGCCCTCAGAACTGAAATAGGAAACTCCATCTGCTTAATTTAGATGACACATCACCAGCTCCAAGAGGTTCTGGCCTTAAGAGGACTATCCAGCCCACCTAAGGCAACGACCAAAGCTCCATACATATATTCAGCAGAGCAAAGCATTAACCTTTGAAGACTTGCCCAGTTTATCTGCCTCCTTCTTATTATCAAATTGCACAGGGCAGAGACTCTTTATCTAAGTATAAAAGTAGTGCTTTGAAGTCTGGCCTTAACTTCCTGCCATCTTGCAAACTTGGAAATTCACATGAGCTAAAAAGAGCTGCAAAAACTTGCCTTTTTTCTCTGGTGGTAAAATACATTGCTTGATGTTAGAAAAACATGATGACCACAACGCAAAAACTGTCAAACACAGCAACACTTGAAGCTCAATTCAGTTACCACACAAGGATGTCTAGTGTCATTTAGGATGATGACTGTCATCCTGACTGGCCTCCAGCTGATGTTCCAGTGGACTACGAGTTTTCTGCAGATCCTGTGTCATGTTTGCTAGCTCTCTGCAGCAGAAAGTAACATGTGGGGAAAAAAAAAAAAAAAAAAAAAAAAAAAAAAGATCAGATTACTAAATATGACCAATTGAATTGAACTGATAGGGTGAAATTAGTCCTACCCAGCTTAACTAAATCCTCATGTCAGAAATCAGACCATAGCCTCATCTCTCTAGGCTCAGTGAAGAGGTATAGGCACCTTCAGATAGTGATTTATCTAAATCAGAAGCCTAAAATAGGTGAGAATGATCATCCTCTGGAGATTCCAGTCTTGCAATCACATGCCCTGTAACAGGATTTTAAGGTAACAGCTAAATTTTAGAAGTCTTTCCTTCAGTTGTCTAAAGTGACTTGAGAACCTAGAGCTTTGAGATTTTCAGGACATTACAATATGTATGGATCTTTCCTTATCCATCTATTTCTTCACAGTATTGCTTTAGCATGATCACATTGGCAGATTATTTTATTTCTTTGAATGTTGCTTTTTACATTCTTCCCAGAGCAATGTTGGTAACGCCATACCCCATATATTTCTTGCAGCTTTGCTTGTGTAGCATTGATGGTCTCCCATCTCCTGACACAATTTATTTGGTCACACTAGGATATTTTGTAGTAAAACTACTGTAAATCACTGAGAGCTAATATGTTTGCTGCATATTATGTTGAATTAGATTATGATTCCCAAACATTATCAGCATTTACAGTGGAAGCCTAGTTAGTTATCTTTTTCCCAGAGAAAGTGTAAAATAAATGGAAAGAGTGATAGAGCAGGAAGTTTGAAAAGCCTGAATTACTACCTGGAGTGCTTCTCATCAAGTGTCTTGGAGGACATGGCATGAGTAGATGCCACAAAAGCAGCCAGTTTAGCTGGGAATGGAGTTCACTAAATTCAGAAGCTGCACTGACAGTACAGAGCTAGGAAGCTGGAAGAGTCGTTTTCACCTGCCTTTGGCAAAAGACTTTGCTGGGCTGCTGCCAAGGGTGCTGCCACTGAGCTGGGAATAATCAGCGCTCTTTAGCCACATATGAAAGAGAACAAACAGCATAGCAGATCCTTCTATAAACCCAGGCAGGAAAAAAGTGTAGATCTTTGTGTGTCTCTTTCTTCCTCATCATTGCACCCAGATCTGGACATTTTATCTCATCCTGAGAGATGGGATCGCCTTTCGAAGGCACAGTTTTGTGATTTTTTTTTTTCCATTCAAAGGAATGTTCTGTTCTGCATGTCATGCCAAATACTTGGGTGGGAGGTCTGCAGAGGGAACAGAACAGTATATGAAGGGTAGCAGTCCTCACTTCTAACTCCAGCTCAACAGAAATAACACAAAGACTTCATAAGACTCATTCTATCTCATTCCAAACATTTAGTTTTATGATGTAAGTAGGAAAATGGAGGAAACCCAAAATAAATTACTTATGAAAGTCACTTATCGGGTCAGTTGTGAAAGCAAAATGAAAACCAACATTTCCGTGAGGAGACTATCCTGCCTTGGCCTAAAAATCAAGAACATTTTCTCAGTGGAGATTGAAGCATCTATTGAATTTCCTTCATTTCACAATTTTTAAGGCCTTCAGAAAAAGAATATTCAAAACCAGTCTTTATCTTGATGATCTATGTCCCACACTTAGCTGTCTCTAGCAGGGGAGAAAAAAGACAGAGCAATTCTGTGCTAGAAGCAGGAAGTGACAACAGGGATCTTCCTTTACAGTGCAGAAGTAGGCAGGATGATTTTGGGGAACTTTTCTTAACTTCAGCAGATTCTGTAGTTGCTTCAAGTACTAGCACGCTATTTGTGCCCTCCACTTATTCAGCAAGATGCTGCCCCTACCAACCTCTCATCATCATCATTCAAGTGCAACTAAGCATTTTTGCCTTTAAAAAAACAAACAAACAAACAAACAAACAAACAAACAAACAAAAAAAACCAGAACAAAAAAACCCTTGGCTTTTTAAGGATCTTAAAATATGCTGTACATATCAGTTTGAATTTATATAGCCTTAAGGTTTTATTCAATATTATTTATATCCTCTCACACTCTTTCCCTAGGAGAGAGGATGAACTGACAGGACCCAACTCTTAGTTCTGGGAAAGGAGGTGGGGAAAGGAAAGGGAAGTCTCTTTTCTACAGCACATGCACAAAGATGAAACTGGGATATAGATAATTTTAATTGCCCAAGGACACATAACAAACAAACAAACAAACAAACGAAATCACCCCCCCACACACACACACCCACACCCCACACCCCCAAATAATGTCAGAAGAGACAGAAAAAGTGAAGAGCATTTTTCTCATGTCTGCAGTTTTTTCTATAGGAGGAAAAACCCTTGAGAGGAGTGTCTTCGCTTCCCATCCTATGCCAATTGATTTTTTCATGGCTAATTAGAAGAGTTTGCATTAAATACTAGGTATTGATTTCTTCAGCATCTTATTTCTGTTTTGGATCTCAGAACATTTGTACCAAACTTCCCCTTACAAGGATAACGTGTGTTAATAAATCTTGGCTACCTTGTCATGTAGCCAATAAAAAAAAAAAAAAAAAAAAAAAGGATATTCTTCTTGGAAAACTTACTGATTGAATGGGAATTGTGTGGAACATGTGAAAGACTCTACTTCTTTTCGGGAAGTAAATAGGAAAAAAAGTAACTTCTCTAGTACACAGATGTAATATTAAAGGACTCTGGAGCTTTATATATGTGTTTAAAATGTAGGCACTCTTTAATATCAAGGTATTCAGTCTGGATTCCAACATTGTTCTTACCTGAAATCGATGAAGCCTCCTCCTGTTCTTTACTCTTTCTTAAATCAATCTGTGAGCTGGACCTCCAAGAAACAGGTTTGTCCACATCCTGGTCAGAATTTGGTCATGGAGAACTACAATACTAGTGAGTTACTTAAAACCATAGCTCCGTTAAAGACATAATCCTATTGATATCATAGATGCAACCTTTGTTTACAGTCTTGTTAATTAATTCACCGTTGATCTAGGATAAAAATTGGACCTCATCTGCCAAGTCCACTGTACATGATTGGTATTGGTAAGTTGCATACATTATCAGCAAACAGATAACACTGTCATATTTGTATCTTCAAAGCTGTGTGTTAACATGTGTAAGTGTGTGGATACAGAATACATACATGGACACAGAAATACCACAAATGTAAAAATGTTAAGATAAATTCATTAAGGCGAAACTCTTAGTCATGTAGTCAGCCTATGTGAAATCAAACTGCAGTCTCCAGTTAGAAAAAAATAAGAAGATACTAAATAGAAAACTACTTATTTTCCTGCTGGAAGATACTTATGTACATATCTACTGCAAGCATTTAGGACTTTTTTTTTTTTTTTTTTTCTCAATCATGTTAGCATCTGTCACTCTAGGGCAAAAACTATATTAATGTCCGTGCAGTTGATCTTGAGACTTGGTGCTGTAACTTTTCTGCAAAGTGGCTGTATTTTATCACTTTGAACATGTCTAAATTATAGAATTATGCATATGAGTTATCACTGAGCTTAAGTAGCTTCCAGCTCAGAATGAGCTGCTTCTAAATGTACATGGCAGCATGCATTTTAGTGCTGGGGGAAATCTGCAGTCTAATAAGGGGGGGACAACCAATTTCGGGTGCCTCCAGGACAAGGCATGTTCTGGATTATTCTTTTGGGCTAGATACTGTCCATACTACTGAAAGTGGAAGCTGAAGTATTAGAGTACATAATTTCAGTGTAATCTTGCAATGAGCAGCTTACTCTGGGGCTGTATTTTCATACAAGTACCTGAGTTTTGGATTACTGTACGGTTGTAGACCACATGTTTTTTTGCCCAGACAGCTATATAATTTCTCCATATAGACTTAAAATTTGATCCAGAAACTAGAATTTTAAAACACAGTTTTAAAAAACCCAAACATCAGCATAATTCATCTTTTTTGGGTGCTCTGAGTTTCATGCTCATGTCAAAACCACTTTATTTTTCTTCAGTGATTCTCCTTCCTATGCTATCTGAAGTTTTATGATAGCTGGTGTTTGTTGTTTCAGCTCTTGCTTTGAGGGCCACATAGTGAAGGGAGGATTTCAGCTTGCTTTCTTCAGAAAATAAGCTTATGGCTTCCATGTTGGTCAAGAAAACTTTGGGACCAAAAAAAAAAAAGAAGAAGAAAAAATCCACGCATCTCCTGATAGAAACAAAGTAGGGATGGTAGCCAAGGGGGAGTGTTAGGAATATTCACTGAAAAGATTGTTCAGTGTCTCAGGTCATGAGAGCTCTAAATGCTGAATGAGATAATCAGGTACTGCTATAATAGCAGCATCTCTCCCAGAAATGATGTGAATCACTGCTATTATTTTGTAAGATACTTTGAGATCATATGATGGAAAGCCCTGCAGGAAGGTAAAGCACTATTTCTTATTGCCACTGCCTTCTCTCTATAAGCTATTCAATGTGCTCAGTTAATGACTACACTAGTCATTATCTTTCCTATATTTCACGATTATACTGTATTACACAAGTCACAGTCTTTCCCCTATTTCATTATTAAATGAGACTTACTTTTCATTCAAATATTATTGAAGAAGTTAGTGCATCTAACTGAAGGTTTCTGACTCATTTATGGCAGTTTTAAAAGCTTAATCTTCAATTTTGAGGGCCTGGATGACCCTGATTACATGAACTGTGAGCTACAGTATGACTTTCGGTATTTTCTGTGTCATTAAATCTCTGATTCATTTGATGGTAGTATGACATATATCTTTGTATCTCTGTGTATATTATGTGTATATTCAGAAACATCAACAAAATAAATGGTGAAGCAATGTCCTCCACTATATTTATCATGTACCATGGCTCTGTCAGTCCTACTGTTAAAACCATTCCATACAATCCCTTCTAATACAGATAGGTGAGTTTAAAATTTAGTTTTTTAAAAAATTCATGCAGGAGATTTTGGACGTGGCTTTCTCCCAGAAGTCAGCAGATAGCAAAGGCAAGAGGACAGGTAGCAGACTGCATGTGAAGAATAAGATAATGTTTAGGATAATTTAGAATACAGAAAAAAGATGCAGCATTTTAGAACTTTGCGGGATTGATCCTGAAGGGTGTCTAAAATAAAGAAGTCATATTCATGCAAATAATCCAATGAGACAAAGATAAGGCCTCCTTAGATGACCAAAATCAGTTATTTCCAAGAGTTGGATCAAGGAAATCATTATTTTGCAGAGAAGACTCAGAAGGGTCCTCACTTATGTGAGTGTAGTTAATATGAATCTAAAGAGAAGTCCTTAGACTTATAACTAAGGTTATATGAGTCTAACATTAATTAGATAATAATAATAATTACATTACATTTAATTATTTTTTTAGTTCTTTCTCTGTTGGTATATATTGTTAATAGGGATCAATGATCTTACCGTGAGAAATTTTCTCCAACTGTTTTCAACTTCTGCTATTTAGAGTGCATTTATACATAAGATGTCCTCTTCTGGATGAGTTTCTGGAGTCTTTAGGGATATTTTTATTTAAATCATGAGTCACAACAATAGAATCTTTACAAAGATGACAAGAAAATAGGTTGGTTTGGGAGCACAGTGGCCAGTGTCCTAAAGCAAATACAGTTCTTTACAGATGGAACTGGATGAGGAAACTTCACATGAGCACCAATTCTTATCTGTCCACCAGGAAGGGTGATTTCCTGGGCAATCAGTATTGTGTGATCAACCACAGACTCTGTCCAAGTGGTTATATAGGAGCAGGCTGTAATGGAACATGGACACTCCTCTTTCTAGTACTTCCTTTTAGAGAGTGTACCTTTCTAAACTTAGTAAAGTTATTTTAATAGAACTTCATATTTGAGACTGCTAACTCAAGTTGTGTCAGTCAGCAGCTAAGATTACAACCACATGAATAAATTAGATGTGTCCACAACCATTCCCAAGCACAGAAGACATTTGACAAAGAAATGTCAATACCCATAGTACTAAATTTTCTTACCCTCTGAAGAGAGTTACTGCATTCAAATTCGCTATTGTGCATGGTCCCTTGCATGTGCTAACTCCCTTATTGTGCCCCTAAATAATTTGGGAATATCTTAGTAAAAAACATACCAGAGGCTGTCTCAATAATTCAAACTGGGACATTGAGTTTCAGAGCAGGAGCATTTCCTGGTGTCATTAAACTGAAGGATATTAATGTGGTCTCTGTGACAAGTTGTCTCATGTGGATCAATTAACTTATAGAAAGTTAATTTTCTGAGGGATATTCAGGTGATAAAACACCAATTCTGTTAAATGGTTGAATAAACTTAGCCATATTGTTTCCCTTTCTGCTCAAATCATGCTGTAGTTCTTTGGAGAGGACTAGTAGCCCTACCAGGTAATGATACAGAGGTTGTGACAAAGGAAGCTATTAGGGAACAGAAGACCACAGGCTTATTTTTTCTGTACAAACCCATTTTTCTTTGGTTTAGTTTGCTGATGAAGAGGAGGAATCCACCTCCAAATTTCCCTTCTGAATGCCTGCAGTCATCTTCTATCCATCATGACACACTTCAAGGGAGAAGTTAGAAATCTCTCATCATTCAAGGACTGACTGACAAGGTAGTGAATAAAAACATCTCAAGTTTTAGCAGGCCAAAAGCAATACCAGCTAAACTGCATAAGCTGCAATATTTTTTGATATTTTATTGACTGTCATGTCAGACAGGGAAACACTCTAAAACTTAGTATAACAATTGCTAAGCTATCTTGGGACTCAATCTCTTTTCTTGATAGAGAGATAATATGGGGATTTTATTTCTTTATACGTTTGCATGGCATTGATCATTTGATGGGGTTCTTGCAAGCAGGAACAGAGACAGGATCCTTGCTCCAGACAGCACTATACTAAGTCAAGGTGTGAAAGGGTGGCATGCTTCAAGAGGCTGTGGGAATGGGTCAAGGCTAATGTTTATCAAGACCATTAGTGATTTTGGAATGACCTCATAATTCAGTTCTGGCTTTGCAAAACCTTTGATGGCATCTGTTTTGATATTACTGAACACTCTCCTTTTAAAAGTCAGATTGCTCTAATATAACTGAGCTCTGACACTTAAAATTACTAGCAACTTTTTAAAATAGCAACCCATATTAATATATTATTTTGTACAATGGGCTGTGGTTCTTGAATAGTTCTAACACCATGACAATGAAAAGAAATCATGATAGAGCTCAGATTAGCATTTGCCCATTTCTTCTCATGAAATTTTTTTCCTTCTTAAAACTTTGAGAGGTTTTGAACAATGGATTGTTTAAAAACGCTTTCTCCAGGAAATCATTATGATCTGTTTTGAAGAAAAGGGCCTTAATGTTTCAGAGAAAGTATTATGGACCAGATGCTTTTTGTTTTATCATTGGTGGTTTCATCATCATCATTTGTCTGTAAAGCAGAACAGATCAATGCTTAACTGCCATCATTCCCTCCATATTGTCTCTATGACATTCATTTTTTTGAATGCTGACACAGGATGAAAGAAGGGATTGAGATCAGCTTGTTTGACCTACACAGATAACACATGAAGAAGCTCAGGGAGATTAAATGAACTAAAGTAAAATAGTCTTATATACATAGACATACATAAAAAATATACAAGAAATACTTGCTATTTTCCTAGAAAAACATTACTCCATTTCAACAGTGGCACTTACAGATGCAAGTCCTTCAGAGGTCAGTTGCTCACCCCTTTTCATCAGCGAAAGATTCTTCATTTCCCTCCATGAATAAGGATACCCATTACAGCCTTTCAAGGGTATTTTGCAGCACCTTAATTTCCCTACCCATGTAAAAGTAGGAGATCAATATCTGTACAGTTCCTGGCTTTGTGACTTTCATTTATTTTTCAGGCCTTCCTAACCTTTGTGCTAACCCTTAAGAAGCTTCGATAATTTTGAGAGCATAATGAGACCATAATATCATAATTGAGACTATAAACTAATAATTTTGAGATCATAATTGTTTTCTTGTTTGACCTGAGGCATAAAACTGGCTAAAGAATTCCATGAAGTGGCTCCTGAATCAAATTAATCTTTTCTACTATTGAAACAGAGCCCAGGGTGATGGTTTGTGCTGCGTAAAAACATACAGAATGTCTTAACGTGAGAAATACCTAGAACATCTCTTTTCTTCACAATCCTGTCCCTTTCAAATCCCATATTATGTGGTTTGCTATTCCCATGGTCAAAGACCAAGGGTATAGCCATTTTCCTTGCATATTTTCTTTAATTTCTCTTTGTCAGGAACATACCTTTAAGCCTTCATCAAAAAAGGATCAAGAACTGGAAAAGTTGTCAACCCAATCCTCAAATGTGAATGTAAGTGTATGAATAATCTACACAGCTCCTAGTTCAACAGTGCTTGTTCACAATTGCCTTCATTGCTCAGATATGTGACTCATTTTGATTTGAGTTTGTTTAACGTGTTTCTGCCTGTTGAACTCTCATGACATTGCTAGCTATGCCAAAGAAATTTTAATCACAACTTTTTTCTTGTATTTTTCCCCCATGAATCCTAACTATGCAATTTGTTCCACCACTTGGGGCAAGGAGAGCCTAAATGACCTTACCAAACTCCAGCTGTGCCCACTATGCAGGGCATGCGTGTGCCACGGCATTTCCCACAGCCCTGATCCCCATCAGCCCTGCTGAAAGGACTCATTACACCCTGATATAGTTTTCTTCCAGCCTTAAAGCCCAAATATTCCTTCCACAGACATGAGGGTTAGGATGTACTCAGTGTATGTACATGGATGGATGTCTCTGGTAATGCTTCTGTTTCCTACTAATAGATTTACCTGGTAGCTTAACAGACTCATTATAGATATTCAAGGTTGAAAAAGGATGAAGTTATGTTTTCACTTTTTCATAATAAATACTACACATCAAATTTATTTTTTTTTTTCTCACAAAGAGCTTCCCTACTTGCAGGGTTTTTTATTGGGAAAATAATAATAATAATAATAATAATAATTATTATTATTATTATTATTATTGTTATTATTATTACTATTATTATTAAATAATATAAGAAGAAGAATTGACAAATAATGATAAATAATAATAATAATAGAAGTTGTTTCTCATATTCTCTTGGTTTTTATTTGAGTGGTGGAAGAGGAAGGAAGTAAAAGCTGCAGCTGGGTTTGCTTTATTCACCTATTTTTAACAATGCTATTTTCTCTTTTAAATTCCTTATTATAGGACCACAATGTTACTGAAATAAAATAATTCTTTCATCCTCCTCTACACAAAACTTACAGCTATGTGGAAAGGAATTCAGGTAGACATCTAGTCTAAAAAAAGAATTGAGCTAGACAAAACCCCCACACTATTTCTCCCAAGTCTACTCTTAGCTTAGAATTTCAGAATTTCTGTAGGGAAAAAGTTTAGCTGTATAGAAGAGGGGTTTTTTATATTATCTAATGATGTCTTCCAATGTCATAATTTGAAACACATTCCTTCCCTTAAACATCAGATGTTGACTGAACTGTTACTCAAGAGAGATTTCCTTTTCCTTCCAAAACTTGGAGCAGAATCAAAACTATTGATGAAGTTTAAAACTTATACAAGACAACATAGTAATTACTTCACTGTCGTTTTTCTTGCCATCATGGTAAATACTGTAGATTTGGGAAGGAAATACTTTTACATGACCATTATCCTAAGGCAATTCCTCCTTTATGAAATCTGGCAAATTACCTAGCCTAATTTGACCCATTGCAACTGTGTGCTTCTCCCTCCACCTCCACCCCCATCCTGCCTTCTTAATTGAGTTATTTTCCTTCCAGTGTTGTTTGGATTGGATCATTTGGTGACTGGTGACTTCAGTGGAGCTTTGCTCCTGTTTTTGACCGTCTTGAAATTGACCATGTGTACAACACAAATAGCAAAGGAACCGTTTCATAGTCAAATGTGACCAATGCAATCAGCTGAAATTCAGATCAATAGTTTGCAACATTTAGTGTTATAAATAATTATTTTTTTCCTTATCATTAATTTTCATTTACATCTGAACACAACTTCAGAACATAGGAACAGTGAACAGTCTGAAGCTGTTTTTGTCCGAAATGAGAAATACAGAAAATTCCCCAGGAAATAAATCTTCGATAACAGATGGAATTTTTAATGTCAGCTAAGGATTCCTGAATCTTGACTGAAATAGTGCAGAGCATAAACTGTAGAGGTTTCTAAGTTTTCCAGCACTTATAACTTCTTGAGAGGAAAAATCACAAACAAATTCTACTAATCTGAAAAGCTGGGTGAATGCTTGAACAACTAATATAGTTATGTAGTTACTTTACTCCTGGTGCCCATGTTTTCATACCCAATGGTAGCCCAGGCTTATCTACAGAGGCAAGACACAATCAGTGTAGTAGATCTCCCAAAGAGATCTTCAGCTGTTTGTTTCTACCCAAGTACTGAACTTTTATGACTTACCCAACTGAAATTTTTAGTTTGTTTTTCAATCCATGAGTTGACTCCCTTAAGCTAATAATAAATATTACAAGACTCAGATTCTGCTGAGATGCATGTCAGATTCAGGAGCTTTAGATAAACTTTCTGTAACAACAGTATACATCTGCATGATGGAAAACCAGTCTAAATACAAATCCTCTTTTCCCACACATTTTTCAGCTAATATCAGCAACATAATCATAACATTGACTATTGATGTAGCAATTTATAAGTGCATTGGGAAAATTAACAATCGAACCAATTTCAGAGGGAAATTATAAATCAGTGTGCTTCCATATCGACAGAGTGAGAGGATGTTTGTGTGGGATTAGCATCAGGAAAGTAAATGCACATCTGGAAGCCATGATCTACGATCCTTTTGTGTTTGACCCTAAAGTCTAACGAAGTTTGGGATGAGTCACAGATCCCTTTAGAAAGAAACTATCCAGAAATGTCAAACTTCATACTATAAATGATATGAATGATCCAATACAGGAGATTGTTTTACAGGAGAATGATACATGAACTTTCCTCTCAATTTATAGACTCTTTGTTGAAACTTGAATGTGAATTTCTTCCGTATGGACAATAATACACATCATGCTGCTCATTCAGGAATTCAAAGGATTTCCTAATCCTGGTCTCTGTAAAATACTGGTCTTATTGTTTCATGGGGCTTGATTATCTATTTAAAATTCTCATAATATGAAAAAAAAAAACCAAAACCAAAAACAACTAAAAAAACCCTCTAATGGGTTACAGAGATGAGTAGCTAAAAATCAGAAAGCAATACAACTGCAGTTTCAATTGATTCCCTTGTAATATATTCTCTCAAAAAGAGGTGATACTGTGATATGAATAAGCATAGACATTTCATGATTATGGGGTCTGAAGCTTCTAGCAAAAGGAGGTGAAATAAATAAGAACTCCTGCTACCTGTGAAGTTAATGAGAAGACTGGAGTACATTGAAAGTCTGTTCTTGCAAAATGACTGATAATAAAAAAAGTGTGGTCCTTTATTCCCAGCAGCAGTGATCTTGTCAGGAATATCAACTACCGCATCCCAATGGAGGATTTACATTCCTGAAAGAAGCTGTGACCTGGAAAAGAGAGGTTTGGAACCATAAATTGGCCCTTCGGCTTTCACAAGAAGTCAGAGCCTGTCACTGACTCAACAGCAGCAGCTGGCAATACTGGGGCATCGGGGACCTTAGAGAAGGCTACATCACTGTGGAGATTTCTGTCAGCTTGACAGATTTGGAAAAGGGAAATGATGGAGGCTGCCAAAGAAGCCCATTAAAGCATGGCCTAATCTTTCTCTCTCTCTTTTTTTTTTTTTTTTTTGTTTGCTGATAATGGGTTCCTTTCCCCATAGTAAATACAGGAAATTTGCATTTGCTGCTGATGCATTATTGAGTTTCACATCCTGTTCAGCATCTTTATAAACTGCAAACAAGACATAATGGTCAACCAGCAATGCCTCATATGATGACACAGTCAATAATGCTAAACTGCGTCTGAATAACCTCTATGCATTAATCTTGAAATAATTCACCAGAGATGAACATCATTATTAGCCAAAAAAAAAAAAAAAAGAGAACATTAAAAAAAAAAAAACCAGAAACTTGAAACTCACCCCAGCATCAAGAAAGATTTGTCTTTTATTCAAGTCTCACTGATAAAGCTTTTAAAATGTTCCCCTTGTGATTTACGAAACCTGACAGATAAACTTTACCCTTGAGATTTTAAAAAAAATATTATATAGGGCAGGTTTATCCTACAAGTGTTCTTATAGATCATGATGCTTTAAACATGTAATGAGACCTATGGGTATGGCAGGTCTACTCAGTGAGCAAACACTGGTCAGTGTGGTATGGTGTCCTGAAGGTTTCTGTATACAAACTCAGCTAGGAAACGTGTAGAATAAAATAACAATATGCTCAGATTTCTTAGCAAGAGAAAAAAATACCTATGAAATACACAAAATCCAGCGACTGTTTTATTCCAAACGCATGACACATCCAAGCACATGTGTATTTTCCTAAAGTACATAAATAGGGCTTTATGGACTTGCACAATGTTTTCAGAAATTGGGTTTTGCTTTGATTTTCACTGAAATGTGACAAATTTTGTTCGTTATGCAGTTTTGCTTCCTATTGCAAATAATTGTCACTTTGCTAACTCTAGCGAGTGATTAAGGCTGAGACTCGGCGCTCAGTTCTCCCTATTTTGCTCATATTCTCTGGTACAACTGCCTCATTTTCACACAAAAATGTTTCTGTTTTGCTTTGTTATCCAGAATCACTCTATGACAGTATTGATGTACTTGTTTTACCCATTCCAGCTGGAATTCTGGAAACAGCCAATACATTACCAAATAACTAAAACCCTGCAATTTTCTGCCTCATGACAGAATCAGAAATGATAAGAAGGTACTATTTACTGTGCATGCCATCAGAGCTCTGCAGTCACACAGAAGCTGGTAGACCATATTTAGCCTTTGCATTAAAATGCATGATTCCTCATAAAATCAGACTCTGAGCAAACAGTTGGAAATCAAACAAGCAAAACAGAAAAAAACACAGAGTTGTTTCCATTATAAAGACTTACAAGGTTTACTTAGCTGTGGTAGAGAATGCAATTAATTCATTTATTTAGGTTAAACAATAATAACGTATAATATACAGTATCTTGACTACAGGATATTGTGATTTTGGACAGAGAAAATCTTTGGAAATTGTCTTCTGTTCAATACTGGGCAACTGAGGCAAGAAGAATCATAAATGGCCACAGAAGGCTACTCTCAGGGACAGAGGGAGAATGGCTTTGGACACTGAAATGCAGCTTTGCCACACTATTTTAATTTGGGCAAAGAAAGCACTTATTTTCTCTTCTTAAACTCAGTGGCAGAGACCTCAGGAGTGACAAGTGTCTGAGATATTCTAGACATACGAGGCCATCTAAGATGCCCTCCTGAGGCCAGCAGACATGACACGGGACCTGCTGTCTTCTGCCCTTTGAAGGTTGAACAGGGTACTCCATAAATGGTGCCTGAAAAGACAGACCCTATTCCTGGGTATCTGAATTTCTCTCCTTGTCTTCAGAGAGACATGGACTGTTTTTTTAGAGGAGGGATCCAAGTCTGCATTCAATGGCAACAGGAATGTGTAGGAAAAGAAAGTAAATGAAACTATGAAGACTTTTTATTCCTTCCCCTGTGTCAAGGGCAGGAGGTTTCTTGCTCAAATGAACGGTGTACAATACTAAATATGAGACTGGGAGAGACCACTGCAACCCTTCGTACCTGTATTCACAAATATTTTAAATAGAAGGGACAGAATTTCCTGCTGGGATTAACTTTTTGGCCTTTTGTCTTTTTTTTTTTTTTTTTTGTGAATCTGTTTCCCTGTTTGTTTGTTGTTCCTGTTACTCAATTACTTAGTTTCTTAGAAAATGCTTGCTGCTTTCTTCTAAAGCAGAGTAAATCAGAGCTGGACCCAGTTCATGTGAGTGCTACTGTATATTTTACTATATCAGGGTTATTCTTCCTCCTTTTTTCCTGAGTCTGACAGTGGAAACTAAGAGTGCACCTTACATAACCATAACACCTGCTCTAGCCCCAGGTACTTCACCACCAAAATCTGTCCTTAGAGCGGTGGGCAGAGAAGTCACAGGGGCAACAAGATAATTTATGGCAGATTTGAATCAAATATCAGACTGTGTGATGCACCAGAAAATAGAGTAGATTAATTCATTTACCTTATGTCACTTTAACTTTGCAGTAAGGTTTAATGATCAATGTTAACAACTTTATGAGTCTGAATTTGCTTCCTGCTCATATAGGAATAACCAGATGTTCTAGAAAATAAATAAGCTGAGAGGTCAACCTGGACTTTTATTAGTGGACAGAAACCCAGACCATACTTTTTCTGGATGATAAAAGATTACTGGTTCCCACAGGGGATCTTTTATAGTGTCATAAATCCTCCATCTGGCATTTCATTCACTTCATCAGTCAAATATTTTTGATGTGCTGATGCATTGAATTTTCTTTGCTTTTTTAATATCTCTTCATCTGTGAACTTATTTTCTAGATATCCTAGTGGAAGAAGGCCCCCAGAGGCATAGTCCTCAACCACCTCATGTCTGAGAAAAACACACATATTCCCTTTTTTTCTTCTTTAGAAATTGTGTCACTTGTACACTGAGAATTTTCTGACTAAACCTGTTTTTGCAACTGAATTTTGGGGATGAAACATGGCTTCCACAGAATCATCTAGGAATAACAAGATAATGCTGAGCCCAACCCCTAGTTTTTATATGGTGACTCACTATTTCTTCTTTCTTACTCTAGAGGTGGAAGATCAGCTTCAAACAGAGGATCTATTCCCATATTTAGAAAGAAAGACTTGTCTGGAGAAAAATGATGATTTAGTGTTTGGACAATGCATTTAGGCTTCAGAGCTGTGGTTCAAATTCTGCCGCAGTTTTCCTGCCTCATCTTTATCAGACCATTAAGGTTACACATTCCAAACAGTTTTCAGTTCCTATTAGGGTGAAATTTCTTTCATGTTTCACTAAACTAAACCATTTTGGTTTAGGTTAGCCTATGCCGCTATGATATGTCTAGAGAAGGCATGGGCAATACCCAAGAGTCTTTCCTTCAGCGTGTCTCATGACTCTCTGCAGCTTCATTATCCCAAAAGCATCAGAAGTACTACACAAGTGCCATGAACACTGAACCCAGGACGGGAGATATCAAGGCTGTCAGACACCTAATTTTTTCCATGTTCTGACACTACTCTCCAGGTTGTCCAAATTTATAGTTGGTAAGAATATGTCTACCTAATAAAGCAATTACTCTGAAGTACCTATGATATCCACTTAAACACATGTATAAATGCCTTTGGAGAAGAATTCTATCTAAATTAAGGCTCTGGAGACCTTCACTTTCCTCCATTCACCTGGTGGAAAAGATAAGCTGTTAGACTGCTTCATCTGAGAGGATAAATGTCAGTGTGAAAATAGCATTTTTCTCAGACTGAAGAAATCACAACATCACTTCCACTGGTTTGAGACATCAGGACTAGACCTGGTCAGAGAAAAGCCAATGATGCTGCCACCACCACCTACTCTGGCTAATTTATCTTCAGGAGAAGGGAAGTCCTACCGTCACCCTCACTATTCTGAGTTACCTTCTCTTTCCTGATTTATCCTCTCTTTTCTTTCTTCTCTGTCTTCAAAACTGCACCCAGGAGTGCATCTTCTACCATCATTCTATGAGCCCCAGCACAAATGTAGCTTAAAACCATGATCTATAAATTCTACATTGATACAGATGTGCCAGGTCTTTGTGCCTTTGGGAAAACCGGTGGGGAGGGGGGAACATATTTCTTCATAGCTGAGGTCTCAAGAATTTTATACCTGTGGTCACCCTTCAGATTGCCTCAAAGCTCATAACCAGCCAGATCTAAAATGTAAAACCTCAGTCATCCAGTCCAATGCGAAAAAGTGTACGGAGCATCTGGGCAACCCAGACTCAAACACTCCCTCAGTGCAACTTGAATGGTCATGCTCCAGGACTTGTGTCTAGAAGCCCATGAGCGGCAACGGCAGAATTTAGAGAGATGGCAGGTTGGCTCAGACCGGGTGAGAGTAAAGTCATAAATCTATTTATCACTGTCCACACACCCGAATTTTCATTGTCAAAGACATATTTACATTTCTTTTTGTTATTCATTTGATTTTGTCCTTAATGTTTTCTTTAGTTTTTTAAATTCTTTTTAAACATGATCTAACAGTAAGATCAGGTGAAACAAAATTTTAGCCCATCTCAATCGCCTGTCTTCTATTTTCCACCAGAATGGGTTTCATTATTATTTTTTTTTCCTGCTATCTGAAACTCTGTTAAATGACAGAAGTCCTTTTTTAAAGGTTTTGACATTTCAAAAGGGAACAGAGATATTGTTAAATAAAAGACTTTTCTAATGCTTTATTTTTTAAGTTCTTAAGCTGTTTCCTTCTTTAACAGGAAGTCCAAGGGATTTCATTACTGGCTTTTGCAATGGGAATAAACTAGAAACAGCAGCAAGATAGAAATATCCTGGAGTGGATTTCAGGAAGTCATTCAGTCCCACCTGTCCTGAATCTGTTTTACTACAGGGCCCATGACTTCTTGTCCCATGCCTGCTTAGTTGGCAGAGGCCTTTTACAAATATATAGACCTATCTTAAACCTTAGAGTATGCTTCACTGGTACATGGTATAAGAGCAAAGATTTTTATTAACATTTTAGCCTCACTGAAACCCAAATTCTCCTTGCCAGCCTAAGAAAATGGTTCTTAATATCAAATTTAAACCTTTTTATTTTATTCAACATGGTGAAACAAAAGAGTTTGCTTCGGTAATGCTGGAAATGTCAATGTGATCAAAAATGTCACACCAAAAAGCTTCAGCATTATCACGTCAAGTCTCTTCATATTTTCCTTCCATAATGAACATCATTGTTGTTGTTGTTGTTGTTGTTATTATTATTACTACCTTTATCCTGACTTCTGGGATTTTCCATAGCATGGAAATTCAAATTTGTGACCAGAATAAGAATAATTTTTTTATACACTTATTTTCCTCTGCCTTCTCTGTTTAGGTTGTGTTCTCTTTGGGGAAAAGGCTATCACTTATTATTAGATTAATTAATTGCAAATAATAACTTCATGTGAACATGTTCCATTGGTGCTTTATTTTTGTGGACTATCTAGATTGAAAATAAAAATAAATTTTAAAATGTGAATGTCTAAACATATTTTTCACATATGGAGCAATTCCCGAGAAACTTCTAAAGTATATAAAGAATTATTTTGGGGAAAACTTTTCATTCAGTGATTTATAAATCTTCTACAGTTTCTACATTCTTTGTGGAAATTCCTTGTAAATGGCTTTATAACTAGGGGCTAAAAGTGATTCCCAATCTATTCCCATATTATCTGGGCAATACTGATACACATATATTTCAAAATGGTATCAAAGGAGTAGAGAAATGTGTTGGTTTAAGCCCTGCCGGGACCGTAGACCACGTTGCCCTTGTCCCTCCCTCACCCTAGGACACAAGTAGGGCACAAACCCCGGGTTAAAATAAGAAGACATTTAATACAACAGTGTAATAAACAATCTGAACAACAACAGTAGCAATGATGACAACAGTAAACAGCAATAACAGTGAACAAGACAAAAGATATACAGAGAAATACTGCAGTGGTCAGAGACAGCTCGCTCGCGATGCTCCCCGCGACCAAAGCCACAAAGGAAAAAGTTCCCACGATCCCGCGCCCGGACCTGACATCAGCATGGTATGAATAACCCGGCTGGAGATCCCTTCCGCCTCTCTGCTGGGGAAACTTAACCCTATCCTGACTGAACCAGGACATAAATAAAAACAAAACTCTCTCTTCCAGATCAGATTTTTGGACAAGCTTCCAATAAATGTCTGGATGTTTGGATATCCCCCTGAAGCAAACTTTTTCTGATGTTTGTGCCTCATTAATCACAATCCAGAAATTGGAGCAAGTTGTGTTATCTGCAGAAAATGTTTCCATTCCTTTTACATACTTTTCCCTGACAGTTCAGCACTACTATAAACTTTGAAGGAGGTGAAACAGGAGAAATAGATACGAATTACATCAAAATTTTGGCCATAGTTAATCTCTGAGGTGTATGCCATAGAAGCATACATAGGTATAGATATAGATGTATGCTTAAATATACATACATATCAATAAATGTATACATACCTATACTCTTTTACTTGCAGAGAAAGTGATTTCTTTGCAAACATAGATTTCTTCCCTGACATAGGATGTTGTCACCACCTTAAGCATCAGCTGAATCTGAATGAAAGATTCACTCCTAGCACAGTTTCTATATAGGCATTTTTGAACCCAACCAGCATCCAGATCTAAACTAGGATGGACAGGAGCCACGTCTGGCAGCCACACTGTGGGCTATGTGTATTTCTTGCAGACAGATGTGCACCTTCCTCTGACATTCATGGCTGGCATTAGTCACCAGCCACAACAGACAGGTCAATCACTGAACTGGCATGAAGGCTGAGATAGTCCTCGAGCCATACAGGCATGCCCTCATGATTTCCTGCACTAAGGGAAAGAATAAGGGAGGGTGAGATGTCCTGCTGACACAGGTACATAGGGCATATCACTGTGGAGTCAACAAGAGGTTTCTGGTAAGGTTCAGGATTTGGTTTCTACCCACAGTCATTTTGTGACAAACACTTGTTAAATACTGCAAACTCTAGAGTGTTCATCTAGCTGATGAATTAAGTTTATCCCACTTCCCTCATTCCCTATTTAATTTTCAGATCATCACATATCTTCCTAAGCGATAACCATCAACAGATGGATGGAGGGTGAAGCAGGGCTTTGCAACAGAGTGCATTTTCTTTCTAACTTCCCAGTGCAAGTTTTCATGATCTCACTTCCCAATTTCCTGTCTGTGTAGGTTTTTCAAGAATTAAACCTCTTCTTTATCTCTTCTTTTTTTTTTTCCCCCCTTCTTATTTAAGCTTGGCCTACATGTCTAGGAAGGATCAGGGTAAGGGAAAGAACTGATCATATAATTTGACACCCACTGTCAGCACATTGTTAAAATTAATTAATGTAAACTTGTAGTTCTTCACCACAAGCTGTTGTAACACAAACTTTCAGCTTTAGTACAGTCAAGAGTCTACCTATCACAGGAACACTTAGAGCCCTGTGCAAGACTGATTGATATCCTGGGCCAAGTCCATGCTGCACAATGGAAAATGGTGCAGAGGTACCTAAACAAAGCATAAATCCTTATACATATGAGAATAAAACACCTCACCTGAGATTATGTATTGTAATTGTGTAAATAATTATGTATTTTGAGAGATCAGGGATGGTTAGCTCAGGGACAGCACTGGACTCACAGATCTGTAGTGTTTTAGAGACACTATTAGTGCAAGATAATGTTGTATGCTATGTGTAAATATGATAGGCAGATGCAAAGATCTGACAGCTGTTTCTCCTTTAATCTAGGAGTAAAATAAGGTGGCCTCTGCATTTAATTCAACTCAGGTAAACCCTGAATAAGCTGACCATGTCACTGCACACACTTTTTCCTCAGAGGAGACAGTAGGAAGGTACAACCACAGCAAGCTACTCCTGTTAATAAACTCCTAGAAAGCTCTACACTGCAAAGCAAAACCAAGATACCAGTCCATCTGGCATAAAAAAAAAATTAAAAGGACACAATGTCAGATGGAAAGTGAGAAGGAATTCTCTAACTGCTGACTAGCACAATCAGATAAGAAGATTATTGAACTCCAAATAAGTGAGATGGATGTTTACATAAGGTAGCTATCTGCTGTATTTCAGATTAAAAAAAAAAAAAAAAAAAAAAAAAAAAGGAAGAATGCATTTTACTTTCAGATAGAAAATGCTAACAGTGTTAACTTATTGGGGAACCCGAAGCAGAACTGCAGTATGATAGATTGAAGCTAACAGAGACAGAATTGAGAGAAGCCTGAACATAAACACATAAATCAGGGATTACATCAAGCTGCGATCATGATAAATATATTCTGAACATATCTACTGGGCAAAGTTAAGTTTGAGATTTAAGGTGCGTGTAATAGGCCAGAATTAAAAGACAGCAGTATTGAAAACTGACTATCCTGGGGGCATGGAAGAAGTGTTTGCTTTTTTTCTTACTACTGCTGAAGCACCATCACCACACACAGTGCACAAAGGAGTGCTTGATCTCGGTGTAGGCTCATACGGGTGTGTATTATCAGAGGACAGATGTGCTGTATAAAAGTCAAAATAAAGCAGAGAGCAGGGTGTCGTTTCCAGTACATCTGAACCTTAACAGTGGCTAAGGTCGTGCAGACAGTTTGCATGGGGGACTGCTGCTCAGCTATGTGATCACTTCTTTCTTTGTGCTGAGAAATTGAAATGACAAGCTCAATACAAGTGATAGCCAGAAATATCTCCCTCCTGTGGAAGTCAATGTAATATAAAGATATCTAATGTTAATTTGATAACTAGACCATAACCTCCTCTGTCTCCATCCAAAGCAGCTTCTCAGGCAGTAATTATTTGGTATTATGGAGGGGGGAAGAGGAAAATACAGGGGGAAAAAAAATAAATTTGACAAAGCCCCTTCAGCAGCTGCCATTCTTGGTTAAGAGAGAATTACAGAGTGTGAAGAACACTACAGACATGCATACACAGAGGTAACATTTTCCACTGATAAGACTGTAGAGGTCTGCAGAAATATTTAACTTTTTTTTTTTTTTTCTGTACCTTCACCTAGTAAGCTTAAATTTCTAAAAGGCAATGAAAATGTAGATAGACAAATCTTTTTTTCTAATCGTAACAGTACTGTACATTAAATCATCAGGAATTTGAGTCATAAATGGAGGGCTTTCCATCTCTTCCAATACAGAGAGCTTTAATTTAGCCCTGTGATAGCAGGAGTCTAGAGATCACAGTATTCTGGGGTATTTCCTTGAAGCAAAGTCATATTATTTTAACTATCTTTAACTTGAATGGATTAATGGTAGTCTGAAGGGGGTGCTCCAAACAGCACCTCTGGCTGCAAGGAAAAGGTGGTGAAACCACCATGCTGATCCGGTGGTAGCAAGAGAAAGACTTTTCACAACTCCTGCCTTCATGGTGATGGATGGCAGCTTTGCTTCCACTCTGATGTGGTGTAGAAGGGTCTGGCAATGTACCCCAGGTGCCATCTTTTTTTTTTTTTTCTCATTGCTATTTCTAAACTGAAATGGCTTCCATTAACATAACATTTCATCACATAATTAAATAGAAAAAGAACACTGATGAAGATAAATGGTCTATGACGAAGCACAGGAACATTTTTACAAATACACCCACATCCATGCCACTCCTTCAGTTTATATTGACAGTCAATGAAACCAGTCAGTGAGAAGTACATTATGAGGGATGGAACAGATGGAGAACACTAGATAGATCATCTGGCACAATTCCTGCTGTGGGATTACTCCCTTAGGTTCATTTGCTAACATTTTGCCCAGTCTCGTATGAGTCAATGAGAAAACAAAACAAAACAAAAAAACCACACACACACACAAAAAACCAAACAAACAAAAAAACAAACAAACAAACAAAAAAGGCTAGAAAAACTAAGAAGAGGACAGCAGCAGCAAAAGCAAATCTTTTGGGAATAATTCAAAGCCATCAATGATTCTATAGCAAACAGAAGACTTTCAACATTTCCTCTGTTATTTCAACAAAAAAATGTATTTTAATGAATATTGACTCCGTTGTAAATGTTATATTCTAAATCTGGTGTTTATTTAATGAATATAGATCTAGTCAGCATGGAAAAATTAGTATCTTCCATCATGACTGATTTCCCAAATTTCCCCCTGTCCAAAATATCAGGACAAAATTGAAGTTCAAAGCTCTAAAAATGTTGACAACCCACCCTGAAAAAAAATCTTTGTAAAGTCAATGGACAGGAGAACGCATTTCATTTGAATACATCGGTCTTATTTAGAAGGTGATGAATGTGCTCCACTGTCTTTATTGAGGGGAGTGGAAACGTTCACCTTCTGTGAAGATGCCTGAAGTTAGTAAAGGGAAGTTCCGCTCTTTGTTCCAGTACAGTTTAAGCTGTGTAATGGACTGAAGAAACCAGGAATATGGCTCCAGAACCCTGAATGTGAGTATGCACCTTCACTGCCTTTAAAGATTTCAGGAAGGCACAACAGATAAGGAATAAGTGTTCTGGACTTCAATGCTCACAAGTCCTGAACTACCTTGTAATGTTGGACTAATTAGCTGCTGCCATAAGTTATAGGAGGTCATTCTGGACTTCATAAAGTATCAATACATTTAATTATTAATGATCTTTTCTACGCTTTACTCATAACTTTAACAGAGAAAATGTGTCAAATGTGTCAATATGGCATGGCAGTAGATAAACTTCTCACACATATTGTAAGATCTTTGAGGACAATAAAGTATTTTATGGTTTTTTAAGCTCCATCCCATTCAACCATTTTTTAGGAACAATTGGGAAGAAGTTCATGTTGCAGAAGCATATGTCCTCTGCTAAGTGCCAGGCCAGCAGTAGGTGAGGGCTGCAAAGAACGTAGTACTCTGCTTCTGCCCAGACACCAGCATGTCCTTAAACAAACCAGTCACATAATTTTGCTGTTTCCAAAGACCTTTGACACATTTCTGGGACTGGGTAACTCTGAATCAGGACATTCAGCAAACCGCAGGGGTAGTAACAAGTCAAGGATGAGCATGGCTGCTGCCTGCACATCCCGTTGTGCAGGGATAACACGGCATGAATTCTCCATACAATTTAATTTTAGCCCCCTTGACTGTACTTTTACTTCAATGCAAGGACGTGTGTAATCATCATCGTATGGTGTGAATATTAAGGTTAGATGTAATCTCCTGCTGTTAGAATATGAGCTCACTTACTCACAGCTCACTTACTTTTCCACATCTGAATACACCAATTACTAGAAAAAACACAGCTTTATTATAGCCAGGTTCCTGCATTAGCTTATTAAGAAAGCAGGCTGCTAAGGTGCTCCATCCCATCAATTAGAATTAGCCATCTCTTTTCTTCTAGTAGTTTATACAAACTGGAATTTTTTAGAGTGCTGATTCATAATGTTAATCGTAAAGTTAATTTTACCTGGGCTGACTTCTAAGCTATTGGCATGAAATGAGAATTACTGTTATCTTTACACCCCTGTAACTGGAATCAAGTCTTTTGTGAAGTTTTGCTCTACCATGCATTATGTTCTCTTGGCAACAATGAAATCTGTTTAGGAGTTTGAGCTGTGATTTGCTTTACTTTCCCCCAGATCTGTATCTGTTTATGTCAGACCGAAAGCTCTCCAAGGCAAGGATTTTGGTTAGGATTAGCTAGCAAAAACTTCAATTTATATTGATTCATATCGGTTCAGTATAGGCTCTCTTGGGTTTTGGGATTTATTTTTCCTAAGCTAAATTTATATTTTCCACGATGGAATTTATAATCCTCAGCAATGCGCTGGCTGAATTATTCTTATTTAACAGACTAGTGCAGTGTATCCTTCACAGAAGGTAGGTAATATTGTATCGCTGTGATCTCTGTCATAACTGGATTTCAGAGTACTTTGGTAAATTAAAGGAAGTTGAAAGATGGTAATTCAAGTTAATTAAATTACTTTGGGCTTTCCTAAATGATTGGGCACTAAGATATTTGAAGGTAGTCGTGCCACCACAGAAATTTCGGTCATGATTTTAATATGGAGCAGTCACTGGACTGATCCACAGAATCACAGAATCATCTATGTTGGAAAAGACCTTGAAGCTTCTCCAGTCCAACCATGACCCTCACCCTGACCGTTCCCAACTCCCCTAGATCCCTCAGCGCTGGCTCAGCCCGACTCTTCAACCCCTCCAGGGATCCCGGGGACTCCCCCCCTGCCCTGGGCAGCCCATTCCAACGCCCAACAACCCCTTCTGCACAGAAATCCTTCCTCAGAGCCAGCCTGACCCTGCCCTGGGCAGCTTGAGGCCATTCCCTCGGGGCCTGGCGCTGGCTCCTTGGCTCCAGAGACTCATCCCCCCTCTCTGCCCCCTCCTGGCAGGGAGTTGCAGAGGGCCAGGAGGTCTCCCCTCAGCCTCCTCTTCTCTAGACTGAACCCCCCAGTTCCCCCAGCCGCTCCCCAGCAGACCTGTGCTCCAGACCCTGCCCCAGCTCCGTTGCCCTTCTCTGGACACGCTCGAGTCATTCAATGGCCTTTTTGGGGTGAGGGGCCCAAAACTGAACACAGGAATCGAGGGGCGGCCTCACCAGTGCCGAGCCCAGGGCTCAGATCCCTTCCCTGTCCCTGCTGGCCACGCCAGTGCTGACACAAGCCAGGATCACTACTGCTTGGACTCCTGTTCCTCAACAAAGAATTTTAAAAACTTTAAGTGGAAAATACAAAAGAAAAAGAAAAGAAAACTAAAAGGTTCTTAGGTTTATAATAGAGGAGGATTATTTGTGTGTTTTTTGAAATACTGTAACTTGACTGTTATATTGATTGCATCTCCTGCATAGACCTACTGCCCCAAGTAGTCTTTTCTTTTCCAACCACATAGTTTTCTTTTTGCAAATTATCATTGTTTTTCAAATTTCCAATGCTTTTCAACACCCCAATAAAAAAAAAAAAAAAAATCAGATATTATGCTTGTTTTTTCTCCGTATAGAAATGTTACATTTTCATGAGACAGATACAAACATTAACATGTCTAGTTGGATACCAATTTTGTGTCAAATTTT
The DNA here is from genome assembly GCF_965140245.1 of Athene noctua. Taxonomy (NCBI): domain Eukaryota; kingdom Metazoa; phylum Chordata; class Aves; order Strigiformes; family Strigidae; genus Athene; species Athene noctua. The sequence goes on from NC_134077.1 coordinate 6,684,815, forward strand.
ATATTAAATTACTTGATACAGAAGACTGTTCAGAAAACTAGCCTGTTGCTAACTATACAGTAATTAGACTTACAGGGGTTTGAAATTTTAGTCCAGTTTACTGTCATTAGTTATCTCAACAGGTATAGGTACATCAATACATAGATCGATAGAGACAGCCCTAACTATAACCAACTATTTTATTTAGTCTCTGAACCATTCAGATACGAACAAGCTTTAGTCTAAAAGCTGTGTACACAACCATTTAAGAGACAACATATTTTAGCTCAGGCTGATGACTGGTTTCTGTACTACAAATGTCTCGGAGATGCCCACCTTGGTGCATCTGTAGAGAAGACACTCAGCTGCCTGGATTCAGTGGTAAAGGCAAACTCTGTGTCCGTAAGGCAGCTAAGCCAGCTCTCCTGGCTGACTACCGTGAAGGAGAGCTCCTTCAAAGAAGCTGGAGCCACATTTTGCCATAGAGTTAATCATCTGCAGTCACTAGAAATGAGAAAGTCACATCCCCTGTCTGAAAGGAACAGAATGTCATTTTCTCATTCACTATCCCAAACTACTTACACATTATGTATACATATATTTATACATTGGTATGTTCAGTGGATTTAATTCATTTAACTTAGGCACATGAACTATTCTTATTTTTTTTGCACTTAGTGAAATAATCTCTAAAAGCAGGTGTTGTGTTTCCCTGATCAGTGAATGGGAAGAGGAAGATGTCTACGGAAGACCTCCAGTTGGAGATCTCTTTACCAAAAACCGAACATTTGAATTAGGAAGACAGCATCTTATTCAGGTATCCATAAAGTGGGTTTAGAAATGTGTCCCACTTCCTATGGGTCTGAACCTGCAGAGAGCCTTCCAGCCTCACTGGTGGTCTCCATAGGGTTTTTAGAAAGTCCTTACCAGCGTACTTATTTTGAATCCTTGGTTCCCTTCCTTCAGCCCTCTTTACATATAAGATATGAATGCTGGAACTTCTAATAATCCATCTACAAAGTACTCCTGAAACTGTTTACCTTCCTTCAGAAGCTTGACTGTTCTTAGTTAAACAAAAGTCTTAAACAGCTAGTATCTTCAACTGTCACCATTTTTGAAATGTAATACCATTTTTTATAAAATGATTTGCGGTTATGATCAGTGGTGAACAGAATCGATTTCTCTCTGTCCCTTGCTTGCTCAATTGCTTCCATACTAATAAATGCATAATGTATGTTAAACAGACCTGGCTGATCTTGAACTTTTATTTTTCCACACTTGCTGATACAGTGCTTACAATTTGTCTCTGGCAACCAATTAAAACTCCATATGTCCAACATGTTAATTTTTGCTGTGGAGTCTTTGAAGCAATTTCGTGGTTATTTACAGATGAGGGATCAAGATGACCAAAAAAAAAAACAAACCCAAAACCCACACCCAAACTATGAGAGGAAGATAAGAGAAACCTTTCCCAAGAGATTTCTGACTAGTTGGAAAAGAGGTTTCAGTTACATCAAAATTTTGTTATATTTTGGGTTTTGTCTTGCATTGGGATTTTTCTCGGGGTTTTTTTTTGGGGGGTTGCTGGTTTGTTTTTTTTTTTTTTAATTGCCTAGGTAAAATGTCCAAGATTGAGAAATCAAACCCAACAAATCTTCAAACTTACATTTACAACTGTATTTTGGGTGGTGAGAAAAGAAATAAGAAAATCGTTATTTTTATTTTCAGAACATCATAATGACTGAAAGAAATGCTGTTTCCTTTGTAAATAATTATATTACAGTAAAAGGGAGATGCATCAACAGATTTCCAAACAGTTAAAAGTTCTCAGTAAAACTGAGATTTTTACTGGAATTTGTAACTGGAATTCAAGTTGGATGGAGGGAAAAAACAAGATCACTAGCTCCGCTTAACTTTGAAAATTTTACTTAGATTTGAAGACTGGTCTCCATAGCTTTATGCATTCACTAAAGAGAAAGAATTCACAGTGCAATTCAGAGACCTTAAATTATTTTCATCATATACCTGTGACACCTATGGCTACAAGACACCTAACACAAACACACATAAATTAGATGCCTAGAGTTAAATGCTGTAATTTGCAGTGTATCAGTTCATTTCCATATGATTGTAAAGGTTGTATGATAGCCTAAAATACAGTAGGTAATGTACCAAAAGATGCCCCCCATGAAGATTTATAAGGCCAAAGGACAAGTTTAAGTGATTTCAGCCACTGGAAAATATCAGAACTGCTTTGATTTACAGGCTTTGTAAATGGACAAAGCCAGAGAGAATGTAATTGATATTTAAGTGATAGATCAAAAGGATGCTGCAAACATGGCTCTAATAGTTAATGATAATAAAGAATTCAGGAATATGTTCACATCATCAGAAGGATTTAATAGATTTCACCCAGTCCTCTTTCTCATCTTCTGTAAAACTCATTTACTAAAGGCTTTAACTGTGAAATTATGTGTTTTCTAAATAATAGGGATACAAATCCAAACTATCTATCTCATACAATGTAGTACATACAATGTAGTATTGAAGCAAAAAATAACATACCTCAAAAGAAAAAACAACAGTAACAATAATTAATTTCAGTTTTTCAATCTTCACAGAATAGCTTTAAATAAACGGATTAATTCAAACTTTGCATATGAGAGAAAAATATCCAGATAACAAAAATAAGGTCAATCTTCAATGTTTTTACAAACATAATGCAAAGTTTGTCTGAGATTTGGTACACAACAGCTCACCATTCTGAGTTTTGCTCTGAACTTCAGACTCCCGTAGTCTCAAAGTTTCAAAGCAGGGAAGACCGAGAATGACCTGACTACACACTGAAACCATGTGGAAAAAAACCCAACAAACCAACCAACCAACCAAACAAAACAAACAAACCCCACAAACAAACAAACCACCACCCCCCAATGACACAATTTTGAGTATTTATGGATTTACTTTATTGGGGCAGCTATGTTGACATTACTGCATCCATTTTCCCAAATTAGTACTGAATCCCTGAGCTATGTGATCCCATGCTATTCCCTATGCTTTATGTTCTTACATTTTATTTCTACTACCCCTTCAAATTAGAACAGGACCCTCCCTGTAGCTGAAAACCAGAAGCATGTAGCAGCTGACATAAGCATGAAAGATGTATGAGTTCCAAAACAACCTGCACTGAACTGAGCTGAATTTGGAGATCCTGCTAACCTTCTATTATTTAGCCAAAGGCACAACGCTGTACATTCTGTGAGATATATATATATATATACAAACACATGAGGCTTTATTTTGTTGGTGGTCCAACAGGTCATGCACTGAGTTGATAGAACAAGCAGCTTGGCTGGGATTCAATCCCAGATTAAGACATCTTCCTGTAAATATCTGCCCCAAGATTACGTAGAAGATTTAGGGTCTAAACCCGTATTGTTGCCAGCACGTAGCACCCTAGTGTCACTTCATATAACTTACGGTATCCCACATAGCCACATGAGTCCAGCAAACACGTCCTGTGATCTATGAGTGCAGCTCTATTCTGGAGGAGCAGCCGGAGGCAAGCTGTGTAATAATTAGGCTACACTAACGCCTACACTACAGTGTTTACAATGGAAATGTTTAGGCAGCGAAATTCTTCCCACTGTCAGACAGGCACAGAAATGAGTTTGGGGTTCAGCTCTGCCATGAAGGGTTTTCTGTAGAGGCTCAACAGTTTTCTGTTCAAGCTTCCATGAACTGTGGACTCAAAGCAGAGATTCCTAGGGTCATTTTTGATGTATCCTTGCTGCCCTCCTGAAAAGGTAGGATTTCTGTAGGGCTACTTGGCTTAACTAGATACCTCTGACATGTTAAGTCTTTTCAAGTTGCTTTACGTGACCATGTTAATGACACTTAATCAAATCCTGGGTCTCTTTGGTAACTGTAATATCAGCTAGGAAACTAAGCACCCATGAAGAACAATTAATAGAGTTGTCTTAATCTGGAACTGTTTTCCATCTCCATTTTCCACATAACACCAGATTCTCACATTTATTTCTGACCTATATCCTAGTCTACACTGAGAAGGTCATCAGATGTTCTCCAAGACTCTGAAAACCTGCCGCACACTGAGTAGTTTGAATATCTCCAGTATTACTGCACTGATAACTCTTCTGCTGGGTACTTTGGGGATAGCAGATGCTTAGGAGAATGAGTGAAAGGATATGCAGAGACTCATCCTTCCAGCAATTTCCTGAGCTACCATTTGTTTGTATACCTCTCTATTTTATAGCTGTTGACCTACCAGTCTCCAGCAAATTTGTTTTGTTTTTCTTGCAACGCGTTCAGAGAGAGACCTTTCCTATTGACTCCTCTTGTTGGGTTTCTCACCAGGGACAAATTACTCTGTGCCCTTTGATGATCTCAGGGAGTGAGGGATTCTGAACACTCCCTTTTCACCAGCAAAGTTACAGTCCTCCTTCCCCTGAAATTGCTCCTCTGATCCTCACCAGGTCTTTGATTATCCTTTAATGAGACAACCTAACAGACACAGCCTGGGACGTCCAATACCCAACAGTCACCTCTGCTCAGAGAATATTTGTGATTACCACAGCACAATCACCTTGCAGACATTTGATAGCTTAATAAGATTTTAAATAATTCTTTTTCCTAGTGAGAAATCCTGCTAGCCAAAAAGGTGTTATAAACAGCTCTGCAGTTTCCTTGTGGAAAAATCACTCCTACTAAATACAGGGTTTACTGTTCTTCGGGAGGCTGTGGTGCTCTCCCACGTGCAGCCTTACCCCACACTGCAAATTTTTCAGCCCTCTGAGCTGGATGTGGTGTCAGAGATGCAGTGAGACCCACTGTCCTCCTTCCCTGCACTGCTTCCTCTGGGACAGTGTGGGGATGGAAATGCAAATGGATAGGGGAAGCAAAGCTGGAGGGTTTTGTTTGTGTGTTCCAGAGTGGCTTTTAGATCCCATGTAACTTTATTTTTGATGTGGCACTAAATGAGCACTCCTGCTCATGAACCCTTGCTGTTGCACAACAAACAAAACTCATTTGTTACCAATTTCTAATAAAAGAGGTTTGACTATTTGCAAGTGCACACAACCTGAACAGAGAAAGTGTATCCTTTACCAGCAGTTTATTAGCTCCCAAAAGACCATTTCCATCAGCAAAAACAAGGTCATTTGCTAGAAACCTATTTAATTCTTACTGCTGAAACTGATGTGAGTTTAGATATGATAAAGGTTTACTGATAACAAAAAAGTGGTCACTGAATGTATGACCCTTAAATACTGGGGCATCAGACGAATTTCATGCCAATATAATACAGCAGGGACCTTCCCAGCAAATCTCTGAACCAGTCTTGATGCTGACAATGAATTTTAGTCTAGTTTGACGCAGACTGAAAATGAAACACTCATTTAACAGTGAAAGATGCTCCATTTGGGATAGTACTCCAGTAGTTAGCTATTTTTCCTTAAACTGCAGTGGAAGTAGGAATTTTAACCTGAAAATCGGTTATTTTCTTCCTAATTTGGAACTATCTTCCTCTTTCTGAACTTCATAGTCCACATCAGGATCCAGAACACGGTTTAAAATAAAAGCAAAATAAGAAAGAAACAATCCCAGACTCAGTCACAACTGTGTACTAGGATTAAAAAACAAACAAACAAACAAACAAAAAACATCTCTAGACTTTCCAAACGGATATAATCATAAAACAACGAAAAAACCCACAATGTGCCAGAGAGCCTACTGCAGTGGTAATATCTGTCTTAATTATTTAAATGCAAGTCTATTGTCAAGCATCAAGTTCTTTTTAACAAAACCTCAGAGCTACCTAATTTGCGTCACTCAGTTGCAATTCATATATACAAACTGGATTTTAAAGTATACAGCCTTTATGCACTACTTATGAACTGAAAATTACAATGCTAACTTTCCCTGTTATAGAACACGATGACAAGCACAAGGATTCCCTGGGGAATTTTGACAAACTGCTTCATAATGGTAGAAGTTAGGGCACTAGGCTACTCTTCCTGTCTGATACTACTGCGCATCACATTTCCAATGGGAAGAGTTATTTTAGCTAAGGTAATAAACATGTTAGAATGAGCTATCAGCAGTCTGTGTGTGGTACCTACAATTTTGTGTAAAATTAGATTAAGAAACTCTCTTGATTCAATGATTCTTGGACTACCTTATGACGTTGAAGGAAATAGTGTGCTCTTACACAGCTTCTGATCTCCTACCCTCTAAACACACAGCTTTTGCTGTTAGCTCCTGAGGAATCAGAAACATACCCACAAAAATCGGTGGTCACACTGTGACAGGTGGGCTGCTCATGTAGACATAGTCCCACAGTAAATTAAATTCAACAGCATTTGTAATATGTATTTGGACAGTTAAGCAGATTGTTATCTGCTGAAAATTAGCTTTTCACTATAGATTGTCATGCTGTCCGCATGAGTCAAGGCACAGCATCCTGACTCAAGTGGGAAAATTGAGATGTTGGCTTGAGCTACCTCCAGCATCACTGCTGCTCCACGGCTGGTCTGGGATTTTGTAACATATGGGACAGCGCTGCACTGCGTGTCACCCTGTCTGAGTTAACTGCATCAGCTTATGCTGAACAAGTTGATATAATGATGAAACCCAGTGAGATTCTCAGAGTTTATAGTTCCATTCCTGATGTTTCAAATATGTAGTTGGACAGTTATGACCTTCTGACAGGGTTAACTTCTCTGAAGTACTTCATCGGTTCCTTCACGTTGTTTCTGGAACTGTTATCGGCATCTGTACCATCACCTGCTGAGCACTGCAACATAAACTGGTGATCTGAGATCAGAGATAGACCCCAGGCTAAAACCTAAAGTTGTGTTTTCTCCTTTACTTTAGTCATGAATATTTTCCTAAATTAACTAACTGATTTTCAGTTATAAACCCTGTAATGGATCAGTTAATTCTCCCTGTAGGTTGTTCTGTGGTTGCTGAGCTATTCTTTAAACATGAACGGTTCAGCAACCTGAAGGCTGCAGTATGCTTTAGGGCATGACTATTACAGTGTCTCCTTGAACCATGGTTTTCTGGTTGCTACTACACCACTGGTAGCAACACTCCCTCATTTTTTGTTATTCTTACGACTCCCTTTTGCAACATTAGGGCTCTGGTCACGAGCATTCCTTCTCCGCTTTTTACAACTTCTATGTACCTCAAAACCTGGGTAATTTCTTTGCACAGTTTTAACTTTTCACTCTTTTCTTTTGTAATATATGTCCTGCATTTAGGAAAATGGACCTGCTAGACTAGATAGTTATTCTCCTCTGATGTAATGAGGACTAAACGTGAGAAGACCTCCAGCAACCTCTTTCAATCAGAGGAACCCACAGATCTGCAGGTCTCTTATGGATCACTCTGGGCACCTTCTTATTTCAGGACTGATTCCTGAAGATGTATCTATTCAGTTCTCCTATTGAAATTCAGCTGTACTGATAGTATGATGTCCTAGAGTACATCCTTGAAATCATCCTGGATACCAATATACCTTGAGCTTCTCCCCTGAATTATATTGCCATCCCTGTTCCTGGTCCTTCTCTACCCCACGCACCACAGAAAGTCTCCATTACCCCTACTCTGTGTCTCAGCCTACCCCCCTTTAAAGTATTTCATCATCTAAACTACCTAAGAAGCCAAGCAAAATTGTTACTGTGAAAATAAAATAGAAATATAATTCCCACTCTGTTCTATTTTCTGTTCTTTCTGTTCACGATTTCTGTTAATGAGCAAAACTGGTGGTTTTATATTTCTGTGACAAGACAATTTGTGGCTCAGTTTTTTCTGTACTGCCTGAGCACATTTGTCATAGTCCAGAGACCACTACACTTAGACATGACTGTCGGGGAAAAAGCAAGTGAATTATAGTTTGACTTAGGTTAAGGTTAGACCTCTAAGTTGGCAGAGAGATAAGTCCTGGCTAAACTAGACAGCTGTGGACAAAATGGACATCTGAAGTGCCTAGGGACCTTCAAAAAAAAAATCCATATAAGTCCTAAGAGTTAACCTTTACTGGGTAGCGGACACGGGAAAATGTGAGGGGTAGAAGAGAAATAGGAAAGGTGAATCATGGAGCAAGACTAGAATGCTTAATCTACATCCTCAGATAACATAGAGGAATTGAGTCTGTGCTGATTAATGTAGGTTACACCTCAGAATTGAAAAAGCAGATACAATTCCTCTTGAATGATGAAATAAAATCAGGACCTAAATAAAGGAAATAATAAAAATAACCAAATTTTGCTTTCAGGCCCAGTTTGTGTTCAGAAAGTCTGGGATCACAGTACCTGGGACATGGAACAAGAAGGGATGCACAAAAGGACTCTGGCATTGTATCATCACTTTCTCTTTTTTTCTGGAGAAAATGTGAAAGAGAATATGTTAAGGAACTGGTAGGTTTTTAGAGCCCAGGTGCTTGGGTCAAAGCATTTCAGATGAATTTAATTGCAACAAAATGATGTATTTAAATATGAATAGACTGATTCAAGTAACATCAGGAAGATAGACTAACAAATACTACACATAGTGCTGAGTTGAGTATACAACCATATAATTAAGTAAGAAATTGTGAAGTGTTACTTATCATCTAGTCCTTCCTGGAAGGTCTGCAGATCACTCACCTATAGAGAGATTGATTCCTCAAATATGTGTGTCTAAAAGTAGATACCCATCTACAAAGACTTGTCTGTGTATAAGTTAAGTATCAAAACTGCCATTACCATCAATTGATATCAAATTAATATATAAAATTAAGTACAGACAGCTGCTCAGCTGGTCAAATTTAGGTGTCTACTCTGATCTTCTGTCCAGAACACAGTATTTACCCATACATTTCTGATAATGCACACTCTGGTTGAGGATTTCTTAAGAGAAAAGGCACCCACCTTGGTTCAAAACTAAAAATGTGTTAGCTAGATGGTTGGGTGATCTAGTGGAGCTAATTATGCTCACTGTTATCCCACTCCCGTAAAGGAGAAGTTCATTGAAGCCACTAGCAAAGAGGTCAAGCCAGCTCTCTTCCTGAGGTCTGATGGTTTGACACTGAAAGCAATAGTTTCAGTATTCCCTGACAAACTGCAAGAGGAGTTATTTGTAGTAGGAAAGGGGACAAAAATGAAAGGAGCTTGAGATTTGACCCATTTGAAAGGCCAACTGTGAATTTACGGAATCTGAGTTAGACTTTCACCCACTCCCCATATTCTGTGTTCAATTTTTTCGTTGTTTTTTTTTTTCCCCGACTGCTAGAATGCATCACTGGTGTCTTCTTCAGCCAGCATCTGACAACAAACCACCTACCATAACACTTATTCTAGGAAAACATTTAAATATTTCCCCATGTAACTGGAGGAAACGGGTGCTTTTACCACAACATTTCTAATAGCGAGAATTTTAAAAGAGCCTCACGGCAGTACTCCAGGATGTTTTCTTTAGAGGAAACAAAATACAAAATAAAATATAGCTGTTATAAACTGTTAATTATGGTTTATAATAGTAATAATCTCAGAGAATTTGATCATTACTGTAGTTAATGATCAGTTTGTTAGGGTTTAACTGCCTTTAGTTCCATCTAGGGATGCCCAATTAGCAAACCAGTCGTTAAATACCAGCAATGACTAATTATTCGAGGATTAAAAGCTTAAATATAAATAAAAGCGAGATTGAGACTCTTAAAATTAATGCGTTAATGTATCCCTTCCTCAGCATGAGTTACAGACTACATTCTGTCCTTATGACTAGCACACTTTCTATAGGGGATTCATTTCCCTCTAAATGAGTTTCTTTTTTTATATTCTCTCCAGATGTTTAATTCACATACATATTGGCCATTGTTTCAAAAGCCCAAATCTCTCTGTTTAATAGAGTGCCTTCAATAGTGCTAAAATTGTTAACTGCGTTTCAGTGTTCAGCATGCTTAAAGCCTTGTTTGATTTCCTTTGGTTTCATATTCCTGGCCACACCAAGCCAAACTGCCTTCAATTAGCATGAGTAATGTTATTTGCTATGTAAGATATCAAATGTAATTACACAACAGACTCAAGATGACCAGATCTGTCCATGAAAAGCCAATAAAGGGTAACTATAGTCAGGGTCAGCTAGAGCCTTTCAATTAGTACAGATTCCGTTGTTTTGTATATAGCAGAAAAGATGAAGGGAGAAAAGGCAGTTTGTCATCATAGAGAAAACCTGAATGCATAGATATAGTCCATCTAGGATAAATATCCACAAATATATGGGATTATTCAGGTCATAAAATGTAGCTGCAGAGTGCCAACACTGTCTGCAGACCACTGAATTCTTGCAGATAGAGGTTAAATGCAATTTAAGTAGGGCAAAATACGTATGCTAGCTTCCACATCAGTTTACTTTTAACTTGTGTTTTAACTTGTGTCTATTTTTCTGAACCTGTCTGATTTACAAATGAAGCACAAATAACCTACATGGTGTTTTCACAAGGGACCCCTCAGCAAAAGCAGAAGCAAAGTTAATTTGACAAACCAGGAAATGGCAGCATTTGTTCTAAATCTAGCTACAAAAGATAACAGTAAACTCCATAACCCAGTTATTTAAACATGATGGTTGAATAATCCCAAGACTACTTCATACTTCAGGAATGGTTACAAGTGCCAAGACACTGCAGGAAGACATCTTACATTTCAAGGGAAAAATACTTTTGTGCGATCTTTCCTTCTTTTCCTGAATTATTCTGAAGTACTTCAGTGAGAGTCTCTTGGGAATATTTTGTGACAATCCAAAAATAAAGTTTCTTCTCACCCTCTTTTTGATATTATATTTGTTTAATAAACCCCAGGATATCCTCTGTTTATAGAAACTATAATTCCACTACTGAAGTCTAGTCATTAACCTAAGCCCTGTGAAGAATGATACTGAAAAGACACACTTTTTTTTTTCATGCTTCTGTTCTTGAGGCCTTGCGTAGCAAATGTATAATTCACCACGTTTAATGATATACAAGAATTAAAATAAACATCTATTTTACCTTTATGAATTAATGTTTCCAGCAGCAGAAGGTTATTTTTCAGTTGGTCAATTAGAAGACACACGCACACATGTCTGTGCTTTTTCAGAGAGGCTCTCGTTAAAGCTCACTGGTTGGGTTTCACATGAAAAAACATAGACAGAAAGCTCAGATGAACTATGTTGCAGAAATACCCATTTTTTCTATATTGACTCAAGTGAATAATGCAGACAGACCCATCTCAGTGGTACAGCCTTTCTTTCCAGAATAAATTCTACTGCTGAGACTTGATGAAGTAGATTTGATATATTTTCTTTCTGTCAAAGTTTTACTAGATAAAAATTAAGTCTGAGATGTTATTGGTGAAATGGGAAAGACAGCAGGAATACCAAACAAAAGCTATTTTTTTCCTTTTGGCCCTGAACTATAGTATTTTGTTCCATTTGGCTTACAGAAGCTCCAGACTTTTTCAGGCACTGAAAAAGTGTCAGAGGCTTTAGTGGAATGACTCCGTGTTTATATCACAATCACTTGGTAGGTACAACCAGCATGTGTGATGGTGACACTTGGTGAAGAACGACAGTCACAAAATCACGCTTGCCTCCGCTGAGTCTGCTGACTCTCCTATGTGCAAAATTTTAATTTTTCAACATTTACAGTTATAACTGTAGTGAGTCTGTGTGCGTGTGAATGTTTGTATTTTAAACATCCTTCAAGAGAAAAGATTGCCAGCGTGCAGTCCTTCCATTTTCTGCCTGAGTGGCTTTAGTTGGGGGCTCAGAGAAGAAAAAAGATCCTTTCCTCCACTAATGGTGGATTTGTAGCTGCATAACTTTCAATCCATCAGGCCTCAAAATGGAGCTTTCTTCTGGTTGTAGCAAAGACTCAGGTTTCTAATGGAGGGCACAGCATTTGTTTCTCTCTGAGAAGTGTGTGGTATCACAGCAATTCAGCACCATTAGCATTCACTGCTACGGGGAAGAGAGAACTCTTCTACATTCATTGATCTCTGTCTGATACGCTTAATGAAAAAATACATCGAATATGATAACACTGCCTTAAGGAACAGAGGTAATTATTCAATTTCTGTGTATTGAGAATAGCTTGCTTCCTTTTTTGGTGTACACCAGAAAAATAGAAAAGGAGTATGCTATAAGCACACTTATTCCTTTTATTTTTCCTCCCCTTCCCTCCCACCTTCAAATAAAAAATTCTTAACCACATTCTCCTGGTATTCTGTGACCAGGCCTTATATGACTGTGATTTATGAAACAAGGGAAATGTGAGCAGTAACTAATTGGTGAAGCACTCTGGGTTGCTGTGGCTGCTTTGAACACACAATGAGGATGGGATGCTGGCCATCATGCTAAAAGGAAGCAGTAAGCTTTAACTCTTCCCTCTCCATGCACACAACTTCCACCACACTTCTTCAAGAAGCTAGTATTTCCCCACACAAGGTATTTTCTGCATTCCTCAAGCGTCCAAAACACTCTTAACAAACCTGCTTTCATGCACAAGTCTCAAATAGCTTTTTACAATGGTGAAATGTCTTTGTTGGCATTATGGATGGTAACATTGCTGTGGAAAGGAAAAGCAAGTTGCCCAGGATGACACAGAAAGTGAGTGGCTGGAACAGTAATAAAAGCTAGGTTTCTCCTGATCTTCACATGAGATGGTTTTGTCTCCATTCCCTAGTTGTAGGACTTCGGGTTTTGATACAGCACATAAGCGGAGTCACACAGAACAGATAAACAACACAGCTGAAATGTGAAGCAGGGAAGCTAGTTGACAGATCTTTCTATAAAAGATCAGGAAAGATCTTCTACTAAGGTCACTTTTTATTTCTGTCTTCATGTAGTGCTGCGATTTGTTTTACAAGGCTAAAACCTCCTTCTTGAGAGATCAGCTTTAGCCACAACTTCAGAGCAGGTTTCTTTCCCCGCACCCTGTGCTTGGGAACTTGGTTTTATTAACAGTTACGGAGAACATGACACTGTGAGACTGATGTGGGCTGAAAAGTGAGGAAATTGTAGGGAAGTATTTGCTTTAGAAGGGGCAGTTAGACATGATCTGAACCAGTCTTACTCATTCTCAAGTGTACTTACTACCCAGAACACAAACAGTATAGATTAATGGGTAAGTATATCTGATGTACCATATATGCCTGTCTGTCTATCCTTAGAAACATATTCTTGTATTCGGTGATTTTATTGTTACAAATAGGCAGATTCAGCAAAGCTTCAGACTAACTTTGACTAGCATAAGAGCTTCCAACTTGTCTCATGCATAAAGGACTGAAACGGGAACCTAGGATTGTTTCATCAGTCTAAAGAACCACAGTCTTCTTCGGCTGAGGATGATACTATCACACCATCTCTGGAAGAGCAAAGAGCAAAGACACACATTTACCAGTGGAGTGCATGAGCACCTGGATATGCCCTAGAGAAAAACTGGAGCACTAAAGTGACAGAGGTCACCAAAGTGACACAGTTCACCAAACAGTCAGGAGTCCATAAGACCTGCTGATAACATGTACAAGGATGCTGAAGAGAACAAGGAAGTCAAGTAGGTCATGAGATGAAAAAGAAATGGGAGAGGCAGACAGAAAATTAGGATAAAAAAATGAGCTACACAATGAAAAAGGAGTTAGTGCAGAGGGACAAGAAGAGAAACAGACAAGTCATCATACTTCAGGAGAAAAAACGGGAACGTAAGAAAGAAGCCCTGAAGTTTGAAATTCATTCTAATTAACACTTTCTTTTATGGGTATAATTGAGCCTCTCTTTTCTGTAGCAGTCTGAATCTGAAGTACAAATCCGACCCCTCATGTGTCCATGGGCTCAGACTGGTCCAGACACAGAGCAAAGAGCTGTCAGATCTGAGAGCATCCATTTCACATGTGGAAACTCCTCCACCAGGAGGCCCGTTTCGAAAATTTGGCCTACCAGGACAGAGGAAAGAGACCCAAAGCGTTTCAGAGACATCACTGAGCAATTCATCCATGCCCCTCTTGAACGGAAACAAAAAACCATACCGTAGTCCCCACGCACACTTCCTCTAGACCCAGAGCAGCATTAGTTTCAGGACTGCAACAGGACCGGGTCAATCTCACTCAACCCCCTGACTGATTTGTGATGTCACCGCACATTTGGAAAGGCGCCATACCAAAGGCCACGCATCAAACTTAGCCATTCACCCTGACAACAAAGAGGAGAAGCAGCACTCTCAGAAGATGCGATAAATATTTTTTAGTGTCCCATTACTGCATAGCCATCTGCTATTTATTGTAATTGTGCAGATCATAATACATCTATCTGGTATCTGTATAAATGCTGCTTTTGCTTCCAGAAGAAGTGTATTGTAACTTAATGTGGCATTAGCTTAATGTTCCATTAAAACAGAGTACTGGTAAGGATGTGCATATGTATATATGTATATCTAAATTATTATTTTCCTACCTCTATTCAGACAGTGCTGGGAGGCTATATAGATACTGAACTTCTGCTAGGCAGTATTTTCAATACTGAATGGAAATAACTTGTTTGTGCAAAGCCACCCGTTTCCCTAATTACAGCCACTCCTACTGTAAGAGGAAATTGCTAATTGGGTACAGCAGGAAACAAAGAGACAAGGGTTTTGTTGTCTGTTTTGTTCTTACTGGTACTATTAACTCATTCCTTTCCTTTGAAATAAAAGCTTTAATATTGTTATGGCTCAGTTTCCCCAACTGTGAAATTATACCAGGCAGAAACTGTGATGCTGTATGTATTAAGTACCAAGGTAAAAGTTACCTATAAGATCCCAATGAGGTTATGGACAGAGATAGAAGGCAGAATTCCCACAGAATTGCTTTCACTGTCTGTGAGGCATTTAAACCAGCCAGGACAGGAAAGGAGTGGAGATGCTTTCCTGTTTTAACAGTAATAAACTTTTAAAATCCTAATAACATTACAGAAAACCACGGATGAAGTAAACTAAAATGATAGACTAGGGACAGCGTGTCAGGTGCCCAGAAGATGAAAACTGCTCCATAACTCTGCTGAAGTTATTAAAAGGACCTTGATTGACGTGTTGTTACATTCAGGCCACACACGTTGGCACTTGGCAGTCTGAGGATTTCACGTTCCCCAGGGAAGGTGCAAATATTGCTCTATTAGCAATAACACGCTCCGTAGCTCAGACTGCCAGGAGATTATATGAGTGAACTGTGCAACACATCGGGACACAGGGCAGGTTGAGCTGAACGAATGCTTTAGACTATTGCCTGGTAAAGGCACTAATGTAAAACTAAACTTGAAAATTTGTGTGGTTAACCAGAGCAAGACCTGTAAAAATGTCACAAAATATCAAAGGAGGATGAGAGTGTATAAATGCAGCCTGAGATTTTCTTTCTTTATGCAAACAGGCCTTTTTTTCTGCCACCCTCAAGGTCTTCCACCATGTTAAGGAGCTGGTGGTTCATTGCATTGATTTCCCACCCGCTGTGGGATGCAGCCAGTTTAACTCTTCCCATTCACCCCAGGGCTGGCTTCTTTACTGAGTTAACAAATGCATAAAACTTGGATAATACATACATGAATCAGTCCCATAAATGTAGCTCAACACAGGACAAGGCTGGTGCTAGGGGTAGTGATCTTCCACAGCTCTACATACACCTGCTGTTCTTTCTCTAGAAAGAACTTACTGTTACGTTTCCTTTGTTGCTCGTAAAGTCCAAATGAGCAACCTTGATGACCTAAGGCTAATCCCTCCCTTTTTGCACATGCAATGTTTACCATGAATAAGCATCTGAGGTTTTAATTATTTATCAGGGGATGGGATCGTGCCATTCCACCAGAGGCTCTGGGGGTCTCAGATCATGGTGATCTATAGCATGGCATTTGTGGGGCCAAAACAACCTCGATGGCTTTGAAGCCCATCAAAATCCTGCAATGTTGCAGTGCCAAGCCAATGTGAGGATCCCGCATGGACCCCAGATAGGCCATTGGTTTGGAGCTTCATTGTCCACGTGTCACCACTCCAGACCAGGGCTGCTCTCTCCGCCTGCTGTGCCAGTGAGCTGCAGATGCCAACAACTCTGCAAATATAAATCTCATTACATGACGGCAGGGCTTGTTTTGCCTAGAGACATGCTGCAAGGGTCCTTTTGTAAAGCCCATTTAGCAAGGTGATTAATTTATTTGTCTACATGGTAATATTATATACATATATATATATATATATATATATATTAAAGCATGTTACATAGTTTCTAAGAGAAAAGTAGTCTATTTGCATTCTCATTTCCCCGTGGCACATCTCAGAGTATATACAGGCTTTATATAGAGAGAGAAAGTTGATGATTAACCTGGAGAGTAATTACTACTCAAATGGTGATATCTCCAGGTAAGATAAGATCAGATGTCCATGGTGCTACACTGCGTGGCATGTAAGAGACTGCCTCTCCTTTGAGCAGATGAAAGATAAACTTTTCCTTCGGGTAAACAGGAAAACAAACAGTACAAAGTCACGCAACTGGCCAGCAGCAGTGCTAAGGCTACAGCTAATCTCATGAAGACACCTGTGGCTCTCAGCGCTCAAAACAGAAGGTAAAACTCAGATCTCTTGTCCTCAAACCAGACAAACATACAGGGAATGCTTCACTGAGCATCTATTAGGGGAAAAAAAAAAAAAAAAAAAGACATGATTCACGTGGCAGAAGAAACTTTTTCTGCTGGACGGCCCTACTGGTGAAAGCAGAGGGAGCAGGTAGGGAGGCAGACCTAAGTGGGGACAAAAAAAAAAAAAAAAAAAAAAAAGGTAGTTTGCTCAGGATTAACATTTAACAACACGAGACCTGAAGGCAGTTTGAGGGTTTACAGTAATCTTCCTATCACTGCACAACCGTTATTTCAAAGAGGGAAATAACCCAATTTTCAGGCATTCCTGCATTTTATTTCCACCCGTACTGATTACTGCAGCTTTTCATCCCGGGGCAGGGGGGCGCGGAATGTGTGCGAGGAGGAGGGAGAATGATAACAATAAAAGAGTCTGCGGTTTGTGAGGAGGCTCAGCCCGGCGAGGGGAGGCTGCGGACGGAGCCGGGCTGCCCGCGCTGCTCTCCAGCCTTGGGCTATTTCGCAGTGCCACCTGCTGGCCCCACGCTCGCCTCAGTGGAAATTTCCAAGCCGATGTGTGCTGCGAGACGAATCGCAGCTGCTCGGATCGCTTTGCTCCCCAGACTACCTTAGGGCAGGCCGCTGGGCTGGAGGGAGGGCTTCGCATTGCCCAAACAGCGATTCCCACCCTCACTGGTGCTGCAGTGATCCTCTATTTTGATGGCCAAATACCGTATTTGACCGTTTCCTGCAGCCTCCCTTAGATGTGAGGCTCCCACTTCTTTTCTGCTTGCAGAAAGGCCTTTTTAAAAGCCAATGGAAAAGTCAGATTTTGTGCATATAGAGTAGGGAGTAACCTTAAACGGGACTTTTCTCCCATTATCCCCTCCCCAGGAGCTCTGTTGCCTCCAGGGCACGGCAAGGATGCTTGGACCTGAAATAAGGGTCTGAAAAAGCAGCTTTAAGGATGTCATTCTCTCAATTCTTTGTGAAGATTTCATACATATAACAAGTTTCTTTCCAACGTTAAAAAAAAAATAAAACACACTTTCCCACTCACCTGTACAAAGGATGCTGCAAACAGGTACTTAAACCAGTCCCAAACAGGTAAGACCAGACACTGTGAGCACCGTACCTGTGTTAGAAGCTCAATCCTGCGCTAGGAGGAACCACACCAGCTCAGATTCATTGCTCCAGGTAGGAAGAGCTATCTGTCAGCATTAGTGCTGAGGGCCCTACAGAAAACTGCATTATTCAGTGTAAGCAGAGATTATTGATCATGAACAAGTGTTTTATACACATACTATTAACAGCAGCAGCTTTTGAAACAAAATCCACCCCTCTTCCCACATCTCTTCTCTGACTGATTGTTTGATGCAGGATTTATGGATCTGGCCAGGAAGGTCTTCTCAGAAGAAAGGTAAGTGAAGATGAAGGTGTGCAGGGTGCTAACAGAGAAGGCATTAGGGTTATTGTCCTGTGTAAACCAGGAGAGAATTATTTTAAGAGAATAGAGAAGAGTGAAATTAATAAACATACTTGAAAAGAGAAAAGCCCTTGACTTTGCCATGGGAAATGGAAATCTGTCTCAAGCAAAGTCATTGTCAAAACTGCTCCTGTACACCAAGCCTGTAATTTCAGCCCCTGTGGGAAAACTGTTGGAAAACATAAGAAATGTGCAAGGATCTTAGCAGGGTTTCTCCCCTCCTCACTCTGTGCTATAATATCAGCATGATCTCTATACTTTTCAGGAATAAATTACAGGTATTTCTACCTAGCAAAATAAATTTCATTTTCCTAGCTGCCTTCTTATCATGAGGTCTTTATCTTTGAAAGGGGTGGGACAGGAGGAGTAATTTCAGCAGTACTTATCACACTGATCACAATTATTTCAGTGTTAGCTAAGTGTCCACTGTTCGTTCACTGTATTTTCTCATTTTCAGATGGAATACCTTTAGAGCAAGGAGCTAAGTGGTAATAAGGACTGATTCCTGGGTTTAGCGGATTATCTTCCAGAGTTTATAGAGGTTTCTACAACTGTCCTTGTTTTCCAGTCATGATTCGGGACTGGGCACCTGAGTCATCTAACTGGATTCCACATCATGTCCTTCATGACTCCCACTGCTTCCCTGCCAGTGAGTGTCCCAGCCAGGCTCTTGCTCTGGGATCCCCTGCACTGGCTATGGTGGCTTTGTGGAGAGTTGACACATAGAAATACAGCTATTTCCCCTAGCAGTAGATGTTCCTCCCACACAGACCAGACCTGACTGTCAGGGGATTGTGGACTGGGATGTTTGGGAAGAAAAAAGATCTTCAAAATACAAGACTTCTCACAGGCAGCATGATAGCTCCCTATTTAGAAGGTATGATGCTCCTTGTTTCAATTAGTTTACAGCACAGACATAACATCACAGTATTGCAGGTAGAAAACAAGCAAATCTGTCTTTTAGTTGGAAGGCACTGGCCAGGAGAACCACATCCCCATCTTAGGCTGTACAGAGGCAGGTGAGGCTCCCATCATATGCAACCCCACCGAGTTTTCAAAAGCTGCCTGGGATTAAGTAAAACCCTGGTGTCTGGTTGCTGAGTAAAGCACTCTTCATGCTAGGCCAGCTGAGATAATGTACGTATCAGGAACACTCCCTCCCTCATCACACCTCTCCCTCACCTCCACCACCCTGCTCTTCTTGCTGACTCCTAAACCATGCCCAGAAGGTACCAAAGCTGTTTGATCTTGGGTGTCCACTAGAACTGCTGATTTGTTTTCTTTCTCATTTAAAAGGTTTCTGGTTAGGGTTTTGTTGCAGTTTAGTCACCACAATACCTACATAAAGATTTCAAACACCCAGAATACCGTGTTAAAAAATAAAATTAATTTTTGGTGTCAGGCAGTATTAAAGGTCTTGATGAGCTCTAGCATAAAGTCATACCTGATAGACAAGAGGCTGCTTTGCTAAGGAGACAAGAATTATTACTTTCCTTGGAGCATCCCTACATTCTGCTTGGAATCCCACAGGAATCCTTGCACTTTTCTTCTAATGGAAAATGAGGTCACCCTGAATCACACTGAGTCTCACGAGAAGATGGTGAGACCCACTCTCAGGAGTGTCATGGTTTAACCCCAGCCAGCAACTAAGCCCCATGCAGCTGCTCACTCAGTCCACCCCCATAGCATGGGGGAGAAAGTTAGAAGAGTAAAACTCGTTGCTTGAGATAAAGACAATTAAATATGTAAAGCAAAAGCCATGTGCACAAGCAAAGCAAAGCAAGGAACTCATTCACGATCTCCCATCAGCAGACAGGTGCTCAGCTGTCTCCAGGAAGCAGGGCTCCATCACACGTAACGGTTACTGGGGAAGACAAACTCCATCACTACGAATGTTCCTCCTTCCTTCTTACTTCCCCAGTTTTATATGCTGAGCATAGCATCATATGGTCTGGAAAATCCCTTGGGTCAGTTGGGATCAGCTCTCCTGGCTGTGTCCTGTCCCAAACTCTTGTGCACCCCCAGCCCACTCACTGGTGGGGTGGGGTGAGCAGCAGCAAAGGCCTTGGCTCTGTGTAAGAACTGCTCAGCAGTAACTATAACATCCCTGTGTTAGCAACATTACTTTCAGCACAAATTCAGAACATAGCCCCATACCAACTACTATGAAGAAAATTAACTCTATCCCAGCCAAAACCAGCAGACAGAGTGACAGAGGAACTGGGTTTATCTCTTTCCCTTTAGTGATTCCTGTGGGATCTGCTATAGAGCAGCTTCTGTTATAAAATAACACAAATACCATGTCCATAAGATAAAGAATGAGTTTCTGCAGCAAAAAAAGGAACAGACATTTTTTGCAGTGAAGAATAATACATTTTCAGAGAATAATGCAGAGCCAGCCAGGGCCGAATTGTTTTAAAAAGTCTGATTCCTATTTCAGTTACTGAGGAGCATTAATCGTCACTGTAAGATGAATGTTTCATCAGTATTTATTATTAAAGTGAAGTCTAGCATCAGTCAGGATTTCAAGTTAGTTTTAACCCTTTGCATTTCCTTCAAAAGGCATATATAGGCATACGAACAGACACACTCCCACAATTTAAGGCACACACAATAGACTGAGAATGAGGATATCAATATTTTGAAGCTGTCCAATTCAACATAATTTACCTTGATATTTATTGGAAGAACAGGTGGTTTGTTTGTTTGTTTGTTTTCTACCTCCAAAATCTTAATGCTGACAAATTAGGAATCTCCCTCTGCCTAGTCAATTAGCGGTGCATAGATTTTTAAATTATATTTGAAAGCAAAATCATGAATTTTAACTCAGAGGACTGGCAATTATCCAGGAAGTAGTATAAATAGTATCTCCACAGTGTAACGCTATCCGTCTGTCACGGATACGGATTGCACTTCTGACCAACAGCTTCAAAAGAAGTTAAAAGTGTTCAACACAGCCCCTGTGTTTCAGTACATGTTCAGCCTTTATAGAAATTTGACTACAAGATTTGATTTCCTTAGACTACCCTCCCTCATGTGTTTATTACTACGATTAAACTTGAAGTAAGGATTCAAAACATAGATAATAACATTTTTCTTAATCGTCTGTTTTTTTTTGTCAGCTGAAGCACTGCTATGATATTTCTCCAATTACTGTCTCTACGGGCTAAATGCTTCATTATGGGGGAGGTATTATTATCATCACAGAGGGAGCTCCTTTCTGTGCTTCTTGTGACTGCAACCTTTGTGCCCACCAAAACATGATGGTCAGTGATTCCTGATCAGCCAATGGCTCTGATGTGGCAGAGGAGGTGACTTTTATTCTGTCTCATCTTTTTAGCTTTTTCTTCCTTCTACAACACTTTTTGTAAATACATGTAGGGTACTCTTTGGTCTACACAATTTTTTTACCACCATAATTGCTTACATCACAGTAAGATCCTTGTTCTGAAATGTACAAAAGCCTGGGATGATTTACCACTTCTATTAATATCAGTATTAAAATGGTCCTTACCCAAAAGGCATGAAGAAAAGATGCTCTCAGATGACCTTTGAGCAGAAACAGCCTCAGTGTTGACTGGTGGATGAAGTTCTGACCTGGTTCTTTGCTGAACAAGGAGAAACAGCTCTTAACATTTGGGTCTGTAAAAAACCCAGAAATTAAAACCCACAAAAAATTCAGAAGACTGCCAAGGGTACCTCTAGCAGATACTTATCAGATGAATATGTGATAACTGCTAATCACTACTGCAGAGCCCTCCCTTTTGTTCTTGTTCAGCTCTTGTGAAAAATGGGAGATTTTGCTTTAATAGGATTTTCTGTGTATGTGTGTAAAGAAACAAGTAGAGAGGAGGGCAACTAACTGTAGAAACTCACGGATCTTATAAAAATATCACAGGACTTTCAACATCCATCCATACAATAGAAACTACTGGCATTTAATTTATAAAAACAGGCGAAAGACACCCGTCATTCCCGGTGATCACATAAAGTTGTTACCTCCTTCAAACACCAGATCACTCGCACTGTAACTGTAAACTCTGCTTCGAAGTGATGTGCGTTTCAACACAGCCTCAAGACTAAAAAGAAGGAGGAACACACAGGATTTTGGCCAGCCTGTGTACTTGGTATCCCCACATACCCTACTACAACTGCAGCTCTACAGTAACACAAATCCACATAAACTCCACATCTGAGGCTGTGCTTGCTATTTATCCCAGCCCTTACATATGCTCAGATGCTGCATAATTACAGGCCAATGTCTCTGAGCTGGGAATGCTGTAAAATTCACGAGCAGATAGTTTTGCAAATATATGGCTGACTATTTGGACCAGAATAATTTACTTGGTTTCTGTCAATGACATTTACAGTCAGAGTATTCCTCTGCCACAGCTTACTGGGAGCATTCAGGAATCTTCTTGTGCCCTTGCTAATAGTAAACAGGCAGATGCTATCACTTAACTTTTTTTTCTTTTTTTCTTTTTTCTTTTTTTTTTTTTTTCCTGGTGTGGCAAAATGTTCTGCATAACAAGCTCACATAAAATTTAAAATGCACAGGGTAGAACTATAAGTTAACTTTATCGTCTGGATTTAGTGTTGACCCTTTGCACTGCACACCATTTGCATACATCATAGATTCCTGGACTGTATGTGTCCAGGTCACTTATTCATTATCATAATTTATTTCTAGCACAGTAATACCTAGAGACCCCAGGGAAAGGCAGCTACACATACATGCATATAATGAAAAGACAGTCCTTGCCCTGAAGAGCTCAGCATAGAGCTACCTACCTGGTACAACAGCACCCCATGCAGAGATGCCAGGGTTGTCTCTAAATGAGATGATACATTTATGTAGTATAGCATAACGCCATGCAGAGATACTCTCTGTCCTGAAAGCAGTGTGGTTATATCACTACAGAGCTATATCTGGGCTAAATTTGTGGTAAATTATGTATAAACTGACAGCTACAATGCTTCCAGTTTTAGTTATCTCTGAAACTGCATTTTACTGTGGATAATAGGAAGAGTAACAGCTAAAGGTTTAAAATTGTCAGACTCGGGAGAGAATTCAAGAGAGAGGTTACTATTTTTTCCACTGTGGGTTTAGTTGTCCAAGTAGGCTAATGTTCCTCAAGAACAGTCTAAATGTACTGCAGAAAAACCCAAATCACGACAACCAAAAAACCCCCACCAAACTGACAATGCAAAACCAATACATTTTGATTAGTAAATATGCATATATTTTTAAATTCTCTTGAACACTTACTTGAATACAGAGGTAGTCCTGTCTATAATGAATTACTCAGAGTAGTAATAAGTTTCTTGCAATGACAAATAAAAGTGAACCAAGACTAGAGATTTTGTTTGATTTTTTTTTTTTCCTTTTTAATAAAGAAGTATTTTAGTACAGGCAGGAATTAGTGCAAGGAAATCCCATGGCCTGTGCTACACAGGTGGTCAGATTACATTAACACAGTGGTCCCTTCTGACTCAACAGTCCATTAACCTAAGTATGAAGTTAGAGGAGAAGGGGGGATAAAACTTGGCTGTGGAAGTAATTGATTTTTTCAGGTCAGAAAAGAAATCAAATCAGAACAGCAAACCACTTAGGATCAGCATTTTTATTTATTTATTTATCATGTTCAGCACATTTAAACAATTTAGTTGGGGCTGAGCATTTACATTAACCTGAGATAAACTGATTAAATTACTTTTATAACACGTTTAATACAGGCACAGGTGGAATTCATAAAACCTAGGGAGAGATATGAAGGGTATCCCAGGAAAGAGGTAGTTTAAAGGCTTTCTAGTCCCTTTGAGGCAATTTCAATCAGCTTGATGCTCTGATCTCTTCTCTATCTATACCTGTCCATATGGATTACTTTTTATTTTCCAGGTATATAAAAATAAAAGCATAAAACTTTGTTTCATGCTTCCCAGGACATTTGAGGGTTAGATTTGGGAAAGCAAGCTCAAAGAATGTAATGATTTTTGTTATAAAATTTACTTTATGCTATTAATGGCAATATGGAGCATCTAAACAAAAATTGGAATAGGAAATATTTTAATTATGCATAAAAATATTATGGAAATTTTCATACTGTGACATCTTGTTCTATTTTGGAATGAGAAAAAAAAAAAAAAAACAAAACAAAACCGAGATCTCTGAAATTTTCTGAGATACTGAGATTCTGAGCTACAAATATTAGTTATATCTATTTTTTATCTAGGTACTCAATCTGACAATTGTCTGATATCTCTCCCTTTTGGAGCTTTTAGAGTAACTGCCATTTTCAAGGGATTTGAATCTTTTTCCTCAGAATTTACTCTATTTCCCTAAATGCCAGGTATATTTGAAATAAAGATGCCATACTAAAAATAATTAAATAAATTAAATAATTAAATAAATGAGTGAGAATTAAATACAAAGAACAGGTTGGGATCTTCCTTTTCCCTGTGGCTAATTTTTTCCCCACAGGTCATAAACGCTGCTGGAGCAATTATCATCCTGTTAAATTCTGGAAGAGCACTTTTAAATAATTTAAAAAATGATCTGTTTTTTAACATAATTACTATCATTATATTTTTTACATGGGAGTGAACTAAAAGATAAGTACCTTCTAAGTCAATAAATATCTTGGCCTGAAGCCCTGAAACTTTATTTATCTGTGAAGTATTTATCTTACTGAATCCTCCCTAGAAAAACAAAATAATTATTGCTTAATGATAGTAGATGTGAGTTTTCTCTTTCAATTACAAAGTAGGATGCTTAAAGTTTTTCCGGTGCTAGAGAAATATCTCTTGAATCTGGTTGGAAATGAAGGACCATAAAGTGAAACAGAGGACATAAACCCACAGGCATTTTTTTTTTTTTTCCCTATGGCCCACAACACAGGTAGCAACACAGGAGTTCAGCTCCCTCCCTGTGAACCTTGCAGGAATCGCTCTCCATTGCTGTTAGTCAATCAAGCCCCTGGGGAAGGAAAGATCCCATTTACTAATAAGATTTCAAGGGTCACCAAGGGAAGACTTTTCATTATAATGGTCTTGTTTCTTGAAGAATGGTAAAAGACTTTCCAAGGTGAAGTACTGAGAGATGTAATCTCTTTCTAATCTCTCTAGGAACTGCCTTTTTCTGTTATTAATATTGCTTCCCCACCATAGGCTACAACTCCAGAAAATATGTTACACATGCCTAACATTAGGCATGTTTTCAAATTCCATTGATTCCCATGGCATTCGAGCATGTGCTTCAAGTCAAATTATAGTTCCTTCTCCCCCCTGGGAAAAGAAATTATCCCCTGATTTAAAGAACATCATGCCTACATATTGGTAAATAATTTATTGTAAGTTCAAGACCCACAAAAAGGTATAGTAAATAATCATCTAATTCCCTGTGCATCTTTCAAATCTTCATTTTCAGGGCCGTTTTTATTAACAGCTACTAATCATGAATTCATAGAATAATTAAGGTCAGAAGAGACCTCTGGATCTTATCTAATCTAGCCTGATGTTAAATGCAACATTAATTAAATCAGGTTGCACGGGACCTTGTCCAGTTGAGTTCTTAATATCTCCAAGGATGAAAATTCTATTACTACTTTTATTTGTGTTGCTATGATGTGTTGCAAAATATGAAGCAAACGTTGAGACTCTAAAAACTCCCAGTTCTGCTATCAGTGCCCCTATATGAATTTATGAACTTTTAATCCATCCTTAAGTGGGATGTTCTCCCCAAGGCGCATCGAACATTTGTTATTTAAGACAATACAACTGAAGAAAAAAAATAAAATAAAAAATCATTATGTCACCTGGAACTCTTTAGAAGATGCTGACTTTAAATTGTGCTTTTGCATGTTTTTGCTCTCCCTGCTCCCGTCCACATAACTGGGAGTTCCTAGTACTCTCAAACTCATGGCAAATCTGCCCACTACAAGGGACAGAGGTGAGGTGGTTGATGGTTGTATTGGGGAAAAAAAGAGCAGGTTGTAGGGGATCTTAGGAAGGATACAAACGAGGGGAGGAAACTCATAAAAATGCTTCCCTGGAATGGCAAGGTATTAAAAACAAAACACATCTTTGAGCTAAAAGCTTGAAGACACAGGTATCTGTGGCAGTTTTGCTATTGTATCTGTTTTCTGAGGGGTGAGAGGTGTAGAAAGGGGATGAACCATCACCAGTAAGAGGCTGGTACAGGTGAGACTCCAGTACAAGGGGAACGAGAAGGGAACGATGCTGATCAGAAAAAACAGGGGTGGGTGGGTGCGTGAGGCTGACTGCCATACTGGCTGATGGGAGTTGTGAGCTGGTGGTGGACAGAAGCCTGGGGAAATAATAATTCAGAAATTAGGGGCACCAGTGGTCAGATCTCCTGGGGGAAGCAGCTCCTAAATGAAAGATGAAGAATATGGGTGATAAGATGGCTAAAGAATAGAGACGGGAGCAAAGGAGTGAGAGGACAAGACCTGTAAAATCTTTAAGGATTATTATAGACACTATTAAATTGGAAGTGCCATTTTTCGTCCTCTTAAAATAAGCCATGTGAGAAGGGGAATCACAGTGAACTAAAAATCGCCCATTGATCCAGAAGCTAGATCATCAAGCAGGGTTTTCATGCTCTCCTGGGCCTATCACGGAAACCACCCACTATTTCCATTTCCTCAACTCCTACTGCTATAGCATTTTATAATCCCATCGTATTGTTCTGCTTTTCTCTCTTCCTTTTGCTCTGTAAAAAGCAGACAGGGAATATATTTATAGAACTTGTTGTTCCTGAAGTAACACAGGCTGTAAATTATTCCTGAATATCTGCCATCAGACTCTGATGGATGTCCTTAGCTGTTTGATACAATCTCTGTGAAGTCAAAACTGAATATGCTTTCTCACCCTGTACTGCCCAGCACTAGCACCAATCTCCTCCCTTATATCTTCATCTTTCAGCTGTTTTCCTCTCACTGACTCCCAAATCTACCCAGATTGCTTGCTTTTTTGTGTTTTTTTTTTTTTTCCCCCCAGTTCCAAACCCAATATTTCCACACTCTAGTTCTCAAACCACACTCTCTTCCAGAAAATTTCTTATCTGTCTTCCCACCATCCTAAAACAAGGCCTTAGATAATCAGTCCTCGTGACAGCCAGTTTCTTTGCATACATCTTGGACTAGTTAGACTAAAAGAACAGGAGAATGTCATTAGCTGTTACAATTCCAGATTTGGATCTAATGGCTGACTTCAGCAAAATCCATGAGATACAGGGAAAGTACCTTGTGCAGTAACATACAACACCAACAAGGGGTCTTCTTGCTTCCAAAATTGAAGAGAGTCTTTAATGTGGAAAAAAAAAAAAGCAGCTAATTGCATCCTTGCTGTAACTCCAGTTTGCAGTTGTAGCTGTACGCTCAGAAGTTACAAGTATACATTAAAAGACAGGGCTACTTCTTCCTCCCACAACAATTCTCTGACATTCAAAGTCCAGAGTGATTGCACCAAGGCACACCACCTCTGTGTCTTGTGCTGGACTGGAGCATGTTCCTTACAAGCTGGCTCTTCACTGCGTTGATATGGGATGTTACTGTGCCGTGCTGTTTGCTTTGCTTATGGCTGGCTGTATGCATTCCTTGCTTCACTTTTGAATTTCTGCTTCTTCCCTGATGTCCACAGACTCAGAAGCCCACCTGATATCAGAGTGGTAAGCAGTATGTCAAACACTCACCACTTGAGCTCATAACTACATGATACTTTCTCCAGAGGTGATACGGCTTCTGAAGTTTCAGTTTATATTTTGTGCAGACTGAGATATAAAACCACCACTCATACGTCATATGGATGATGTTAGTGTCACTTTGAATACCATTTCAGAATAACATCTTTTCCTAAAATTTAGTATTTCCCTGTATTGAGTTGTAGTATTTTCATTTTTTGTGATCTTAGATACTACATCTGTACATATGCTGGTAAACTAAACACAAACAGTAAGATGAAGTGTATACCAGTAAATTCAGCTCTACACTGGAAGTAAACCAACCTATTTTGTTAAAACTATGGGAACCATCGTGGGCACTGTTTTGATCATTGCCATTTGGGGGTGTCTTAAACAGCCCTTGAAGAATTACTAATAAGCATATACCCTTTCTTGTAGAATCAGGGAGTCCAATAGCATGGATGCAAGCAGATCTGAGTGCAAGAGAACAGTCCCTGGTCGCATTTAAATCACTTGAGTAAAGCCACTGGAATCAAACTATGCATCCCTCCAATATTTTAAGGAATTCACAAATCTCTGGATGAAGATGGCATTACATGTCACCCTGTCACTACAGTCTATTCACTCTATGAAGTCATAGTGTGGTAGCGCAGTTACCTCTTGCCTCTATATCATAAATACGTGGTGTATTGCAGATCAGTGGTAAGAGTCCAAATATTTGGTAAGTGGTTAAGTGCCAAAATTAATGTTATTTATCTACTATGTTGGCACACTTGCAGGCCCATGGTAAGCAAATAGCTTTTAGTATAAAATATTACCATTAATTACATTATTGGGGGATTCCTCATGATGAACAGGTAGTATCTGCTTCATTATGTACAAAACTTTTACATATGAAATTATTATAAGTGATAAGAATAATGATGTTAGAGCTAATAAAATCACAATTGGATGAAACATTAGATTCAAAGTTCTTGTTGCTCTCAGTGACCATCTGAATGAGATATCTTTCCAGTGATGTCCTCCATCCTTTTTCATTCTTTCCAGGACATGGTGTATCTTCTCTGCATCATGATGGACAGTAATGACAGGTTTTTTTGTCCATTGTTCTGGATTCATTTTAACAACTGACTCAGGTAATCATGTTGCAACAGTTCTCTTACCAATGTAAGATTCATTCCAGTGGGTGTGGGTAGTAAATCTTGATATGGTGTGTAGTTCGGTTATAACAATTGGTTATCCATTTCCAACATATGCAAGTACAGTTTCAAGGGTTTCATCAGGATGTATTTCAAAATAAGAAACATTTTGTTCAGTGTCAAGACAAATGTCTTGGACCTTAATGGTATTACTTTCACAAATAAATCTCTGCTGCTTCTGTACAACACAGGCATCAACATCAATAGTTTGCCATTTGTTCCCATTCTGTTGAGCCCATATTCTGTGTTCTAACTAACAGAGAAAAGTTCCATGGTGGTATAATCCCAGCACAACGATTTGGTATATGGTCTATACTGAAGCATTGCATATTGTCAAAACAGAAGCTATGGCTTTCCTGTTGATGGGTTCACAAGTGAAATTAAATAGATGACACCAAGATTGGAATTCTTATTCAAATTTGGCTGCATTATCCCAGATTACTTTTCAAGGGTGAAGGTGCCTTCCTTACCTTCCCTTATAATTGCTGTCATAGCAGATTTTGCCCGCAACTGAGAAACATGTATGGTACAGAATGTACTATAGTTACCACACTGATTAGCATAAATAAAGAAATTAGGGTCTCCACCCTGTAGGTCAAGCTTGTTGATGCGAGAACCAAATTTGTTTTATGATGGTAATGATTACTCCTGTAAGAAAGATAAGATGGTTAACCCAGTCTTCAGGGCAGGTGTGCTGGTATCACTCCCATATCGTTCTTGGAAAGGGAAAACAATACAAGTCTCAGAGGGTTTTTTTCCAGGTGGGTTACCCGTTAGTGGCTGAACTTCTTTAACTGCTTGGACTAAAGACAGAATTCCCTTTTACTGCTCTGAATATCTCTGTTCTGCCTCTTTAAAAGCCTCATTCTGCTGTAATAGGATCACAGGAGTGGACTGGCCTCGGTGGCTGATATGTTTTTAATTCCTGTATTAGGGTTTTGGCTGCCTCTTCATGGTTTGGGTTCCATTTCCATGGTTTTCCTTTTTGTAAAAGAGAGTAATGTGGGCCAACAATAAGAGAAAATCCAGACACATGCCTTCTCCAATATTCTGAAGTTCCCATTAACTGTTGTAACTCTTTCCTAGAGTGGGGCTTTTGAAGCTGTTCAATATTCAGAGACAGCATTAATTCACCTGCCTTTCCGCCTTCTATTTCTTCCTCTTATTGTTATTCTTTCTATCTTGATAAGCCACTTCTAAACATTTTGCAAATAATTCCTTTTCCATGCTTTATATGGCCCCTGGCCACCTTTAGCTGTTCTTCCAGTTTCCCAGCCATGCCAATTATCATGAGCCTGTTCCTCTGAGAATTCCATGCTTCCATAAGTAATCAATGATATCACTTGCCAACCTGCCAACTACACCAATTTTTTGCGAATCCTGGTTTAGGATCCTGATGACCACACCAGTTTGCCATGGAGGAGTGTTTTAGATCACTTAAAGAATCACCATCAAAGCTATTAGCAAAAGTGGGTTTAATATGAATTTGTAAAAGTGTGACTTAGCAAAGTTCAATGGCAAAATTCACTGTATTACTTACTGCATGAAGAAACATACAAAAGAAAATCAAGTTAGAATCAAGCTGGAATGATTTACGCAGAGACTGGACATGCAAAAGGGTAAGGGAAACCCTCCTGTTGAGTCATGAGGTTCAGAGTGAACCCTCTTGCTTTCTAAACTCCTTATGTATAGCTAGGTCCAATCTAAGTCTCAGATTTGGGCAATGGTTTATGTCTAACGGTATTAATTACATGAGTTTCATCAGTAGTAATTCAGCATGCTATCGGTCACTTACTGAGGATGCGTTGTGAATAAAAGGTCTCTCCACCTTGGGTAAGGAAGGAGCTCTTCATCTCAGGTAAGGAATCTCAAACCTTGTGAGGCATCCCTGCTTAAGGGGACACTCACCTGCTGTGCA
Source organism: Athene noctua (assembly GCF_965140245.1). NCBI lineage: Eukaryota > Metazoa > Chordata > Aves > Strigiformes > Strigidae > Athene > Athene noctua. The sequence continues at coordinate 6,715,720 of NC_134077.1, forward strand.
GTCCAGTTGCAATTTAAGGAGAACTCGAATTGGGCTCATCCAAAGATGTGTCATTGGTAAAAAGTCTCTCTGCCTTGAGAGGCATTCCAGCTCAGGGAGAGATCACCGACATTCAGCTTTGGTGAACTTTCTTTGTTCCTTGATAAATGAGTCTTGGTCAAACCCATCATTCATGTGTTAATCACGTGATCAGGGTTCCAAGCTCATATGCAGTGATGCTCAGTGGATCACTCTGTTCCTTTGCGGGTTTCCTAGAGGAGTTCTTGGTCTGGCTACAGCTCAGGCTTTTACCTCCTTTTGGAATCTATACCAAACTATTGCTAGTTTGGTTGAGGGGATCGAGTGCATCCATCACAGAGGAACAACTTGACTTTAAAAGTTTATTTTCTGTACTTGTGTTTTCTTCTGATCCCACATGACCCACGAATTATTTCATGCTTTGTTCCATGATGACAGATGGAAAGATTTAGTATAAATCTGATAAAATTAGTAGTATACCCATTCTGTTTGTCAGCCTTTTCAAACAATACCATATATAACCCAATCCATACTTGTTTATCCCGCATAGCAGAAGACATTTGCAAAATATAGATGTACAGTCTTCCAAGCTATTGAATGAGGCAATCATAATGTCTATCCCTTCAGAAGTAAGAAAAGTCTGTTGGAGTCAATATTTTTTGGCAGGTGGTATAGAGAAAAGGAGAATGAAAAGGAAGAAGATTTGAGAGAAAGATTAAGCTATAATCACTACAAAAGTTTCCATAATAGAAAATCCAGCCAGTGCTTTGCATGGTTCTATTCTATCTGAGTTGTTCAGGTTGGCATTAAACAATATAAGATTAAGCACTTGTCAGGTGAACTAATGAGTTTTGGATTGATTTCTGTCTTCTGCAATGCTACTAGCATTTTTGACAGGTATGATTTATAAGGCATTCTTTGGGCCTGTTCATGAGAAGAGCTGTTTATTTTGGTTGATGGACAGGGTTTCTAATGTTCCCAGCGGAGTGTGCAGATGGCAGGAAGGACAGTAATCTTTGAGACCATCTCTCAATGTCTAGGGTATGTCTCTTATAAATTTGTAATCAAGATCTCAAGAAACTAATGTGGGCAGGCTGCCTCTGAAATTGTTTTTGCGACCTTTGGCCAATGTAATGCTCCCTGAAAAATGTATGTCTGGTACTTTTGCTGTTTAGTAAATGGAGCTTGTATAGGCAATCAAGGAACTATACTTTCCCTTTTAACTGATGTGACATATATACACAGATGCAGAGTTTTACACATTTACAGTTCTATTCCCTCTGGCTTAGAAGACTTTTTTTTGTACATTTTATGTCTATGGATATTTAGTGCACTGGTAGACTACAAAAAAAAAAAAAAAAAAACAGCCAGGCAGTCTGTGTTGGAAACCTAATGGAATCTCTAAGGCATGAAGATAACAAATCTGAGCAGCTGCACCAGTGAATAATTCTTATTCTCATCTGTTTTTTCCATCATCTGATTTGTATTTTTTTTTCCTATTTGTCTTGCTTATAATTAGATTGTACTGTCTTGGAAAGATAGGAATGTGGGCCAGGTCTAATCTGATATAGTTGCATTGACTGAAAAAGCTGCACCAGTATAGAGAGAACATGGGCCTTGATTTTTAATTTCCTTAATTCTAAAATCTAAATAATCAATTTTTAAAGAAGGTGTAAAATACATTGAATAGCACTTATATGAGTATTTTCTGAAAGCTTAAGAGAAAAGAACTAATTGTGGTGTGAATTTAAACATCTAAGATGCACTACTTTCACAGCTGTCAGATGGTAAATGATGATTCCATGGCTAGACTCTAATTCCAGTCCTACACAGCCCAGTTTTCAAAAATTTGGCTTCCTAATGCTAGGAACCTAATAAGAGGTTTGATTTCAGAAGATTTAAACTGCTCTCATATTTAACATTAGACTTACAAGTTTGAAGCCTTTGACCTATTCTATTATTCAGATTCTTTTGGTCTTTCCAGTCCTACTACTAAGTCCTCTTCCCATCTTTTCATCCCCTTTCTTCAGTGTGTGTATCTTAAAACAAACCTTAAGTTTTCAGGAAGACCACTCTGTCTCTGTACCATTCTTCATGTAGAATAATAATATTCCCTCCAGAACAGCTATAAACACCCACGTTGAATGTAAGCAGAGGTATAAATGGTGCTCTAATGGCTAGCAGAGACATTAAGTTGGCTGACTCACTTAACTCCATAGGCCTCTGACACTGTTTGAGATTGTCTTGGGTGGGTAAGACATCCACAGAGGACAGACAGAGATGACACGGAGCCTGTAAGACAGCTGTGCCCTTCTGGACAGGCAACTGCTTGCTGTCTGTGGTTAACCAGCTAAATCAAGCCTTTGAACATTCCACTGTGGAGCTAGGCATAGCACATCCTCAGAGCTGCCTACAAATACAGTGTAGAGATAGCGTTGGCCTCCTCATTTATGAACCATTCAATCTTCTTTCTCTAAATGTTCATCACTAAACTTGTTCCAGTTTTATTGGTTCTTTTCTCAACCTGAATGTCAAAACTACACAATTTCAAGTGTGTTCTCATCATTATTTTGTGTGGTGAAATTCATGAATCCCTACCTTTACTGAAAATACATCACTGAGCAATCACAGCTGCTTTTCCTGTAGCTGCATGCTGTTGAACATTCTTCTTCTATGGTTGAGGAGAATATCCTGATCTTCCTTTAAGATATCACTAAATGATGATCTAGCAGTTTTACATTAAATTCTTGCTATTACTCTGTCAGATTATGAGCTTCCACATTGTAGTATGAAATTTAACCATCTTTACCCTTGTCTACATTATCCCTTTCTTCTTACGTTATCTATTTTTTCCTTTGTGCTGATGATACCTTCCTCCTTTATGCTATCAGCAAATTTCATAAGCAATCTCCTATACTTCATGCCAAGATTACTGTTTAAAAAAAATAAATTCATGAACCCACCCTCTGTCAGTAAGCTATTTCTAGCCTCATATCACCTTTTTAAATATACTCTCACCTCTTTAAAGCTCTTGAATGAATCCCCATTTTCTTCTCCTTAACAGCAAATATGTGATGTGGCAAGAGCTAAATATTTTATTAACATTTAGCTCTACTGCATTGACCAACTTTTTTAACAAAAACATTCATTTTATTTGAGGAATAAATGCCATTTCTCCTCTGTTTCCATCATTTCAATGTTCATTCCTTGGAGACTCCTGAAGTAGTGCATGCTATTGAGCTCAAATCAATGAAACGGAAGTCTATTGGATGATTTTCTTTCACTTTGTTAAGTATGGGTACTGTGTATGTTTTTTTCCATTTGTTATACATGATAACACCTAACTTAATTCAGATATTTTTTTCTAGCTTTGCTATTTTAGATGAATTGATGACGATGTCCATTGCACCCATTAGGAGAATGAAACTCTCAAAGCATTTACTCTGCCTTGTTTATGGTCATTTTAGGAGCCATATCTCTATTACCATTCTGACCTTAATATCAAAATGATTCAAAACAAAAATGTGCATCCAGTTTTTGGGCCAGTCCTAGGCTGACCATGTTTTCTTTTGTCTCAAATAGTGGAAAATTAGGCATGGTGCTAGATCCTCACACCTTTCCCATCACCTTCATTCATGCTCACAGGAGGATGTACCAGCTGCCTAGAGTTCTATACCCTCTACACTAGTAGCAGAACAAAACCAGATTTTCTTATGCAGAGATGGAATGTTTATGCCCCTTAGACCATTCATGTCTGCTTTGGCTTAGCCATAGCTTACACTAGCAAACACTTTGGGATCTAACTTGTTTGTAGCAAGTTACTGCCAAAGTTCAGAGAGTTACTTCAGGACTCAGAATGAAAACTCAGATTACGCTGCAATTTTATTGACTCCTGCAGTGAATAAATCTCCCCTCCCTCAAATGAGTAAGTGAGCGCAACACACAATCCATTTCTCATCACTGTTTTTCTTCGGTTTGATCTGTTAAGAGCGAAAGTTATTTTACTTCCTATTTGGCCCCTGCAGGTTAAAAGGACAGATGAATTTGGGTGAAATAATACAACTGTCACCTACTGGTTTCAAATGAAAGTCTGGGAAAGGATTATCCAGGACTTCAGGTGGCAGATGACTTTTTTCTCGTACTGCAGATCAAAAATTAATTTGTGGGAAGAAAAAAAAATGTTCTTGAAGATAAAATAATAACTTTGTTGGGACATTGTAGGTAATTGAAAGTTCACTTTCTGTCCTCAAAACCCTGCTATTCACACCCAGTAGCAAATGAGTCAATCCCAAACTATTATAGATTATTGTTACTTTTGTGTATATAACAATAAAACCTTATGGGCATGACTGTTGTCTTCTCATTTCCCATCCGTGCGTGGCTTGTGTCAGTGAGCTGTACCAGTGACCATGGCCATTTTCTGTTTGCACTGCAATTTCCCCACTTGTGCAATGAAAATTATGACAACTTTCTTTCCAAGGGCATAAGAAGATATGACAATGAATAATGTTTCGTGGGTCTAATTCAAAGTCTACTGAAGTAGCTGAGAATCTTTCAGCCAAATTCAACATGCACTCAATCAGGTGCTATAAAGGCCAAATCGTTCTATTACAGACAAATATCAGGATTAATTTAGTCCCATTTGTGAGGCAGCAAATCATTTAGTAATCAACCCTAATTTCTGCAAACAGATTTGTTTATTCATATATTCATCATTCATTTTTCATTCCATAATTTTCAGCCTTTGGCAGGTTCCAAATAAAATTATTCAGTACTTATTGCCCAGAATGCTGTTCTGTGATTGCCCGTCTGAATCATATGGCACGGGTTTTATGCTGTCTGGTAGAATGACTGAATGAGAAGAATAATGAATTGGGATATGGGTTTGGGTTTTTTTCTCTTTTACTTTTTTTCCAATTAATTAAATTCCTAAAAGTTTTCAGACTAGTGTGCAGATCCCTGGATAAAGTTAATTTACATAGATTACTATGTCAAATGCCCAAACATACTTTTCTCTGTGGCCTTTCTTGGAACTTTTGGAATTGGGCAATGGGCTATATGCTATGCCTGTCCTGGTAAATTAGATGTTCCTGGTACTGTTCAGTGACAATGAGGCCAACAGACAAGGATCAGTCCACGTTCATACAAGTAAAATTTCTTACTGTCCAAAACTGAGTGAATGTATGTAAATTGCAGCTGAGGTTGGTTTCTTGTCCATGAAAACTTCCAGGCTATTCTGGGACTTGTTTGTAAGAGTGCAAATCAGCCCAGGCCAAAGCAATACAAGGCAAAGATTCTACAAACAAACCATTTAAAAGATCAGACTCCAGAATCTGGGAATGTTCTTTGACAATCAAAACTTCTGATGTCAGCAAAATACAGACTGCAAACTGTGTCTTTAAATAAATAAATAGTTTTACTGAAGATTAGAAAGGGGTAGTGGGTCCATGAAACTTCAGACATATAATCTGGTCATCTAATGTCATCTTCAGTCTCAGCTGTCTCTGTTTTTAGCTAACAGAGAAAAACATGTGCCCCCAGAGACTCATTTGGAGCAATCGCACAATGTGAGGATGTTTGGTGACTTTAAATATTTCTAAGGCATGAATAGTTTGATCACATGAGACTTGGAAAATTTTACACTTCCTTTAACACATTAAAATATCTCTCATCCAGCTTTTCTTCTTTTTTTTTTTTTTTTTTTTTTTTGTTTCCCAGAACCTATCCATCCATTTCCAATTTCTGACTTTGTAAAATAAATTGCATTTGAAAAGAGTAAAAAAGGCACCTTAAACTGTTTGAGCATATATATAATGAAGACAAGAGACCAAATATCCTGGTAAAGACAGGGAAACATTGGCGCAGTTTGCCTGAGGAAGCTGTGAAATCTCTAGCATGGGAGGATTTTGAGAACAAACTGTATAAACACCTACCTGAAACATACTGTCTAAGCTGTTATTTTTCTGGGGCAAAAGAATGGAACAGAACACCTACTGAGACCCTGATTATCTTATTATTTAGGACCCTACTGTTTTATGGATTTATGTTTGTTAAAATCTTATGATTGGAATTTCATGTTACCCTCCTGGACAACAGGCAATCAGATAAAAGTAGAGATAATCAAATTAGAGGTTTCAGTTTTGATAAATGTATACTTAACCCTATTTTGTCAAAATACAAAATGCCAGTGATTATTTTAATGGACCTTTAGAATAACATAATCCTTTCAAACAAAAACGTTTAACAGTTACATGCCTTTCTCCAGTGATTTTTATACTAAGATCTAAAACTGAGTGAAAGAAATATTTTATCTACAGGTGTTAACATCATATTGTTTTATACATAAGGAAAGAGAGGCAATGAGAAAAAAGAAAAATACTACCTTTAAAATGTGAATGCTGTAAAGCCACAATTTTGTCTGTTTTCAAGCATTAACTGACTTTGTACTTGAGTTTGCTGTCAATGATTTGAGTCAGTAAATTACTTTGAATACAAATTCTGAAGCCAGTTTTGGCATCATATGGAGTCATATGTTCTATGGATTTATGTAAAACAAAATATTTGGACATCTAAATATCACCATGGGAGAATGAGGCCCATGGACCTGAGGAATATATACAGTTCGTCTTTGCTGATGTAAATTAAATCCCTTTCAAAGAGAGCTTAAAAAAATCTTCCTGGCCTTCATGATTCAGCAACAAAGGCTCAGAATGTTGACCCTGATTATCTCACATTTTAATCAGAAGACACACTACCTCTCACATTTTATTAATTCCGTAACATGTCACCTCAGTCATGGCTCCCATCTTCTAATACAAACTCTTTGCAATGTAATCTACTAAAAGCATTGTTTTCTATGGAAGTGAAACCCTTTGTTGTTATTCATTTTAGGGGCTATGCAGAGTTAAAAAGAAGGAGGACTTCATGTGACCTTCAAGATGGAAAGTCTCGCTGGATTTACCACCTGCACCACTGATGGCCAACAGACCAACTTTTAAGGTTTTTGGAATATATTTTGGTAGTGAGTATCATTTTAGCAGAAATTTAATCAACTGGCCCCTGTTAAATATTTATCCAATTATGCAAGTGACAAGCGAAAAATGAATGAATCCCTTTTAACGTAATATAAAATAGCACATAGCAGAAGGGAATTTTATCATTAAAGATATAATGAGATCATGAACACCTCCAAAGGGGTGAGTTAATCAAATAAGGCCATAATATGACAAGCAGCCTGTCAGAAGAAATTCTATTTGCTGCAGTATGTGAGTTGCATTTGAGTTAATAATTGAGTCGTGTAACCATTCTACCAACCTTGTTAGAGGATGTCACACTCAGCTTCATTGATGAAGGAGGACAAAAGTAGACTGTATGAAAGGGGAATTCCAAGAGCTGATATCGGCAGTGGGTGTAATTACAGGAATTGCTGAGAGTTGCAGATGCAGACCTATCTCCCAGGCACGTATGTATTGCATTCCCTTCTCCAAAATAATAATAAACCCCACGCACTAAGTATAGATTATATGTACATTTGAAGAGTTATCTATATGGAGGGAACAGTTTGAAGCATATGGCGGAGGAGGCTCAAGATATTTGTTTTTCTTTTGAAAAGGAAGAGTTTAAGGCCGTATCCTTAGCTGGTCTAAAACCTTACAGCTCCATTGACTTCAGCTGAACTCTGGTGATTTACACAGGCTAAAGCTCTGTCTCACAGTATGTAATCTTTTCCCATTAATGTTTACCTGCTGTGCCATAACGACTACAAAACGCCCGACAATAGCTAGACAGTGGGTGTGCTGTGACTGCCACTTACTACACAAATCATAATCATGCTACTGGTACCTTGCGCTTCCTCCATTTGTTTGTCATATCCATCTGGTGTCCCTCCTACATAGACTAAGAGTAGACACTGTCTACAAGTGCAGTTCTCATCCTACACTGGGAATGAAAATAGCATTGCGATAGCAATAAGCAGAAACTAACATCTGATTTCTAATAGCAACAACACAGTAACGGAAGCTCTCTCCCTCCAGGAGCTCAAGGCACTTGAACTACTTTGCAAGTTGTGTTTTGTATAAGATGAAATATAAGATACTAAAAGATCAAAGGATTAACTTGTGATTATACTATTGGCAGATCTTCTTCCAGCTGTAAAAAAAAAAAAAAAAAAGAGGAAACTCATATCATTATTAAGCATAACTTCACCACAGGTACTAAATGGTGCCAAGTCTAAAGCTGTACAGAAACTATCACAATAAATTCTGTATCCTGGTAAAATTCATTAAAATTCATATTTTGTGGCCTCTCTGAAAAAGAATCAAATAACTGCTGACATGGTTTGCCAGGTTTGGGTAAGTTTTTTTGTTTTTGTTTTTGTTTTTTTTAATTCAAGAATTCAAAACACAGCTCATACAAAAAGAACTCCCTTGGATTTAAGTGTTCACTTATTTACGACTTACTGACCATCTTACTGACTGTCTCGCTGATCTTGTGATCTTCATATAAGAGGAGAAGAGATGAGAATTCTACCTCTGAACATTGCTCATCTGAAATACAGTTTCATCTATAAGCAATTATTTTCCAGGAACTGGGATGTAACAGTCATATTGTGTCTGAAATGGCTTAGAGAAGAAAATGCTGTCATATCGGTGGGCAGAAATAACACCAGCAACCATAACACAGACATATATATATTTAAAAAAAAAAAAAAATCAATGTTCTACATTGGATTTCAGATGATCCCTATACAAGACTGTCTTTACCACTTATCTTGTGATTCTACCATAAACCCACAATTCACTGTTTGTTCCCAGGTTTACTGAGCCTTGCAACATTTTATTTGTGAACCAATTTCTATCTGTCAGTTCAGAACAACTGTGCTTCACTTCCACCACCCTTTGTTCCTATCTATTCATAGTACCTTTAATATAAACCTGTTCTATGAGTTACTGCTATGCCTGCTGCAATGGGACACTCAACCTGGTTGAAGAAGCAGTCACAGTTTATTATAAATTATATCAAAATGTCCTGACCTCTCCGAATAGTTAGTCAAGAGTACTTGCAGGACACCTACAATACTGTTGTCAAAGGGGAGGACCCCTCTCTTCACTCAGATGGAACTAAGAGCTGCTTGACTTTTCTGGTTCAACTCCTCACTAATTTTGAATTATGACACTTTTCTGATTTTATTTCATTAGTAAAATATACATTAAACCAACCTGGGGGGTTTTGTAAGTAGCTGCCATGTGCAAATTGGTTTTTCTTATCTTTCAGAAAAATAAAAGTTTCACAGAGAAATATTAAGTAGCACCCAATTAAACCATGTAGCAGATGAAATGATGGACTTGAGGGAGATGGCTATGCATTAAAATGCATCTCCTGTGACTAGGCCCTCAAGATGCTAAAGCACAGAACAAGCTTCTGCAAGTTCAGGCTGGAAAAGGCCACAGAAGGAGGTAGTGGTTTTAGTCTTAGAAACTGGCTGAATTATCCTAGAAAACCATCAATAACAATAAAAAGACTTTGTCATCTAAAAACAATAGAGTCTGAGATGGGACCTCAGCACCTGCTTCTCCAGTCTGTGCAAGTTCTCAAGTATAGTTGTCCAAGCAGCTCAGACTGTGATCTGAATCTTGTCCGGGTTCAGCTTAGGCCTCCAGATGTAGGTGTCTGTTTGTGGGGTAGATTTCTAAAGGACTTTTTAGTCATTAGAAAGGGACAATACAATGCCAGTGGATTTAGGGTGCAATTTAGATGAGTTAGACAGTTCGTGACGGAGATTTGTGAGAGAGAACGATTCAGCAGGACTTGACAGCCCTGGCAAGCTCTCCACTGATTATAAAAACAGCTTCACCATCCAGCACAAAAGGAGACACTTACATACAGGCACCTAATTGTCGTTATTTTAACCAAAATCTAAATCCTACTGACTGGTGTTCTTTGGAGAGGGGGGTTGGGGTTTGTGGTTGTTCTTTGTTTTTTTGTTTTTTCATTTCAAAAATAAGGTGAGCATTGTGTGTAAAATTCTCCAGACTAAGGAGGACCATTAAAAAAGCTTTTGGGAACAATTCTGCCAAAATTTCTTAGTCTCTTAACCTGGCTGAGTCTTGCCCATGGGATAATGCATTAATCATAAGGCTATCCAAGTTGGAAGCACCATGTATTATTCTCAATGAGCAGGATCAACTCACAGGTTCTCCTATCAAATAATGATGCAAGGATAGCCATATATCAAAGCAGGATGTCAAAACATCAAATCCTCTCAGATTCTCATCAGATTATTACCCATGCCAGATCTCAGTGTGTCTGCTACAAGCATGTCCCATAATTTAGTCATATACTAAGATTTCAGGTGCTAGTGAAGCTGCCTATGTACTTGCATATTCAGTAGGCATTCTGTCAAAGTACTACAGCATGAAAACACAGAAGGCTAAACAGAAGAGCTATAAATAAAGCTTCCAAGAAACACTAACACCTACACAACTCACCATATGTAATAACAGAGTACTGAAAGACCAAAGTTTTCCATACTCATCTTCAGACTGGGCAGAGACAAAGACAGAGTACAACTGGAAGTGACTTGAAAGGAGAACAAACTGCTGTGACCAAATAAACAAATATAAAAGAAATAGGTAATATGTGGTTTAGAGAGATTTAAAATAATTATCTCATGGTGGAGATGCAGAAGAGACAACTGTTCATCTATATCATGTTTCCTTTGCAGTCACTATACAAGAAACAAGGCATTTTTATCAAGTTTTCTACAAGTCAGTGTGTTGTCAGAGCTCTGTTTTTTTGGTTTTGTTTTTGTTTTTGTTTTTTTTGTTTTTGTTTTTGTTTTTTTTTCTGTACTTAAATCAGATTAATTGCAGGGATTTTTTAAAGATTGTACCTGTATTTCAACTCCTCTTTGCTTTCTTGTTTATTTGTTTGTAGGTACAAAATTCTTCAGAACAAACTTTTGAAAGAGATCTGAAGACAGGATTTCGAAGCTTGGGCAGCCTGATTCTCTTTGAGCTGTGTATTTCCACCTGATGGCCCTCAAAACATTGTAAATGCTGCGGAAGGTGAGGGGCAGAGATAGAAGAATGCAATTTTTGATGTATCATTACCTTCTCTTTCCTGACTTGGAACAGATCACCTCTGTCATTTCAATAATGTTGCTAACAGAAGAGAGATTTTTTTTCCCTGTGCCATAAGTATTTGAAGAAGCGAAATTGCAATTCTAGACCTGATGCCATTGTGCTGCTTTGAAGAACTGTGGTAGATAGGCTATTGTAACAGAATTACAGTTCTGTAGGTATAATAGTGCCTGAACCACAAGTCTTCATAAGTATCTATCATCTCACTCCATAAATGAATGCAGAGACAGATCTTGCATAAAAAATTGTTAACATCTGTAGAACAGATAGTTGAAGTTTAGTGAGTTTTTTTGTAAAACAGCTGATTGAGTTCTAGAAAAGGAAAATTCCAAGCTCATTTCTGGTACTTTCAAATTCTTTCTTAAAAAGAGAAAATGCATTGCTTATATTTAAAAGATTTGGGGAACTGTAACAGATGTACTGATTTAGCTGAAGTCACATTCCCACAAATATACTGCGATATATGAATACTGGAATAAATAACTCAAACCCAAAAACGCTGGAATAAATAACTCAGAAATTTGTAAGCACCTAGAGAGGTGAATGCTTATTAAGACCTCTTAATAAGAGAAGAACAAAAGTCAATTTAAATTAATCAAAACCAAACCATGTCAAACTAATCTAATTCCTACTAGGACAAGATAACTGTCTCTGTGCATAAGGGAGAAGCAGGAAATGTCATCTACTTTGACTTTAACAAAGCTTTGACACTGTCTTACATGAAGGACTTACAAAAAAGTTTGAGAAACATTATCTAGGTGAATCTCTAGAGTGTGGGATTACATAGCTACTGTCAAAGCATCAAAGTTAGATAGCTACCCCCAGTCAATACAGTTGGCTATTTAGGATTCTGTCTGATGTCTGATACTGTTCATAGTTTCATAAATGGTTTGGATGAAAGAATAGAAAGCATATTTATTATAGCCACAGAGAGGACCAAGGTGAGCATCTGCAAACACGGACTAGATGTCAAAGCCATTGAAGATAAGTAGAGAAAAAGTACAGTGCTGTTGAGGAAGAACAAATGTAAAGTTAAACTCTTGGAAATACAGAGATGTACACATACAAAAGTAGATTTCTGGCCTGGCTGTGGTGTTGCAGAACGGGATCTGAGTAACGTCAGATTACATCTCAACAAGAGCCACAGGTGAACTCGAGTCAAAACGCTTGCACTTGTGCATACTAGGCACAATATTTTGGAAGGATGGGGAACATTAGTAAAGGGTCCTCGAAAGAGAATGAGACTAATTTGGTCAGGTGTAGAAAATATGACTTAGGAGGAAGGTTTAAGATCATTAAAACCTTTAAAAAAAAAAAAAAAAAAAAGCAGAAATGGTCTTCAACAGTAAAGGGTAGCTACAAGAAGGAAATAAACTCTTTTCTGTGTCTACTGTTCTTAGGCCAAGGAGTAATAAAACACAGAAGATTAAAATCCAACATCATGAAATGTTTTTATCACTGAAAATTTTTAAGAAAAATTGGACTAGCATTTGTCACAAGTGACATTAGCTGACCCTGTCTTTATGAAAGGAGACGGACTACATGACCTCTTGGAGTCCCCTCTAACCATATTTTCTTTGATTTCTCAAAAAAAAAACCCACCTTATTTTTTTCTCTGAAAGATACACCTCTCCTAAACTGAAGCACAAATACACTGAAAGTAATAACTATATATTTTTAGGGTTCAGAAAATACACAAGAGGAACTGCTGTAAAGTAAAACACTTGATGAGATAGGAGTCATCTCACACATATCTGAGAATTGTGAAGGAAAACAGAGAATCTCAAACATTTTTAATATGGGAACTGGTACTTTTGATGAAAAAAAAATAAAAGTGTCAGAGAAATACAACATGCATATCCCACAAATCTCTTTTGATTAATCACATTGAGTGACTGATATATTACATTTACTGACCTTTTCCTGTAAGACCCTGACATCTGAGAATGAGGCAAGGGAGAATTAGTGTTCTCTCTAGAATCTTGAGAGATGCAACAGTGACTACGGAGGGAAAGGTTTGTATAACACGTGAAGCTAATTTGCTTTCATTGTTGTTGTTCTGTCTGTTGGAGGTCTTTTTTTGGAAGAATGTAATATACAACCACACATCTAGCTTTATAACTTACCAAAACATGTTGGCTTCTCGTCAGATAGGAAGAATTATTCCAACACTACTATCCTTCGTGGATGTGATGCCATCCACTCCAAGGGGCAAAGAATACAAAGTATTTCTTCACTGAAAATTCAGATAGATTCAAGAATGGAAGGATGCCACTGCAAAATTTCTCATCTTATCCTCCAACTCAGTGTTAGACAAATTCCCAACAACAGGCCCCTCTCCCAATCCTATCCTCTCTCCCCCTAAAACAAACAAACAAACAAAACCACCAACAAACACAACAAACAAACCCACCCCCACCCCACCCCCAACCCAAAAACCAAACCAAAACCCAAACCAAGCTATATACTCTACAACAGCATTGGTTGTAGGAGAGTATCACACAGGCAGTCCATTCCCATTTTCACAGCATCATAGAATCACAGAATGGTTTGGATTGGAAGGGGCCTTAAAGATATCTAGTTACCAGCGCCCTGCCATGGTCAGGGACACCTTCCACTAGACCCGGTTGATCAAAGCCACATCTAACCTGGCCTTTTTTACCATACTTGAGTGACAGTGTAGACTGAAGTGTACAGCTTCCTCTAATCCAAATGATCCTGTTTTCTGCTCAAATGACAAGTATTTACAAGTTACATATATCAGTCCAATTTCACACCAGACTTCTCCTACAGTCAATAGAAAAACAAGGCACCTCTGGAGGTTGAGTCATCTAACATGCCTTAGATATCCATCTTGAAGTGTGATGAGTCACTTTCTGGAAATATTCATTTAGTTTTCTGTACTATAGATGTAGCATCCAGTGACAAGCTCAGACTCGGGTACTCAAGGTATGTCCACCATATCCCTCTCAGAGCTTGAGGCACTCAAGGCAAAAAGAAGTTGAATCTCCATTGATTAATGTGTACATCTCAATTTGGAGCATAAAGCGAAGAGTGTAAGTATAAGTGCCAGTTTTCTCCAGCCTGATATAGAATTACATTTCCAAAATTTAAAATATTGAAATTTAATGTTGAATAGTGATTCAAAGTAATTTGAAGGAATCTTCTCACAGGATTTTAGACACTTAGTACACTTCACTTTAAACATCCAAGGTGCTTTCATATATGGACAGAACATAGAATAATCTAATAATAGCAGAAGCAAAATTCCAATCAACATTAAGTTCAAGAATTCCCATGTCACCCACATTAAACATTTGAATGGACTAGTAGTTCTTCAGAATCTAAACAGTCCTTCAAAGAATTGGAATATTATTGCTCTATTTTTTAACTAGTGTCCCAGTTCAATAGAGAAGATTCCCCAAGATGTCCATTCCATCTTTGTCTTGGGGATTAATTAAAATTTGATGAGGTATTCTTATGACAATCAGGCTTTCAAAAATTAATTTTAAGGATGCACTAGAACCATGATAATAAGGGTCTAAAGAGGTATGTGAAATCTTTGCAAAATGTAAGGATTACATGTATGATATATCCATATGGTCAGATTCACCTCTTGATTATGGCTGAGTAAATTTTTTACTTAATGCCATAATTAATTAAATTCAATATTCCTTGTTGAAAAGTTGAATAATATTCTGACATTCCTTATATCTCTTTTCTTTTCACTTATTTTAATAGCACAGTCAGGATATAAGTAACAGCAGAATTTATCCCATAGATGTTGATTATTCTAGGGAAAAGTGTTAGCAAAATTTGCGTGATCTTTTGATACGGCAAGATGTGAGCCCATGACACGTTTCCACCTTTTCACTTCCATATCATGTTATTTCATCAAAATGAAATGTTTCTTAGAAGAGTGGTTATGATGGGATCAGTGTCAGGATTTGAGGTGGAACTTCTGCTTGAGACCAACCTCAGTGTTTTTATTTCTCACTAAATTTTACAATGAATGATTTTTTGGAGGAAAAAAAAAAAAAAAAAAGTGGGTTTGAAGTGTTATGGCTTTCATCTCCTGATGAAACAGCTTGGTCAGCAAGCCTAGCAAGGCAGATTTCCATAAATGTGAAGAAGAGAAAGGAGAGGTGGAGAAGCATAACACGCAGCACGAGTAACCTCTTAAAGCAGATGAGGCACCAGTGGCAACAGCAATCTGTTCAGCAGAGGTGCCATGAAGTATTTTGTGTCTTGGCCTTTTATTTTTCTGATGCTCTAGTGACAACAAATGTGGTTTAACTTTCAGGTAACTGTCCTTGGAAAAGGAAGAGTGTTGAGGGTAGGAAAGATGCTGGATTCCCTTCAAATAGTGATTAAAAGGTAACTTGATTATCACTGTAGAACTAAACATGTAAGAAGGGCTGAATTGACTTAGACCAAATGCCTGCCCAGCATGCTACCTGGTCTCTGACAGCATCCAAAAGTAGATTGATAGGAAAAGTAAAGTCAAATAGAAACCTTTTTTTTCCGCAGAAAGTTCTCCCAACCTCTTGTTGACTGCTGTTGTAGTTTCCTGAGCTGAAGATGTTGTCTTTCATTTCACAGTCCTGGACTGATTTGCTCTCCATTAATGAAAATCCCCAATCCCTTTTAAACCCATGCAAAGCTTAAAGATCCAAAATATCCACAGTAAATATGCGCAAAGCTTAGCCACAGTTGTAGAAGAGTTATTTAACAGCCCTATGTCAGAGTTGCTAATAACAATCACACAGTCATGGAGTTTAATATGGAAGGTAAGGTCCAGAAAATAAGTCTCACACTCCACCAGATTTTGAATGGACACAAGAACAATAATTTACACCTCAGGGAAGCGTGCTGAGTTCGTGTGTGCTAGGAGCCCAACTACAGCACCACGCATTTTGCTCTAAAAATCAGAAACCCCAGCGAAAAACTGTACAGACCCAGTGTTTTGTACTAGGTTCAGTTTTAAAGTAGAGTAGTTTGAAGGTCAGTCTGTGCTTTGCTGCCAGCTCCTAGTGCTAACCACTTCAAAAGCTAGCTGGGGTGTCTGGAGGCGATGAACTGCATGCAGGATAGACATACCCTCAGGAGGAGGAAACCAAGGTTAGATCTGGGCCATCGCTCTTACACTGTAAACTCTGGTCTACCGACAAGTGGAACTGAAAGCGTTCATTTGTTTCAGTTAAATCACCAAAAAGATATACGAAAAGGTAATAACACACATATATTGCTGACCCTAGTCCCATTCATTTTGACAACATAAAAGCAAAAGGCTTAAAACGTATTAATCTATAATTCTCAGGCACTTCAAGAGTGCCTGAAACATCCATTCTTAGGAGCATGAAGTTGTCGATGGTTGATCTATGTCTTGTCAATTCTGAATCAGAAATAATGAGGTAAATCAGCTATACCTAGGTTGGTGCAAATCTTTTTTCTTCTCCTCTCCTTTGGAACCAATTACCAAAGTAACTTTGAAACAGCTAATGTGATATACAGTCTTTCCAATCAGCAGATTTTCCAGGAGCATCAATCAGTCAACCGTCTGCAGCTCTGAGATGGAGCTTAACTCTCACTAAATGAATAAAAAGAAACCATCTGGAAGACACTTTCCTCCTGAGCAAGAACTAAAGACGTGCTGACTGTTAGCTGGTGTCATTGTAGAGCATTTGTGAGACTCCAAGAGCAACTGAGGTCATTTCACATATTTACCTGTGTACTTGCAGCCCCCAGACTGAACTTCACTAGGATCACTAGTATCCCATGCATTTCCCCTTCGCTGGTTTGGAAGTCCTACCTCAAGGAGTGACAGAAGCATGGTGCAGAGGACTCAGCTCAAGCGCAGGGAGGCTAATTCCTGGCAAATCGCAGCTCTGTTCATTCCTGAGCTGCAGGGAAGCCACCGTGGGAACCTCCCTGCTCAGGGCAGAGCATTGAACCCCAGTACGTTAAAAGCAAAGATGCTCTGAATGAAAGCAAGAAATAAGGGAGGATAAATGGAACAAGGGTGACAGGGCAGGAATAACAATAATGCGGAAGACAGACCCTAATTTCTAGATGCCAGAGTGACAGATATAAATACATATCTAGACAGAGAGGTAGGGGCTGTTCACCTGCTAGTCTGTCACAAAATAAGGGTTCACTAACAGGAGAGAAATTCTCCCAATTTCTCATCTCTCCTGCCTCTGAATGCAACAGCAACTGTGAAACTATCAACGCCCTCTTTTGAGGAAGAGGAGTAACTGAGCAAAAACTTTTGCAGGGTTTTCCAAAACTGAAAACACACTGAACTACCACCTACTATATATTCTTGCAAGGTTTAGCCTTATCGCCTTCATATAAATGTGCATGTTTTCATAGGCACTTTTTTTCAGACATTTTCTAGAAAAAATATATTATTCTACCAAACCATGCCAGAAATGAGTCTGCTCTCACAGAGTTGTAGCAAGAAGCTAATTTTGCTTTGAGTGAGTATGTTCAACTAAAAATTAATTGCCACTGCATGCAAAGCAGTGGAAAAGAGGTGAGACTTTCACTGTAAAAGCTCCTGAAGGTAACATAAAATGGACAAATGTTCCTATTAGGCTTATCACACTTGGAAGATTTCAGAGTCAGCGTAGATTGATTTCTTCTTGGCACTTAGCCTGGACATTTAGACGGACATTTAAAAGGCTTCACGTTTGAGACAGTTTTAAGACTCCTCAAGAAAAAAGTGGGTGGATCTGTTTGTAAACCAGGAAGTTGACTGAGCAGTTTTATTGGACTATCTTTTATGCTCATAGAAGCTTCTTATATGAAAGTCATGTAAGTGACACTGTAGCTAGCTATTCCTCAAAAATTATATTTTCCTCTTATTTATGTGTACTGCAGTAGACAGACTTTGAAATAATATTTTATATTTTATCTATCTTTCATTTTTACAAAATAACACAGAATCTACCCATAGTAGGAAGGAAATCATTAGTCTAAACTGTCTCCTTAAAAGTGAGAACAAACAACATTTTTCCCCAAGAAAAAAATCATCCCTGTCTATGGAGTAGGATGCAGGCAGGATGCTATACTGTTCCATTTAAATACCTTCCACTACTGAAAATGACACACAGGCTTTAAAAAACCTCACAGGTCAGGTCTGTTTCTAAGGCCAGAAAGATCTGGGGTTTTTTGATACAGCCTTGCCTAGTACAGAGGATCAAACTCACAATTTGCCCTTGATCCTCAGTGAACCCCAAAGATTTTTGCTGATCCTCTGATCCAACACAAACCACAGTTTTAAGAACATACACTTTTAAAAATGCATTCTTCATATCCTCTTTGCTTTTTCTTCTTGGAGGAGATGATTCTTCAACACAGGAGGCTGTAAAGTATTATTATTCATTGTTTTCTAGATCACTGTTTATCTGATTTTCACGAATCTCCAGTTAAATGGGTTTACTAAATACAAATCTTCAGTTATTAAAAGGTTGTTTTTTTGGTGTTTAGTTTTGGTTTTGCTTGGGGTTTTTTTGTTGGGTTTTTTGTTGTTTTTGTGTGGGTTTTTTGTGTGGGTTTTTGGTGGTTTTTTTTTTTTTTTTTTTTTTTTTTTTTTTTTTCAGGAGGAGAGGTTTTGCTTCTTCCTGAATTGTTTTGCTCACTGCTGTTAACATGTACCTCAGGAATAAAGACTGACATAGTTTCTGGAAGATAGATGAATAATTTGAAACACCGACCCAACCGATACCTCCTACAGTATTTTCAGGGGAATGACCACATCTGATTTATACCGATAGCTTCTTGTTTATCACTATGGTCACTTTTGTCAAGAACTCACGAGCTCTTGATTTTTCTCCATGATGTTTAACCAAGAACTTTTTTAATAGGGCTGTAAACGAAGCATTTCTCCTTGCATAGTACTATAACTAAAGTCAGCAAACTGTCAGTTGTGGCAGATTGTGCCTGGTCTGTATAATTGAGCTTGATTAAGGGTTTTGTTGCCATCACTGGTTTTATTCCCTTCCCATGTAAACATTTTACATCTTCTCATTGTTAAATATTGTTTTGTTTATTTGGTAGAGCCGCCACAGAAGATGAACATAGGAATATAGAATTAATGAACATTGATGTCATTGTGTTTAAAGGAACATAAGGTTGGGAGGGGGAAAGAAGGCATTCTAATTATTGGAGTGTTTGGTGGGAGTTTATTTTACAAACACTATCATTATGTTAACAACAGTGTAACAATATGTTCCACGAGGCTTTTGTTACTTCCAAGAATAGGAAGATGGAGAATGAACGGTGGAGGGTTTTTTCGTAGCAGAAATTCTTTCTTAGGGTCGCAAGCAGACCTAACTGCCTGCAGACAATAGGAAAACAGAGTTTCTGCTTCCTGGTGTCTCACACCTATTTGGATAATGTAAATCAAGTGGAAACAATCCAGATCAGGATCAAGGCTACTTTTAAGTTTGCATCCTTGGAGGATGCAAGCAAAACAGAAAGACATTCGGGGGTCTATACAGTCACTCTCATGAGCATGACCCTTTCCACATCAGATGTAAACCTCATAGTGCCACAAGTGTGACATGGGTGTAAGGGAAAGTGAGACCTCTTGGAGCAACATCTAGAGGCCAGACACCTCTGTTCCTTGAATTTGCTGCAACAGGAAAGGATGCTGAACCTCTCCTAGTTGGTGAAGAGAGGAAGATGCATTTGAAAGCATCCTTAGACTCCTACACTTAAGAAAATAACATTTTAGTCTAAGGCTTTGAAAGATTTGTCTTCCTTGAAAGGGGAAACACTTCCTCAAAAAAGAATTGTTTCACCAGTAGTTTACTTACAAGCTGTGTGTCTCGGTATCACATAGAGCATCCACCCAAACGAGAAACATTTCTTTCAACAAAACTACTGAGTTCTTTTATATAATTAAAAAAAAAAAAAAAAAAAAAAACCAAACAAACAAAAAACACAAAGCCTTCTGGGATTCCTTGGAAGAAGTAATTTTTCCTTTTTAAAGTAAAAAATTAAAACTACATTAAAAAATTGCCAAGGTTTTGCCTAACTTGCAAGTTTTATTTTTTACATGTGTCAGGAATTAAAAGATCTCTGACAAATATGTGTGGAAGAGAAACAAAACACTCAGTCTTTAAATTTTCTGTCAAAAGTACTCAACGGCTGTTTTAAAATTAATTACTGTCCAGTGATGTCTGTGCCTAGGTCACCGAAGTCTGTTTTCTACCCTCCTAAATTATGGCCAGGTCTGCCAAAATATATTCTTTTAAACACTCCACTGAAACTACAGGAATTATTTGCATAAATAGATGCCCATATCTTTTTGTGTTTAATCAAAACTAGGTATACCGTAGTGCTGTAGAAGCAAACCTCACCAAATTAACTCTTACAGTATTATGGCTGAATAAATGGCATGCCTACCTCAGTGGCAGGTCTATTACACCCAGGTTGGGGGTCAAATTTTCTCATTAATGAGGTGCCTAGAACAGGGCCCAAAAGAGGACAAACAGTGAGGGAGTCTTCAATCAGCTGAAGTTTGTTCTCATATCAGTACACTGCAGGCACATCTTGTTAGTTTTCCATTAGTGTTAATCAAGCACGTTACTTGTGCATCAGCTGGGAGTTAAACCTTAGCCTGCACTTTTGTACCATTCAAAGGTTTTGATTTAATTTCTTACACTGAATATCAATTCACAGATAGGTCTAAATTGATTTGTAGTTATAGTGCTTAGACCACGGTAATTGATATATGATTAATCAATAGCTATGCTGTAATACATCAATGTCACATTTATGAACTGCATGCTAATTAATTTGTTCTCTGCCTTGATTTTTTTAAGCACATGAGAGTTTGCATCCTGATTATTATTTGGTTTTTTAACTATCACAGTGTAAACCTAGGCAAGCATGCTTGGACCAAGTAAAACAACCACAGATGCACAAAGAAAATCTCCACAGGAATGACAGGTAGGAGCCACTTTATACTCCAAGATGTTGTCTCTGACTCGGCTACTACTCACACTAGTAGCAGGGCAGACCCAGATCTTTCTGAAGGGAAAGATCTGTGATGAAGGGCCAGCTCTGGAGCAGCCAGAACGAGGGTCATCAAATTTGGCCCATTGATGCTCTCCAGCCCTTTGCACTTCTTAACAGCAAAGCCACCTCAGCAGGAACAACCTGGGCAGGATTTGTGTTGGGATTTTTTATTCCTTCCTCCTGTGATGGTGGAATTTATCCAGATTCTTTCACTGAAGTCCGTGAAAATCATTGTTTCATTAAAATAATAACTCTTCCCTTGGAGTTCTCATTACTGAAATACCACAGATCGCTGCTTTTACATGCAGCTCCTCGGAGGGCAATGAGTGTAATCAGCCAAACACACAGGCCTTGCTGGGATGGATTGGTTAACAGCACACAGCTAAACACCTGGATGAACCTTCAGGTATTGATCTGGGAGTGCATGCAGCAGATTTGCCTGCTTGCTTTTTACTCCAGGAGCCAGAAGAGTTAAGTGTTTGCAGTCAAAACCACAAATTGTTGAAATCCCCTATAAGGAGAGAAGGAAAAGACAGAAGAGAGGGACAGGGAGTAAACAATTTTCTTTACTGTTTTTCAGATGGCATTGCTAGTGCTGTGGAAATGCTTCCCCTCCTTGTCTCCCTGAATGGTGAGTGGAATTAGTGGTACAGGGGGGAGCAGACCTGAGCGTCCTCCTACTCTTGCAGTATGTTGGCTTGCTCCCTCCCATCATTTATTTTAAAAGGAGCATAAGTCAACTGATAATGTTTATTTGGAGTGGAAAATAAAGCTCAGTAGTAAATCTTGTTTGGACTCCAAAATCCTCCAAAGAAAAGTGTGAAAGAGCTATTTTTTTTCTTTTCAGATGTTACATCTCACACACACACAGAGGGCAGTTTTTTAAACCATTTGCACTTTCTCTAAATCTAATACTCACCACACTTCAGAACTGCCCCAAGATAATTCAGTGTCCTGACACTGAATTTACAATAATGTATGAATACTGTTTAATTGTTTTCTTGAATGTCTAGAAGGCAGCAGAAAGAAAAATAATATAAAAAAGAGCCTGTTTTGAGTAGGATAAAAAAAAAAAAAAAAAAGCACACTGGTGAGAGAGGGAGAGCAAATTAATCTGGATATATCTCCAGAGAGGAAGAATTGATCTTATTTGTATCCTAATCACTATGCACTGTATCTGTCTGGGATAAATATTTTTTAAATATAGATGTCAGCTCTTGCTGTGTGACTGAAATGCACAGTGTCTACCACACCAGCGCTGAGCTGATGTCACCAGGCTGCCTCCACGGCCCTACATCCACAAGCTAGCTCCATGGTCCAGCTCCACAGCACTGGGCTCTGCCAGACAGAGATCTGAGTTTGGTTTAGTATATGTGTGTGAAAATACAACCCTGGCAAAGGTAACTATTGCTATATTGCTTTCCAATCTGAAGATTATCCATCCACACACTCACTGGACATGACATACAGTAATAGGATCAAGGATTGGAACAGGCTGCCCAGGGCAGGGGTGGAGTCACCGTCCCTGGAGGTGTTTAAAAGAGTGTAGATGTGGCACTTGGGGACAGGGTTTAGTGGTGGACTTGGCAGTGTGAGGTTAGCGGTTGGAGTCGATCTTAAAGGTCTCTTCCAACCTAAATGACTCTATGATTATATGATATACATTTGATTCTCTTTGATTGAAAGACTGTGTTTCAAGCACAGAGAACTGGCATTATAACACTTTGTCTCTTTGTATTTGCCAATAGATAGTAAAACACCACAGACTCAGAAGAGTATTTCAGGTAAAGGGCATTAGTTGCAAAAGGCGAACAGGACACTTAGGTCAGAGATTTGACATTGTCAGAAGAGGAATTTTAAATGTGGGGGAAGCCTATGAATTGTAAAATCGAGCTTGATAACTGAAAATTTAGGTCATAATACATGTAATAGAAGAAGGCCCAGGAGGCTCTTTTTCCACGCCTATGCTCCTAATAATCTTCTTGCTTTGTTTGTGTGCTTTCTTCTTCCATGCTTCCTTTCTAGTCTTTTACTTTGTTCCCGTTATTCAGGCTTGCAATTTTTTTTTAGCTTACTGGTTGCCTAGACAATAAAAAATGCGTGAAAAAATTGTTATTCCATTTTATATAGTGGAACTAGAGTGGGAGGAAACTAAGTCCCACTGATTGTTAAGATTTACATAGGCAGTTTACATAAAAGCCTAAAATAGAAACCAGATTTCCTGTAGCCAGATTCAGGTCTTTAACCACAATGCTTTGGCATCTAAATAATGATTTTTATTCATCCTCAATGAGCTGCTGTATTAACTTCAGCAAATACTACTGTTAAATTCCAGCCAAGCATGCAGAAGTAAAGGTTACAATTACAAGCCTAAGGATGGTCTCCAGAAAACAGTAACAGTAATAAGTGTGAAGACACATAAAGCTCTGGAACATTAGGTCATCCTGGGATGGAAATCACAGGGAACTAATGGTCTCATTAAAGTTAGGACACAGAGGAAAGGCCATCTCACATAACCCTTCCAAGCATCACTAGTGCCATAACTGGGATACTGTGTCCAGTCCTCTGTGTAACATGTACAAAACACTTTAACAGAGGAGAGGAAATCCATAAATAACTGCAAACTTGACCTGAAGATGAGGGGGAAAAAAAGGTCTTTTAGTGAAACCAAGGAAATTCCCTTTCTCGGTCTTACCCAAGAAAATATTAAGGTTTGATTTCATCAATCTGAAAGAATCTACAAAAGAGAAGATAACTGACAGCTCTTTAATCTAGGAAAGGGAAAACATAATGAGTTTCAAAGGTTCACGGTAGAAGATAAATTCAAACTACAAATTGCTTCACTTTTTTAACAGTGGAAGTTATAAACCACTGGGACATTTTATCTTAGAGCATGATGGATTCGCTTTTGCTTGAAGTCTTAAATCAAGACTAAATGCTTTTATAAATAGATATCTAGCAGCTTAACCAGATGTTACATACTTCACAAAGTAATAACTAGGTGAAATTGCTTTGTGTGTGCTCTGTGGGAAGTCACATACTGTCCTCACGCCGATCTGTATTAGCTTTATTGTATTAGTATTATAACTGTGTTTGGTAGCACCAAGACCTGCAGTCAGATAGCCCGCTCAGCTTTAGCGGCAGATGCAGTTTCAGGTATGACACTGAACCAAGCACCTTTGGAAATCATATAAACAGGCAGAGCTCACTTACCCAAACAGGAGTCAGTCAGATGAACAGGGAAGGATCACGGGTCCCTTGGTAGAGATTGTGTCAGGAAGCCAGCTGCTAGAAAGTTTATCCATCTTGTAATTTAGTCCCTTCCCATACCTAGGGGGCATCTGTAACACACAGTAGGATAGCATAACATAGTAGCTTAGGAAGACAGAGAAGCCCTTCCTTCTCTTTCTTCTGGTTTACTCAGAAGTGGGAGCCAGGGGATCACCAAGCACGACAGGTTACCTATCTGCCTGTCTCCAACCTGATCGGGTCCCACCACATCCACACAGTGTAAAACACAAAACTAATTTTGTAAAATCAGGGTCTTGGTGCTAAGATGCTGAATTTCAATCCAATATTGTGATTCGGGAGACAGAAGCATAAAAGAACCCCAGAGCAACAGTTAGACACAGGGCGCTTTTTATCATCTAACTATAAACTTGAGAATTAAGATTACGGGCCATTTTTTACACAGCTTGTTTGTTTAAAGGCTGCTATTTTACAAAGGCTGCTTTCTTATGCTTAGATAACTGCACCAAGGGTTTCTGCATTTCACTGAAGAGTGATGAGTATTTTTCTCTCCATCTTAATTAAATTTAAATTCCAATTACAAGATGGCAGATACTCCATTTCTTGTTCTGCCTGAGATCTCCTGTGATGTTTACATCCCACCTTTGGGGAGGCTGTTACACCTGCTAATTTCTTTCTGGGAATGATATAAATAGTGTGTGCATTCAGGGTATTCCTTCTGAGTTTACATTATCTGTGTGGATAATACTAGAAATGTAGGGAGCACTTAACCTGTGCGCTGAGGTCTGAAGGGGGATTTTGTTTCACAAAAGGTTTCTGAACGTCCTCTATGTTGTGATGAATTTCACTCCCAAAGGTCTCGTGGGCAAGAACTGGCCAGGAATATTTGCTAATGTGTTTTTCATGAACTAGAGCAAATTTGTTGAAACAAGTATGAGTGTAGGACATGGGGATGTGGGTACCTGTGCGGAAGGGGGAGGATATAACTCCCCAACCCAAACTGCCTCAGAAAGGCTTCTCAGCTCTAGCAGGGTCTCTCCCAGCAGTGACTATCTCTAGTCCTATGCAGCTTCAGTTTCTCCCTTGTTCCCTTCCTGACATACCAAGAAGGATCATGTGCCAGTGGATAACATAATGCATTCAAAATATTTCAGTTCTCCCCACTTAAGAATGTTACCTTTTACTTGCTTACCAGTTCCACAGCTAACGATAAGGATGCACAGAACAGGGTTTCACCAAGGCAATACCCACCACTGCACTACCGCCTTTTTCCAAAGTGTATTTTGTCCCAGTTCCCACTCAGTCTGTGTCTGTTGCAAGCAGCATTTCTAACATTTGGAAAATCTCTACCAACTCACTATTTAAATACGGAATGCATGGGTTACTTTCCGCCTCTCCTTGTCCCTCAGCACCATTACAGCCTTTCAGCCTGTGCTGGTCTGGGGCAGCTACGCTGGGGCAGCTCAATGCTTTTCTGTCCTGATAAATTCTCCAGCAGCTACTCAGGTGCCATGAAGTTTTCCTGCAGAAACTAATTTTCTCACTTTCACATCACATTCAGTAGTCCTGTTTATGATGCGTTTCCTCAGCATATTTGTTGTAAGGCCTTTTTCTATACCTCTGGAAGTGATGACTTGGCAAGTCCTAGGAAGTCTCAGCAGACATTCATTTTTTAATTCCTCTAAAACATTCTTCATAATGAAGCCTCTCTCAATCCTTGGTAATTTTTTTGCCATTTCTCTGACCCCCTTTCAGAGATATCAACACCTTTAGAAATGTACAGAGAAAAACATTTTGTTTAATTTACCAAACAGAGCATCCTTCTCTATCTAACACACACTCACTTCCACCACACACCAACATCCATTTTAATACTTCTTATAACTTCTTGTTCTCAGAGCCTCTGTCCTCATACAAATCATGGAGTGCTTTTGGCTCCTTCTAAAAAGAAGATAAGCTCTTTTAAAAAAGATAATATGTTTTATTAGACTAGCAGTTATAAATGGAAAAATGGACAAGCTCTCAGACACGTGCCTCCTATATCCCCCAGATTATACCACTGAAAAGAACATCTGTGATAGCTCTCTGACTACAGGAGTGCAAAACATTTGACCACAATACGTTACAAAATTACTACATAAACACAGGGAAAAAAAAGGCAATTATGCCTTTTTCTTCGAGTTCTCCCTAGCTTGCATTTTTACACCTCACTTCTTTTTATTCTTCTTTCTTTTAAATAAGCAAACTCAGTATTTCTAATCACTCTTCTTTATGAGCTTTTTTTTTTTTTTTTTTTTGGTTTATTTTGTTTTTCTCCATGCTTCTAATCATTTTGGCGTAAGGAGACAGAATCCCAGCCTTAAGGCAAATTCTGTTTTCTCAGCATGGGTTACAAATTTTGCACATAAACACTTCTGCAGCAAGGATTTATTTCACCTAAAAAATCCCCTAGAATAGCTCAGAGATTAATGAGATGTGCAGTGGGTTTTATGTGGGTTCATACAACTTGTTGATTAATTTATTTATTTATTAAGGAATATAATTTTAAGGGCTTTTAAAATTCACAATGTCTCTCTTCATGAAGACAAACCTTTATTTTCCACAGATGCTTTCTTTTTATTATCTTTATAGCAGTTTAATTGGGAAAAAAAAAAAAAAAAAAAGTACCAGAAAAAGAATGAGTGAAATTATCTCCTCTGCCTTTTTTTTTTTTTTCCACTGATTTTTTTTTCTTCCTTTATTGACCTTTAGAATCCAATTGTAACTGTGTTTTGCTTCAGATCTCTAGTAAAGATCATAAATTTTGGGGAAGGAACAAAAGTTATACAGCACATCCCATTAAATAGTCTATAGTTTCTGGAATTGGTATTAACCTTACAAATCTATTCCAGTTTATCACATTGGATTGAGTAGTCTCTAACCATTGCCTTAAGTGTTGTGATGCCCCTCTTTACCACATTCATTGTCCCCTGGTATGGTAGGATGGGAAAGATGCTCTATTGCTCTCTCACACCTGGGCAAATTTTAAATGTTAATGTTATGCAATATTTTGAACAAATAACCTGGACTGAATGGCACAGCAGAGCAAATCTTCAACAGCCTGCAAACACTGCTCTTCTGCTCACTGGTTGTTAAGTATCAGTAGGTTTGGCAATACCTTTTAAAAACGAACCACACATGTCTCTGAGGTCTGCTAGGGTTATTCTGCTTGTGGTGAGTGCAACAGCTCTCTAGTTGTCAAACTAGGTGGTAGACTGAGCTAGGACTTTCAACAACTATAGGGGAAATCATACCAATGTCACCACAAAACAAACAAAAACAACAACAAAAAAAAAAACCAAACAGGAAAAGAGGGATGGTGAACAGGCATGTAGGCATTAAAGAACCTAAGAGGTACTCAGGAGGAAAGGGAAGACCTGCCAAAATTTCAAATTCTAATTTTTGGTTTCTTTGGCCAGAAGTCTGTGTTTATTCAAGTAATAATTCAAGTCATGTAACACAAGGTTTTTGTTTGGTTCATTTAATTGAAAAAAAAAAAGAAAAAAACCAAACCTGTAGCTATATAAGGTAACTGAGGGAGAGCATATTGTGAAATAGGGAATGCAAAAAGAAGCTGTAGATTTGTGCCTCTGCCTGAAGAGACTGCAGAAATTCACTGTTTCACCCAAGAAATGACTAATGACTTGCTTCCACCCTAACTTCAAGAGGGAAAGGAGTAAGAGGCACATTATCACTGATTTTAATCAACACCTTCATCAACATGTTTAGTCGGTGAAAGTGTTGATGCTTTTGGCTCCAGTTTTCTGTGCTTTGCTGTTGATAAAAGCTATAGCTTGGTGTCCCATTTCTGCAGAAGGTCAGTAGGGACTGAGTGGATAACTCCCCTGAAAACCTCCCACTGCTACTTCCTCCTCACTGCTGTTTAACCAGAGAATATCTATGCACTCATAAATAAATACATGCAAAACATCTTCTAGTTTTGTATTCTCCGATTCCCTCCACAACCCCCAAAAAGTCAGATTTTGAAAAATAGCACATGCCATGAACTTGAGTCCAATTTAGCACAGCCAAAGGGCTGCACTTGTTTGAAATGATCAGCTTTTGGAGTAGGAATGGTCAAGGTCACTACAAACTCAGCCACTTTCCATTTTATGATGTAGATTAAGTGTTTTGCATCTCAGATTCTATAGTAAATAAAAAATACTGTAGTTAAATATATGACTCTCATCTTTAGAGCCGAAGGTCATATAGGACTTGGGACTGAATACAGAGGAGGTGGAAGGCTGTTTTACACAGCACTGGGACAAAATTAGAGATTCATCTTTAGTAATTCCTTGTTTGTGTTTAGTGCATGTATTTCCCAGTTTCCCTAAACTTTGAAAATTTTTTTTGATACCAAATACTTAGAAAAAGACTTTGTTTCACATATCTGATTTTCAGTGTCAGAAAATTAAAGAACCTACAGTATAAAGCATTATGCAGTTAAGAAAGCTATATTATTCCCTGTGAGCATTTTCCTCAGAAATAAAAAGAGGGAAAAAAAGCTCAAATAAATGCTTAGATTTCACTTTGCTGCAGTAAGAAGGAATTTTATATTATATTAAATGGTCTGTGCTGTTGATGCCAAGAAAAGTAAGATAGGTTTTTGAATTATATTATTGCATTACTGGGTACAGGGATAATTTTGTGTGGAAAAAAGCAATGCAACTGATTTTATTAATAATAACAGTTGGCATTCATTTTTTTTGTGTGTAAAATTCTCAAAGCATTTTGCAAACACTGAGACTTCAGCTGTGCCATTAAAGAACAGTCCTAATTACTAATCTTTGTAAAATTGCATCTTGGTGGGAAGTCCAAGATGGAGCATACTTCAGAAAGGATCGTCTTTCCTGAAAATTGAAAGTGTGGAAGGGAAGATTTCAAATTGCCAGTGCCTGAAAAAATAACAGGAGATCACAGACTCCTTCACTAACAACTACGAAAGTCCTTCAGACAAGTGGAAAAAAAAAAAAAAACAAAAAAAAACCACAGCATAAAATCTAACCCTTGAAAATAAATGAGTCTGGTTATTCTGTTTCATATAAAACGACATACCTTTAACACAATAATTAATTAAGCACAATATATGCCAGGGCCCTCAGCATCCAGCTGTCTTGAGAACAACATGAACTCGGTTCTCTGGACCCTACCAGACAACAGGAACTTGACCCTTGGGGTTTTTGTATATAAAGCCACTATCAAAAGCACAAGTTTCCTAGGCAATCTCCCGGCATATATTTACAATCTTCAGGCAAAATTCTACAGATTTTGAGGATGCTACATGTTTGAATTAGTTGTCCGCAGCCTTTCATACCTATTCCCTTATTGATGAAGTCAACACTGACTGCTGGAACCCATTAAGAACTTCTTGTGAAAAGAAAGATGATGCATGATACATGCCTTTGAAAAGAAGAACAAAGACACATACTGGCAGAAGTTAACTATGTCTTAGCTCATTATTTCATTTGGGACCTGTAGAGGTACCTAGATACTCAGTGAATAGAAGGGGTTTGTGCAACCCCTGAGGACCCTAGAGCTTGGATAGGAAGGAGTCCTGGAAAGGCACAGGTTTTCTCTATTTAGACTTCACTCATCAGCCAACAGGGAGGGAGGGAAGCAAGAGGGAAGAGGCACTGTGACACAAGAAGCAAGTATGTGCAGTCTCCAGACTGTAAAGTGATCACTATTTAGTTTGTGTCACTTCCCATTCTCATTATGTTCTTTGTCAAGAGAATGGATTTATGTGCTGCCATTTTCTGCACTCATTATGGTGTTTGTCAAGTTAATGAATAGTCTGAGGATTCGAATTTCCAATACTGAGGAGTGAATTATGGCACATGAATTAAAATAACTCTTCCTCTTGTCCGGGTTCTGCATCCCAAACCAAGAGACACTTGCTCTATTTTTCAAATGAGGTACCAAGACTAGTAGCAGGACAAGTTGCACTGAAAAGTCCTGACTAGGTCAGAGAGTGGAAGCTCACACTTTTGTAATATACTATGCTTTAAACTTCCAGCATCTCATTTTCACAGCAAAACCTGGACAGAAAACGGCATGAAATTAATTGGTAACACTTTATTATAAGTGACAAATGGTTATTAGTTTCTTTGATATTCCTTACAAAAACATTAATCATGGCAAGGTCTTTTGGACTTAGTGTGACTGTTAATATGTGATTCCAGAGGAATTCTGGTGTAATTTAGCATTAATTAATGTCCACTTACTGCAAAGTGTTACCATATTAATCTATTTTCTGTGACTGGGGAAGGAAAGGAACTAAAATAGATTTAAACCTCTTTAACAAGATCCCAATGTTTTAATCCTACAGGCTGCAATGACCTAGATTGCATCATAAGCCAAAAATGAAAAAAATTTTTCATATTCTTCACAGTGTCAGAGGTCAAGGCCAAGCTAATAAAAAGAATACCAAGAGAAAAGCAGAGACAAGACTCAGACACTTTTGCTTTCTGAAGGAATGGCTCATGCAGAGTAGGGATGTGCAGGAAAAAATTCTCACAAATGGTGCTTCCACCTTATTTTTTTCTGTATAATGCATAGAAGCAACCCACTGGCACAGTTGGCAAGGAGCTAAAGAAATCCCCTGGAAAGCCCATATTCTCTCACTGTCAGCAGTATGACTGCCAGCATAACACTAACAGCTGCAGTTCATGTGCAGGGCAATGCAAGAACACTTGGTAAGGAGCAATCCATAGCTGTCAGCACCAGCTTTGTGAAGTTGTTTTGCCAATTATCAGGCCTAGCATAAAGGACACAGCCAGTATAAAGATGAACCAATAACCAAATTGTATTTGATACAAAAGGGTCAGTACATGGGTGAGCGCTGGGGGTACAAACAAATCAGTCAGATTATACATAATCGACATCAACCCCACTGACCCCAACAACGACACCGCACGGCCAACAATGGGTGGAATAAATGGTGAGATGCAGTCTCCCATAGAAGGGACGGGAGACAACAAAGTCAACCAGCCAAACACATAAGACCAAGGAAGCCACATACTGAATCTCTACACAGCCCACGTTTACATGAGCCAGACCTGAGTGGAGCCCAGTCCCAGGGAGGCGGGAGGTCCTTCCCCAACAGGGAACTCTGCACAGGGCATCCCCCTCACAGACAGACGCTGCCCCTCCTGCAGTGGTCCCAGCTGTTATCCCTCAGTGGGACACCTGACCTTGGGTTACTCACTGCGGGACCCCTGGGGCTCCTTTACCCAATGGCTCTGTCTGCCAGGCCGCAGCACCCTGGGGGGAAGCCTGAAGGCAAACTCACCCCCCTTGGGAAGGGCTGTGGGAATCACCCACATGTCAACCTTAATTTGGGGCTTGGGGTTGAAACCCCAGCATTTCAGAAGTACAAGAAGGAACAGAATTTATTAGCTATGTTTTCTTCTCGTAAACAGAGGAAAAGAGAAATGAAAAGGAACGTTCTGAAAACCCTTAACGTTCCTTTGAGATTTATCAGGGCAGAATAACATAAGGGTTTTTTCTGCATTTCTCGTGAAGGGCACCCCAAAACCAGTCTGACTACCTTTTTATGCAGGGAGCCTTCAAAACTCTGTCCAAACATACCTCCAAAATAGCTTTGGCAACTGAAGGCACACAGGATGAAACTTGCCTTTCTTATGGCAACAAGTTATTCTACTGTTGGCATCTAGTGGAAAATGACTCCTCACCTGGGGCTTTGTTGCTTCCTCTGCCTGCTCCACACACCATAGTGGACTTTCTTTTTTGTTTGTCTTCACGAGTCAGTATTAGTTGTTATGTTTCAGATAGGCACATATGAAGTAAGAAACCACAGAACAGACACCGATTAGGCTGCCCTTGTTTGAGTGAATTATTTAAAAATCAGAAATTTGCTCTAAACTGGTTGTCTATGGTCCCTCAGTTGTCATTGAAAAGAAATACATCAATCCAGGGAGACATTACTCCTAGTCTGAGCTCAATGACAGTGATTAGTAGGAACTTCTGAAGATCTCCTTTGTCCATCCGTTGCCTGTTAAATGAACAATTGCGGCCTCTTTAAACTAAATCATATTTGAGATAGCTAAAACCAAGCATGACAAATGCCAGTCTTGCTCCAATAAGTCAGTCTACCTGTTACTTACCTGAGACTCGACTACATATGTTAGCGGTAATTTTCCTCCCCTTCCAGCTCAGGGCAGATGAGTAAACAATTCATCACCTATAAAGATTTCCATCTGCTGCTGAAGGAGGTGGAAGAGGTGTTTCTCTTCTGCTGCAGGGTAACAATGATCAAAAGGCCAGGTCTTCAACGGGGGAAATATTCCTATTACTTAAGAAAACAAAGGAAGTATCTACAGAAAGTCATCTAGGAAATGCCAACACTGTGGTGGCATTGTTAAATGCAATGTATGTCATTTCAACATAGGACCCATCCTGGGCTGTTATGCTCTCTCCTTGCATACATATAAATACATATTATCTGGACTTATTATTGCACCCTGATCCTTAATTCACCACCTCCTCTATTAAACCAAGCCACACAGTTTATTTAGGCATTTCCTAACAAAAGAACACAGAATGTATAAAAAAACCCAAACAAACAAACAAAATATAATTATGGGGTTTGGAGCTTTTTTGTTTGGCAATTCAACTGTCTTTTCTGATCTTCCTTTCTTTTCTTGTTAATATTTAATCTTCTCCTCCTTTCCCAACATTTACTAACCCCTGTGGAGGAGAAGGCATGAAGGTAAAAAATTAAACCTAAGATCTGGCCACTGGAATGAGAAGGAGCTGAAACAATTCTATATACATGCTGAGATGCTCAGCCCGTCAGACTGTGCACACAGCAACCAGTTTGGGGCATGTGCTGATTTAATAGTGTGAGAGTTTTCAGCAAGTGATTTCCTCTCACCTGCATGGCCAGACACTGACTTTTGGCTGTTTCTGCTGTGGGAAGGACTGTGTTCATGTCTATGTGGTAATTTCTGCTCCTTCAATCCCCACCCTCTTCTCTGGTTCCAGCAAGCTCAGCAAGGCCAGATCTTGAGGCTCTTAGTTCTATGAAATGCTTTGTCCTGATCAGCAAGAAACCAAAGTCTACATTTGCCTACATTGCTTAGAAGCCCTGGGAGGATGGGAGAAGTTTAGTATTTAGATTAGCCCCAGAGTGAATAATTACTACAAGGAAAGAAATAAAAGATTATTTATTAATTCTCATATCTTTAAACATTTATTGTTTTTTAATTCAGACTGAATGTCATGATTTTTTTTTCTCCTTGAAATGACAGTGACAAATGCACTCCTGAGATGTTATCTACCAGACTGCAGGATTCTTATCAGAGTAAAAACTTATTAACTAAGCCACTTCAGACTAGAAGAAGATAAAAGAAACACATCACCATCATAGGGCTTCTGGATAATCTGGCAGCTCTAGCATGTTTCCTTTGCTAGAACCCATAAATGACCAAAAGAGGAAGAATTATTCGACAGCTATTGCACATGGTCTCTAGTTCATGGTGAACCAATCACTCTTCAATAGTCCCTACACTTCCTTTTCTGGAATTGCTCAGACACCATGCATGCAAAACTAGTGAGATGCTGTGGCACTTGAACAGTGTAGATTCTTGTTTTAGAGGGGGACCAGGGGATGTCTCTCCTTTTTGGGTGTGAAAAAGACTTGCTATCTGAAAGCGAATAGATAAAATTCTTGAAGGCTATCCATGAAAATCAGAATTAGTTTGAACATATTTGACAAGGAAGAAGACTAAATTGAGGAGCTAGTAATGTGGAACTAGCTATGCACAGGCCTTGAGATCTTTGGCCCAAAAGTCCCACTAAGAATTGCATGAAATGACGTAAGAGAGAACTTGTAGCTCCCCAAAAGCACTCTGGATGTGTTGGATCTACTGTACAGGCACCGGGACAGGTGACAACTGTATTTACCTAGTTTTCAAAAGCGTAAAGAGACTTGGCATGTGCAAAAGGAGGTCAAACGAAGCTCTATCAGCTAAGTCAGATTTTTGTCAAATCTTCTATAAAACTTTTTGTTGGATTTTTTTTGTTTGTTTGGGTTTTCTAGTACGTTTGTTTGGTTGGGTTTTTTTAGCATTTGTAGGATCTTAAATATGCATCATTTAGGGAAGGTATTTCTCCAGGCATTAAAATTATGCACACAAGCTCAGGTGCCTATATATGCATACCTGATTAATTTAGAACAAATAGAGTAATTTAAAAGTTATACCAAAGACAATTTCCTTTCTGTTGGTTTTCAAGTTGTATTTGTGCTTTGCCATTGACAAGCCTGTAAAGCAGAGGCCAGAGCTCAGAAACAAAGAGAAACCTCTGTCTTTAGTACGATTTGAAGGTGGCTATATTACATGAAGAATTTTTGCTTTATATGAAATACAGTATTAATCCCAACTCCAAGGCTCTTTCATCACTCAAGGGTCCCATTGTCAACTGATATGCCCTGGATAAATTGAAGAGCATTATATAATGACCTTAATAACCAACTCAATAAAAAAAAAAAAAAAAGAAAAAAAAAAAAGAATGAGGCCAGGACTAAGAGTTCACTTTTTAACCTCTGATGAAATTGTGTTACTATTTACTTGAAGTGCTTTACGCTTCTACAGTGTCTTACATTTGTCAGTGGGTGCAGTCTATATAATGATATCATCATTATATTTAGACAGTTGACTGGGTTTAAGACATTTATGTTTTTTTTTCTCTACCAGAGATGGAGATAGTATGCTTGGTTATGGATATCTATCACACTAATTCTACCATCACATCATCTTCCCTCACTGATTCCCACCAACTACATGTATTCTCGATAGATGAGAGCTTTCATTTTACACAGCCATGAATCTGAGTCTGCGAGACTAGATTTGTGTGTGTGTGCGCGTGTATCCTAGGTCCTACACCACAGTTAAAGAGAACCTTTCAGTCTTGAAAACATTTGTCCTCTTAACAACCCTGGCAAGCCAAGGAATGATATTATTTCCTTTAAACACTGGGGAAACCGTGGTCCTGAGAGATAAAGTGACTTTTCTGAGAAAGTCTACAACAAAGCAGAGACATGAAGCAGAATTTTTCATATAATAATAATCATCACAAAAAGTCATTCTATTCACTGCGCAATCATATAGTGACAGATTAGAGGCATTTATTTGTTTTCTCCACTAAAATAACCTTCTATCTTTCAGATAATACTGAACATTATTCCTAATTATTTATTGTTTTCTATTTTTTGGAGTAAGAAATGCAACAGAGATCTCTTTAAATGCAGTCAGAGGAGACATGGCTTTGAATTATTTTTCAAAAACTAGCCTGCTAATGCAATGAGGTGATGCTTCAGAGAGAAAACTATCAAGTCTGTGGTTGTGTGATTACTGCATATTAAAATTCCAATTTCCAGACCTTTACAAAACACTAGTGCCAATTAAGTAATATGCTGATGATCTTCATGATAGTATAAGGTAGCTGACTTATTTCCTCAGACTTCTAAGACCATTTCATAAAGAGATATAAATTGCAGTTTCGGCTGACAGATAAAATTCATTCTATTTCTCTATCTTTATCTCTTTTTGTCATATCCCCTGAAATGCCATTACACTGAGGTTAAACTTGAAGGATTGAACTAATTTAACCACTTGCTTCCCAAGAACACTTGCAGAACCAACCCCCACACACACACACACACAAACCCCCAAACCAAACAAAAACAAAACAAAAAAAACACCAACACAAATTATACCATAGTTTTATAAACTTTTAACAGGTCCAATTCCTGACATTACTTGCATCAGATTATTTTGGCACAGATTGAAAATATAGCCACAGCAGTTTAAAGAAAACTCTGTACTAATTGGAAATCATAACATAACATTTAATATATGGAAGGAGGTTGCATGGCATCAGCCTCTGTGAATCATTGCCACCAGAATTATTTGGGACTGCAAAAAGGTCAGTAACCCCACCACCATCACCACCCCCACTGGTCCCTGACTTCTCATGAGCTCAGTAACAGTGCAAGCTTCTTCAGCTTAAAATTCCAGCCACAAATTTTCCAAACTCCATTTTCCATCCAGCAAGATTTTCCTCCTCTTCTTCTACCCACCAGGACACTTTCTATAACCTCCCTACTCTGGCAGCTAAAGAGTCTCCTCAGATGTTAAGTTATATATTTACTAATTTCTCACTCATATCCATTTATTCTTGGACCAACTTTTTCCTCCAGTTTGATTAAGTCCTTTCGTGATGTTCAGTCCCCTAGGATGATCTTAATAGCAATCATATTATATAAATAGATAAATGGGGGGGTGGGGGGGGGTGGGGGGGGTGGTGTTGTTGTGAGTTTTTTTAGTTATTTGTTTGGGGTTTTTTTCCTCATTTTTGTCTTAAGTACACAGTCTAACCAGTACCTTGTACAACAACATTACCAATTCTCCATCTCTGATAAAAATACTTTGTCACACATCCTGAAATAACATTGACTTTTTGATTATGTTATCATATCTGTGGTCCATGATCACTCTGTGATAGTCTAGAACAGCTAGGATTGAGTTTTTCCTACCTGATATCCCCATGTTCTCAGCAGAAATTCTTATTATTCATCCCCTTGCACTTCACAGGTACATTCTGTATTTCTCTCCTGTCACTTGTTTCAGATTTATTTCATCTTTCTCCATTACAGATGGACAAACCATACACATAACTCCCATTGAGATGTCTCAGTGCCTTGTACAATGTCTTTAATATTTCCCTATCTCTACTTACGTTGACAGATCATACCAGCATTTTTCATGGTCATTCCGCATTGCTGGCTAATAATCTTCCCCTTTGTTCTCCCAGTTGTCTCCAGCAGAGTCACAAGATTGGGGCAGAAACCCTTGTTATAAATCTCCCAACTCACAGCCTTACTCTTTGCACTAGCACATCAACATTATAATTACATTTCTATCCCTCCTGTGCTCAATTGCATTGTGGCTTCCCTGTAAGATATGCCCATCAGTCCTAATTCCTAGGGCAAGAAAATGCTGTTCTTTTTACTTTTTACTTTTTACT
Organism: Athene noctua; assembly: GCF_965140245.1. NCBI lineage: Eukaryota > Metazoa > Chordata > Aves > Strigiformes > Strigidae > Athene > Athene noctua. Next base: position 6,753,249 of record NC_134077.1, read on the forward strand.
TTTTATTGCAGACCCCCGTGGAAATTCTCTTTGACATAGTCCATGTACTTCCAGAGTGTGGATGATTCTCTCCTTCAAGAAAGCGTCACACCCTGTTAAAATCAGACCAAATGGCCTCATTTCATGGATTGGTTTTCCTGTTTGCTAAACATATTTCATAAATCATCTGTTCTTCACGCACACAGTATCATTCCTAAATTTGATAGAATTTCAAATAAGTACTGTTATGCACTTAAGAATACTGATATTTCTAAAGACTTTTCCATATGTTTGCCCTTTATGCTGCAGGGCACCTTTTGTTTTTGAAATTTCTAAGGTAACCTTGCAAATTGTCCATGCAGATGACAAAATCTAATGCAAAAAATGTATAAAAGAGAGGAGATGGTGTGGGAGGCCAGCTGTCAAGAGGCTTTTCCAACTGAGATGGAGCAGCTAGTACATCCATCATGCGGAAGGGTCAGCCGCTAACAGGGCTGAACCCCTTCACATCCTAGGGAAGAACAGACCTGAGGGTACCCACTGGAATGATTCTTGGATGATGATGATGAACTATGGAAATAAAATTTTATCTGGAAATAAACTCTAATGGGCTGTGAATCATTATGCAGCTGCTGGATGCATTTAAGACAAACAGACTGTTTTCTTAAATCAGGAGGGTCTCTCCGCATCCTCAGCAGAACACGACTCTAGCATTAACCTCAACCTGGGGCAAGACACTGGATGAGACACTCCTCTGTGGGGAATGTGCCCTTCCCCAAGGAGCTCGCAGACACTCAGCCCCCTCTCCTGAAGCCTCCATCATCTCTTCCTCAGTTTTACCATTTCCTGGTTTTAGTAATTCCCTTCTTGTGTTCGGCTGGTGTTTAAAACAGATCTGGATTCTCTAGCCATAAAAAGAGGCAGACATACTGTTAAGGGAATCTCATGGGAATACAGCTAATAAACAGGATGAACAAAGACTAATTTAAACATGTCTCATTAAAATTAATAACACCATTGAACGTGAGAAAGATCATTCAGTGTGGCCAGTGAAACTGAGTATAATTTTTATGCTAAACAATTGTAAGACAGAAATATTTTTCCTCTCTCAAATAATATATAGGGTGTAGTACAAAGTACCTCTATAAAACCTCACATTATACCCTATGAATTACTACAGACACATTTGTGTTGTTGAAACTGGATTAAAGAGCTTACTGGCAAAGTCTCATGTATCTCCAGCTAAACCATAAATTGAATGCACATGCTCTTTTTCCCCCCCCTCTCCAAATCAGCCTCATCTTGTTTAATTTTTACTGTTGATTTACATAGGACACTTTTAAAGCACAAGAGTATGAAAAGAGAATACAGTAACTCATAACACAGTTATAGTGTATGAGTATAGTGTCTGAGTATAGCAGAAATTTGTATTTTCTGGCTGGGCACGAACAAAGTTTAACACCTAGGATTTGGCATCTGGAAGAGGGAGGAGGGTATTACTGCTTGCTTCACAGCGTATTTTTGGAGGTTAAAAATCACACACTTTCTATCAATGCTGGTCATTAGTCCTGTTTCTTAAAGAAATAAATGAACATGTTTACTGGGGCAGCTCATTCATATTTATAGGCCCAAACCCACTGGAAGGTTTCATTAAAAAAGCAAAACATATCGATATATTCTAAAAATATTCAAGAAGATAGAAATTTGACTAGAAAAGAGAGACCCTCATTCATGCACTATGAAAGTAAAAGGTTCAGCATAATTTTTCCATATAATAGCCATCAGAGAATCCTCACAGGCATCCCCTGCTGAGACACTATACTATAATTCATAGGGGTTCAACATTTTGCTCCCAGACTAATTAACTCTCCTTATTTCCAGTCCAAACTGCACCCAGCCACCGTCACAAACCTCAGCAGAAAACAAACTGCTGAGAATGCCTCTCTCAGGACCCTGGAGTCTTTATACAGACTGTTCAGGCTGAAGTGACAAACCCTTATGGGACAAGAAGACGGGGTGTTTCACACACCCACAGCAATTAAGATTATTAAGGCTTGTGCTGGGGTGACCAAGGCACGTTGCATCTGCCGACTGTGTTACAGCATGGGAAGTCCTCTCCCACTTAGCAGATATGATCACCTCTCTTTCTTGCAGGATGCTGCATGAATGAAAATAAAGCCCATTGAGTACCAAGACCCCACTGCAATGAGGGTCAACCCAAGAACATGAAATAAATTCAGTACTCTAAGTGATGGAGAACAGAAATTAACCATATTTACCCCAGAAGAAACTTCCCTAAAAAAAAACCCCAGAGTTCTGTTAAGAACTGAGTTTGGCCAAGGCATTTTGATATAGAGAGGAGCTTTATCCTGTGACAACAAGGTTTTTGGAGTATGACCTTCAAGGCACAGCTAATCTCCAGCAGGCTTAAGTGCAAATCTCAGGAGAGTCTCTTTTAAAGATGGAAAATAAACAACTGTAGTTTTCCACAGCAGCTACTACAGGCCTCAGACTGGGCAGCAGCACAGCTAATCTCAGCTCTACGGCACAGTCATGAGACTGTGTTTAATGCTTACGGTCTGTTTCTCTGCTGTATTTGTTCAAGTACTCTGTTCAGTTAAGGCTTCATTGTGAGGTCTGACAGATAGGACCTAGGGATAATTTGCAACAGTTCATAAAGACAAAAAGGAACACACACACCCACTCCTTCCTCTGCCTCCAGAAAACAAGCAAAAACTCAGGAAACTGTAAATACTGAGATGTATTTATTTCTATTATTTAATGAACAAACAGTGCCTTCTTTTCAGTCACTGGGTCTTACTCTTTTTTTTTTAATGGGAAGATGCCCACAGGGAAATTGCTACTAACAAGTAGCAGACCCTTCATTAGTCCCAGGAAAATACGCCAAACATAGCTTTAATTAAGGATCTGACCCTACTCCTAATGCAGACAGTGTCAAAATAGCGATGAGCTCCAGAGAGCAGAAGGATGCACCGAATATAGCCCATTTGAACCTGGAAGCAAGTCGCTTACAAGCATATCAAAATTTCCATCAATCATTGAATACAGGGCTGCAAGGGACCTCAAGGGTCTGACTGGTCCATTTCTCTACTCAAAAGCAGGCAAACAGTTAGTAAACCACTCCTAAGAACTGCTTGACTAACCTGTCCTTAGAACCTCCCGCAGTGCTGGAGGTTCCTGTTTCCTAAGGCAATCTCTCACCTTAGCCTTAGAAAAGTTTGCGTTTTATTCTCCCTCCCCTACCATCTGACCTAAATCTCCTCCATTGGTTTACCTGCCTGGTGCATCCTTGCTCCGAGTTTCATTGTCCGAAGCCCCATGCTGGTGTTTAAGCTGGTGCAAAGAAGGCAGAAATATCAACACCTCCCAGATCTGGTGGCATTTCAGACCCACACTGGACAAACTAAGGCTATCCCATAGCACACCTTGAGATGGGATGTGGGTCACCTTGGCTGGACCTTCACTGAACTGCGCAGGAACCCCTTCTCTGGCAACCTGAAGCCGCTTTGATTGAACTCACCATTTCCCAGGATTGCTGCTTGAGGATGATAATTGTAGCTTCAGGAGGGTTGACTTTCTGGTGTTAAACCTCCCAACGAGCTTTAAGAACAAGAAGCAGCTGGAATAATCTGCTCAAAAGAGGCATGTTTTGAATTTATTATTTATGCCAGCCTGCAGGGGGGAAATTGTTGTTATTCTCAGTTAAACACCATTTGGCGACCCAGGACTCCTCCCATTACCTGCTGAGCCAAGTTAGCATGTTGTAAAATGTAAAATAAAACTTAATTTATTATGATTAAGCACCATGTGACAAGTAAATGGTCCCAGCACAGCAGTGGCCAGAATGACTTTCTTCCTGAAAGCTCTGTCTTCCCTTACCTGATGCTTGTACTTGTTTGTCTCCTTGATGTTTTTCTTTCCTTTTTCATTGTTTCCCTCTGCGTGAAAGTTTATATACGTGTTTTCCTTCCCCTCAGACTTTTACATTCCCATACTCTAGCCTTTTTGTGTTTAAGTACTGAACATATTTTGTTCTGTGAAGAATAACGAGGAAGGAAATAAAATTAAAAAGCAAATAAATAAAAATAAAATCTCCAAACCTAAAACTCTATCCGAGTTTATTACAAAAGTAAAGGAGCTTCCCTTGATGGTGCTATGGCTAAGAGTCAGCCATAAAGAGCTCTCTGCTGCTGCAGGGAGTTACAGAGCAAGAAGAACACGCATAATCCCTTACTCTCTAAGCAAGGGGGCTCCTACCATGTGGATGTCCTACCTGGCAGGCAGCCAGCCCTGCAGGGATGTCCCTCTGCACCTTCTGCTTCACCATTGTTTCCGGCTCACTGATACCCTGTATAAACTTAGAGGTTTTATTTCAGTTGATTAGAAACACCAAGCCGAATACATGTTCACCCTGCTGCTGTTTTAACAATGCTCTCTCTGGACCACTCCTGCTTTGTTCAAACCCAGAGTCTCCTCCCTGCTTCAACCTGGTCTGTAAGTTTAATAGGAGCTTACAGCAACTACACTATTTCTTCTTGTATGCTATTAGTGCAAGATAGTCTTGACCTGATCAGAATCTCAGTAAGGGCAACAGTCAAGTCCTGTCGATTTCAGGGGACTTCAAATCAAAAAGAGTCATTACCTTGATTAAGATTTAAGCATTAATCCTCATCATTATGGTTTAACCTTGGGAGGCAGCTGAGCACCACTCATTAGGCACTAGGAAAATTTCTGAGTTTTATGCATCAAAAATGAAGATTATCATAAAAGGTGTTTATGGTTGAGGAAGGAATTTTATGTCTTAAATTTCCTATATGAAAAAGAAATGTTTTTGCTTTCCCGATTGTGCATTTCTGCATCCGAGCTAATTATTCAAAATGTTTGGAACATACTATCTCTCAAACGTTGACCACATAAGCCAATAGGGAACCTTCTACAACTTTTACCTAGATCAGATGTGACCAGAACTAGTATTTTTTCAAGGCTGCCTCTGGAAGATTCTCATGGCTTCCGCATTTATGGGAGTGAGACAAAAAAATAAATGTATAACACCAAGGGGATTGCTGAAAAATGTATATCCTTTACCACAGGGAGCATAAGTAGTTCCTTTTAGTGAAAAGAAAACTGTTTGCCTTTAGGCAGAGGTTAGAAATAGATCAGAAAGGAAAGCAAAACCTGCAGTTAATGACTTACCATTCAAGTCCTGTGTTGGTGTTGTGTGACCAAGTTTCAACTTTGACACTGTCCCCATTTCTGATGCTGGGTACCACTGCTGTGCTGTTAGTCACACACAGCTTGGACAAGGAAACATATTTGTCTGTCTACTGGAAACATGCTCAAAAGGGAAGGGGAGGTTGCAGGGAATTAAGTGTAAAACATGACTTTTTATGACTCCAATTCATATCAATCAAACACAAAAGGAAACCATTCCAATATCTTATTTTAATGCTTTATCTTGGAGTTTAGTTGCCATGAAAAATGTATGTTGAAAATGTCCTTTGGGGACTTACAGTCCCATAAACTGCTGTAACCAACTGACATGAGATAATGAAACTACCTCTACAAAGTACAGCAAAATGGATTTTTTTTTATTGTAATCAGCCTCGAGGTATTGATTGAATTACACATAAACTTTATGTGAGAGAAGAGAGAGAGAAGAGAAGAGAAGAGAAGAGAAGAGAAGAGAAGAGAAGAGAAGAGAAGAGAAGAGAAGAGAAGAGAAGAGAAGAGAAGAGAAGAGAAGAGAAGAGAAGAGAAGAGAAGAGAAGAGAAGAGAAGAGAAGAGAAGAGAAGAGAAGAGAAGAGAAGAGAAGAGAAGAGAAGAGAAGAGAAGGAGGGGTGAGGAGAGGAGAGGAGAGGAGAGGAGAGGAGAGGAGAGGAGAGGAGAGGAGAGGAGAGGAGAGGAGAGGAGAGGAGAGGAGAGGAGAGGAGAGGAGAGGAGAGGAGAGGAGAGGAGAGGAGAGGAGAGGAGAGGAGAGAAAGAGGGGTGGGGAAGGGAGGAGAGGAGAGGAGAGGAGAGGAGAGGAGAGGAGAGGAGAGGAGAGGAGAGGAGAGGAGAGGAGAGGAGAGGAGAGGAGAGGAGAGGAGAGGAGAGGAGAGGAGAGGAGAGGAGAGGAGAGGAGAGGAGAGGAGAGGAGAGGAGAGGAGAGGAGAGGAGAGGAGAGGAGAGGAGAGGAGAGGAACATAGGGGAATGGAGGGGGAAGGATGGGGAAGGAGAACGTAGAAGAAGCAAGTCTTGGAGAGACATTAATTGTAACAGTGTCTTGTTAGAAGGAGATGAAGGAATTGGTATTATAAAAAAGGAAACAACATGTTAATTTAACCATTTTTAAGAAAATAATTGCTGCACACATATGGTTGTGCCTTTATTACTTATCTCCCATAGCTGTAATACTATGAAAAGAAATTTTCTTAAAAATAAATAGAAGCACGTTAAACTTAAAACTGCATTTCCAGTTGATGCACATTCATCCAGGCAGACAGAGCCATCCATCTAGTAAAAAAGTTATTTGTAAGCCCTTTGGGATGAAGCTTATCACTGTCTCAATGCTTCTAAAAAGTTTATTGCTATAAGGACAGATTTCTCCCCACCTTGCTATCTAGACTCCTACTTGTCAATTAAAATTCAGATTTTGAAGATGACAAAGTTATTGAATCTGCAACTCAGGTCTGAATATAGACTTCATTGAACTCCTTTATACAAATTCAGTTTTGTGTGGTTTACTTTTTACATCAGGTCTCAGTATATCTAATTTCTCTGACATTCAGATACCACAATTATCTATGGAAATACAACATTTCTGCACATAATGGCTAATGTGACATATGCAAATTTTTTTTTTTCTGTCTATAGCTGGAGCAGTAGTGGAGCTGCCACTGTAATTATATCTGTGAAAATGGGGTTGATGACAGTATAATATAAACAGATAAAAACTTAGGCTAAGAGTTAACTTTTTCGGGAATTCAGCTATCAGTCCTCCAAAGGCAAGACCAAATGCCCTGTTTGACATTGGAGCTGTGCTGTTTTGTCATATCCTGTCCTACATTAGAGGATGCTATTTGCAGGACTTCTTTCAATCAATCAAAATAAAATCTAGGCTAATATCTACAGGTCATAGTATTGAACTGAATACATGTTGGAGTTGTCTTTCCATAAAGCATTCATATGAAAGACATATGGAAGACATAGGAAGAATTGTGCTCTGGAGGATGAGGGAAAGGCTGAGGTACTTAATGCCTTCTTTGCCTCAGTCTTTAGTCGCGAGATCAGTTGTTCTCTGGGCACCCAGCCCCCTGAGCTGAAAGATGGGAATGGGGAGCAGAATGAAGCCCTCATAATTCAAGGAGAAATGGTTAGTGATGTGCTACACCACTTAGACACACACCGGTCTATGGAGCCAAATGGGATCCACCCAAGTGTACTGGGTGCTCATGGCTTGGACAGGCGTACTCTTAACTGGGTAACAAACTGTCTGGATGGCTGAGCCCAAGGAGTGGTGGTGAACGGAGTTAAATCTGGTTGGTGGCTGGTCACAAGTGCTGTTCTGCAGGGCTCAGTACTGGGGTCAGTTCTGTTTAATATTTTTATCAGTGATCTGGGCAAGGGGATCGAGTGCCCCCTCAGTCAGTTTGCAAATGACACCAAGTTGGGAGGGACTGTTGATCTACTTGAGGGTAGGAAGGATCTACAGAGGGATCTGGATAAGCTGGATCGACGGGCTGAGGCCAACTGTATGAGGTTCAACAAGGCTCAGTTCTGGGTTCTGCACTTCACTCATAACAGCCCCCTGCAATGCTACAGGCTTGGGGAGGAGTAGATGGAAAGCTGCCTGGTGGAAAATGGCCCGGTGGTGTTGGTCAACAGCCGGCTGAACAGGAGCCAGCAGTGTGCCCAGGGGGCCAAGCAGGCCAATGGCATCCTGGCTTGTGTCAGCACTGGCGTGGCCAGCAGGGACAGGGAAGGGATTGTCACACTGTACTCGGCACTGGTGAGGTCACACCTCAAACACTGTGTTCAGTTTTGGGCCCCTCACTACAAGACATTGAGGTGATGGATCATGTCCAAAGGGCAACAAAGCTGGTGAAGGGCCAGTTCTTATGAGGAGCAGCTGAGGGAATTGGGGTTGTTTAGTCTGGAGAAAAGGAGACTCAGGGGCAACCTTATTGCTCACTACAGCTCCCTGAAAGGAGGTTGTAATGAGGCAGGTGTGGGTCTCTTCTCCCAAGCAACAGCAATAGGACAAAAGGAAATGGCCCCAGCTTGCTCCCGGGGAGGTTTAGACTGGATTTTAGGAAAAATCCTTTCACCAAAGGGTTGTCAAGCATCGGAACAGTCTGCCCAGGGAGGTGGTGGAGTCACCATCCCTGGAGGTATTTAAAAGACGTGTAGATGTGGCACTTGGGGACAGGGTTTAGTGGTGGACTTGGCAGTGTGAGGTTAACGGTTGGACTTAATGATCTTAGAGGTCTTTTTCCAACCTAAACGATTTTATGATTTTATGAATCTATTCCCAAAGTGCTTTGTGCCGGTGGAAAATTTCTCTGCCATCACAATTTTTCTCATTAATCATCTGAATTTGCCTGCTCCTCATTCTCTTAGTCTTTGTTTTGTTTTACACTGATGCTGTATGAGATCCTTCACCAATAGGTATTTCCCCAAAAATATTTCCAGCAGTTCTTGACTTTTTCATGAACGTCATGAAATTCTGGCCATGAGACATGCCTTCCTGCTTCACAGAGGGCAAAAAACAGCACTAGCTATGTCATGGAAAATGCAGAAAAATGAGACATCTTACAGCACCCTTGAGCTTGAAAAGTTTTCTTTTACTGAGTGTTTTAGGGGGGGGGAAATGTTTCTTAGTGTATTTACTTTTCTCCATACTTTCTGTGAACATTCTGCATAGCCAAATGCAGGTCTGACAGTCATGAACAGATTAAAGGTACCAGTTCAAAGAAGGATTTTTATTTTTTTTCCTGCTCATGTTCTTGTACTGGCATTTAACCGGGTGTCACTAGGTGCTCCATGAACCCAGGACACAGCAAAGTGACAGTTGCCTCTGGCACCCAGCACCTGCTACCAGAGCCGCAATGAGCAATGTTTCATTTGCCCTTCATGTCAGGAAGGATTTTTTTTTTTTTTGTAATCAAATGTGAAACTTTCCTCAAGTTTCAAAGCGGTTAATTCAACAGTAGAGATTAAAAGGAGACACAGGTGGTAAGGAAGGAGAGGAAGGGAAATGCCACTCACTCTGAAAATCACCCAGCAGCAGGAGCAATCACAAAAACTTCAACGTCCCTCCTGCCCTGTCAATCTGCTCCAAGCTCCATGGATGTGGGAGGTGATGAGGAGGGGTTTTTGCTGGGTACAGGTGTGCATGCATCTGGGAGAGCAGTGACTCTGCATGTGTAACTCCCCTCCTCCCACCTTGTGTTCATGCCCACTCCTGCTGATGCACACAGTTGAGTTTAATTTTTAAAATTAGCTAAAATAACATTAAAAGATTGGTAAATCAGTAAGAGTGAGACAGATGCTCTGAAGGACAAAATCTGCATGTTCACTTTCGTTTACTTAGGTGGTGCTCAGTACATCTCCGGTGACATCTTCATTAGCGAGTCAAACAAGGCCAGGCAACTATTCCTGAGAGCAGAATTTGATTATCTGTACAGTCGTTTGGGGGGTTTGGTGGGGTTTTTGTTTTTGTTTTTTTAAAGACAGTTGCCACAGTTTCAACCTGAATTAATAAACTAACAGTATCTGACCATGGTTGCAGCAGGCATGATGGCCAAGGATTATTCCTGGTTAGTAAGTTTAGATGTGTCCGCCCCATCTTTGAACAATAAGGTGCTTCATTAGCATGGCAGCAGTCTGGTTTGTGCTGCTGATGGAAATCCCCTTTGGGCTGCTGCAGCTGCAGTGGTATGGAGACAGAAGGCATCATAGCTCAGATCCCATCAGGTTGCCAGCAAGAAGAACCCCGTGAATTGTGCAGACCTCTTGTCTGCTTAAAGAATACAGTGAAATTTATTTTCTTCTTTAAACCTAGACATCAAGCCCTTGTTCTGAGATACCACCTGGGGGCTGTAGGCAGCAGAGCTGGATGCACAGGAAAGTTTTTAGCTCCTAGGAATGAGGATGCCAGTCAGAGTTCATCAGTAACCTCCCTTGCTTTTAACAATAAGTCTGAGCATCAATAGATTTTTAACAGAATATTTGGGGGTCAGCCTACTGGTACATGCCAGTTAGAGACTGTTTCATTAGAGGATCTCACCGAGCTTTATGCCTGGCATGCTTTTTGTCATGGAAGTCACTATCTATTTTTGCTGCTTTAATATTCTACGATACTCTTGGCAAAGCTGAGTGAATAGCTCAAAATGCACCAGTTATACACTGAACTGCTCCACATTGGCTGCTTCTGCAATATCTGTCACTGCTTGTAATACTCTTACATGTGCCTGTTCTACAGTGTTTTGAGATGTATTCATATATAGAGGAATACACTCATATACACATATGTGTATGGATTCTTTCAGATTTTATAACTCTGGGTTGATTGCAAATGTTTTTCCTCAGTTTCTAAAAAATCTCTTGCCTGTAAAAAATAATTTAGAATATAAGAAAACCTGATGATGATAATATAATACCCCTTTCTGAAACTGTTGCAACTGTATTTCTATGGAAATGTTTTTCTATAAACTAGCTGAAAGACTATCTAATAACTACCAGGTAATTCAGTATGAACTATTTTAAACTTCAGGTTTCAGTAGGAATGGAAGTAAAGAAAGAAAAATAGTGACTATTTTCTCTAATTGGATCCACTGCTGTCTTATAACGAAAGAGTACATCTCCCAGAGTTTGAAAGCTAGGAAATTATAACTTGTGTTACAACAGAGACTTAGAATCATAGAATCACAGAATCCCAGAATCATTCAGGTTGGAAAAGACCTTGGGATCATCAAGTCTAACCATCAGCCTGACTCTGCAAAGTTCTCCCCTACCCCACATCCCCCACAGCTCATCCCAACGGCCCTGAAACACACCCAGGGATGGGGACTCCACCCCCTCCCTGGGCAGCCTGTTCCACTCTCAGACCACTCTTGCTGGGAAAATATTTTTCCCAATGCCCAGCCTGACCCTCCCCTGTGGCAGTTTCCAGCCGTTCCCTCTTGTCCTGTCCCTGATCCCCTGGGAGCAGAGCCCAGCCCCAGCCTCTCTGCAATGTCCTGTCAGGAGCTGCAGAGAGGGATGAGGGCTCCCCTCAGCCTCCTCCTCCTCACACTGAACACTCCCAGCTCCTGCCCTGCCTCCTCACAGGATTGATTCTCCAGCCCTTCCCCAGCCTCGTTGCCCTCCTCTGCCCTCGCTCCAGCCCCTCCAGATCTCTCTGGGATTGAGGTGCCCAGACCTGGACACAACGCTCCAGGTGTGGCCTCACCAGTGCCGAGCACAGGGGGACTGTCACCTCCCTGCTCCTGCTGCTCACACCAGTGCTGATACAAGCCAGGATGCCGTTCGCTTTCTTGCCCACCTGGGCACACTGCTGGCTCATGCTCAGCTTTTTGTCAACTAGAACCGCCAGATCCTTTTCTTCCAGACAGCTCCAGCCACACCTCCCCAAGCCTGTAGCCATGCAGGGGGTGGTTGTGGCCCAAGTGTAGGACCTGGAACTTGGCCTTGTGGAAGCTCATCCCATTAATCTTGGCCCACCGATCCAATCTATCCAAGTCTCTCTGTAGAGCCCCCCTGTCCTTATGCAGATCAACACTCACACTTAACTTGTTGTCATCTGCAGATTTACTGATGATACACTCTGTTTCCTTGTCAAAATCATCAATAAAGGTGTTGAACAGAAATGGTCCCAACACCGAGCCCTAGGAATGCCACTTGTGACTGTCCTCCAGCTGGATTTAGCTCCACTGACCACCACTCTCTGGCACCGGCCATCCAGGCAGTGCGTGACCCAGCAGACCGTTCGCTCACCCAGGCCATGAGCAGCCAGTTTTTCCATGAGAATTCTATGGAGAACTGTGCAGAATGCTTTTCGAAAATCCAGGTAGACAATACCCACAGCCTTTCCCTCATCCAATAGTCAGGTCATTTTGTCATAGAAAGACATCAGGTTTGTCAGGCAGGACCTGCCTTTCATAACCCCATGCTGACTGGGCCTGATCCCCTGGTTGTCCATTATATGACTTGTAATGGCACCCGAGATGACCTGCTCCATGACCTTCCCTGGCACCGAGGTCAGACTGACAGGTCTGTAGTTTCCTGGATCCTCCTTTCCGCCTCTCTTGTAGATGGGTGTCACATGTGCCACCCTCCAGTCCAATGGCACCTCCCCAGTCAGCCATGATTTCAGGTAAATCATGGACAGCGGCTTGGCGAGCACATCTGCCACCTCCCTCAGCACCCTTGGGTGTAACCCACCCGCTCCCACAGACGTGTGTGCATCCCAGGGGTGCAGCAGGTCTCTGACCACCTCCTCTCCAACTGTGCTGCCCTCAGTCTGCTCCCCCTCCCCATCTCCCAGCTCCTGAGGCTGGGTGTCCAGGGAACAGCCAGTTCCACTGCTAAAGACTGAGGAAAAGTAGGCGCTGAGCACCTCAGCCTTTTCCTCACCCTTAGTTACCATGTTTCCCTCTGCATCCAGTAAGGGAGGAATATATTCCTTAACCCTCCTTTTGCTGTCCTTAACCTTGACTTGCTATACTTAAACATAAAATATTAGAGCTATGTATTATAAACATCGCCCTCAATTTAAATGAGTCAGAAATGGAACTTTGAAGATATTTTCTTATATCAAGGACTGGTATGCAACTAAGTTCAATTCTTCCCTCCTTTCATCTAAACAAAAGGTCTCTTCCTTTTGGAGGAGAGATAAAATAAGCAGCCCCTATTCAGGGCATCCTCTCCAGCGAGCTGTCTCAGCATGTGCCTAGAAGCGTGAGGCGATGTCCTTACTGGCACATCCTCCTAGGCTGTGTTTGAGCTTAGGGTGTTGCGTAGCACTGAACGGGTGCTGTATGCAGCGGGAAGGCTGCATCCCAACTTTAGGATTGCAAGGAACACACTGGGTCTAGAGGTTGTATTGGGATAAATTTTCTGGTGGACAGGGATCAGCACAAATGGGAAGAGTTTAATAAACTGGATCTGAAAGTATCTATAGCCCAACTGCTGGCACCTTTTATTGTAACATCAAATGTCTCTCCTTCAGAGATGATGAGAGAATAAAGCTAGTTCCAACGGGCACTCAGAAATAGTGGTGGCAAGGACCAGTTAAGCTGTTACAGACCTTTTTTCAGGGAAACTGTTAATTTTAATATCTGCCCCACACCTTTCTCTTTTTTTTTTTTTTTTTTTTTTGTGATGGAGAGTTGAAAGGAAAAACCCATTTCAGTTAAAAAAGATAATGATCTTAAGCAAATTTACAGACTCCCGCTAAAACATATCTTAGATTTTTAATTTTATTTTCCTGAGTGCACACCAAAAAAAAACCCAAACAAAAAAACAACTAATTGCAGTCAATATGGCATTTTCTTTTATCACGCACAAATTACAAACCCCTAGAACACAGAGAGCTGTAAAGCAGGTAGTTATCTGTTTTTCCCATAAGGATTAGAGAAAATATCTTACTCGGTACATGACTCTCTCAAGGCAGGAGTACACTCACTTGCCAAAATAACATAAGTTAAAGATTTTTAGGAGATTTTTTATTTTGGTTCTTTAGTGCCTTGCCATTAACCCAGGGATTTCAGTGCAGAAACTCCTGCAGTGGCAGGAACCAGACGCTGAACTCCTATTACATTTCTATTTCTTAAAAAGTGGATTTGAAGGTACTACTGAACTGACAGCAGAGGATTTACTAGTTTATTATTTAGACAGTAGGTATCTTCATTCTCTGTCTAAAAGACTTGGATAGTTTCTTTATCTGACCAACCAGTGCAATGCTGATTGACTCAAGAAGAGAAGCTGCATCAGCAGCTAAAACCCAGGAGTTTCCCAAGAAAAATGGTGTCTGAGGTGGTCTTTGTCTTTCAAAGGCTGTCACAGATTGGTGCCACTGGACCTCCCTGCATTTGGACCTAGGGCCAGGCCAGTTTGAGGATGTGCACCTCCACATCTTGTTTTGAATTTGTGCCTCTCAGGGGAAAGGAAAACAAAGTTTAAAGAGCCATGGAGAGAAATAATAAAAAAGAGCTATGATTGACCCCAAGGAGGTTAAGCAATTCCCTGGGCTGAGGGGAAGGATGTTCTTTCTTCTTGTGTGAGACACGGAAATGTCACATGACTGTCTCAGAGCTTGAGGTGCAAACCTCAAGGACAAGTTGTGACCTTTGGATTAGTCTAAGGGATGTCACCCAAGGAAGCAGGAGTGTATCAAAGGATGCAGCCCCCACTCCCTTGCAGTTGCATTGTCAGACTCCTTAGATAAACCTCAAAGGGAGAGACATGGACTGAGTGAAACCAGAGTGTTCATCACTGACTCCATCCTGTAGCCGTTTGTGCCTCTACTGTGTACTGCAGACCCCATGCATGCATTGCTAATGAGCTGATAAGACACACACATTTCTGCCCCAGAAGCCAGATGTAACAAAAACCTGTAGGACCAGGGAAAAAAACCCCAAAGGTGGGCAGATATGCTAATCAGCAGATACAATGAACTTAAAAAGGCAACAGAAAACTTTGCTCCATGTGCACCCACCACCAAAGAACTGAAGACAAGGACCAACGGCACGCTGCTGGATCCATCGTGCTGACCATTCTTGCAACTCTATTCCACATTCTTGCTTTATTTCTGTCTTTTCTTTCCATTCTGTCCTATCACTACCCATCTTCACTTTTTAATAATAAAAAACTGTTTGGGGTGTACGGCATTTGATGTCGTTTGTGTCTTAATCGCACTCTTGGGATCATATCAAAACCTCCCCCGACATTGGATCGGGACACCTTGGTAGGAGCTCCATTTCCACAGGGAAACGTGAGGTGCTCCCCTCCAGCCCTGCCAACACTTTGGTTGGCATTTCCCCAAAATACCAGTTGAGATGTGTTACTGTTTAGGATGACCCTTGTTTCACACATCCAAGGCAAGACCTCTTACAGCTGGATGTTTACACTCCAAAGGCAAGTGGTGTAACTTTCCTGTCATTCTTTACATAAAAATAGCTTTTATAGTTTTGGGGCATGTTACATATTCTTAAAAGTGACGTGACAGTTCAGGTTGGGGGTGGGTGTGTTTGTGTCACATCCCCAAACTTTAGTTGTAGTTTAAACCTGCATAATCTTCTTTAGGTCTCATGCAGCCTCTGGTCATTTTAGAACAGTGTTTAATTTATACGGCCTCCTATGAGCTTGCTTTGTGCAGATTAATAGAACATTTATCCCTCTTCACATGGCAGTTCAACAAAGAGAGCATTAATGCACATTTTCCTGTCCAAACCACAGCTCAGTCTACACGGCTGTTTGTTAGACCTCCTGAGGGTGAAACTCTACTGTGATTTTTTTGGTCTGCTCATTCTGGCATGAACCAAGTATTTCAGTCCATAAAAAAATCCTTGTGCAAAACTGGCAATATTTTCTTTCAGTACCTACAGCTTACAGAAATTGTGAAGGTGGCCAGTTTACCTCAGAGGGTGTTAGACTTGAAGAACACAGCACAGCGATGATCTAATTTGTACCAGCTGCCCCGAGGACCAGACCTCACTCCTCTGGGCACGTTGGGAGAGACTGTGGTGGTAGACACTGGAGATCACTCTCCTCAGGCACTTTCAAACCACCGATTTAATCACAAGTCCACTTTTTCTTATGATACCCCCTCTGAGTTTTTCTGCTTCCCCTTGGTTTGAGGAGCTCCATTTACTTAATTTTAAATATTAGCAGGTGGGGGGAGATGTTCATTACTAAAGCAGACTCCAGCTGAAATAGCCATATGCTGGTTTGTTAGCAGTGTCCTGCACAAACTGGAAGAGGAGATACCTAGCTATTGTGCAAAGGCAATGACATATGGAGTTCAGCATGGCTTTGTACCCAAAACGGTATTTAAACTTTCAGCCTTCAAGCAAAGACTCCAGGCTGCATCTCATTTTGCTTCTTTCTTGCCTAATTTGTAACCAATACTTGATTTAGTAAATGCCAGAATTCCACTCTGAGGATGAATGAAAAAGCCTCAGGAAACTAGTGACCTCCTTAATAAAAGAATACGATAACTTTACTGGATTTAACATTTCAGGGATCTATAAGGATTGAATTGGAAAGTTTGGGGGTTTTTTTCGTCCTTTCTGCAGGGGAAAAATGAAAACACCTGGACCACACAGCTAGTTGCTAGATACTATGTGCAGTGATAGAAACAAAAAGTATTGGCTTTCATTACCAGTCAGAAATAGGCAGGTAACACAAAGAAGACCTTTGAAATTTCTACCACAGAAGGCAAAAGGAATATTTGCTTTTTTCCAGGAGTCATTATTCTTTAAATGGAGCTCAGAATTTAAAAGTAAATATAAAATCCATCCCAGATGTATTTACGCTCACTTTCAGCTCCCTGTTACAGAAATTTTTAAAGCATTCCTGGTTCCAGTCATCTTCTCAAATTGTTTTCTGTGGAGCTGACATTACTCCCTTCCAAACAGCAAGTGAGTTTGATTCTCCTGGCACAAATCGCCCTCTGTCCTTAGGAACGCGCGGGCTAAAAGTGGCTGCAAGATCAAAACTTGGCACCATCTGATGAGGAATTTTTTGCAAAGGTTCATATCAACTGAATCATTAATTTGGCAAAATCATATATGTTCAGTGCTCAGACAGGGCATAAAATGAGATTGGGGCAAAGCAAAACCAAGAAATCTTTCAAAAAGCTCTTGTCACCTGTTTACATTACTGCACTAAGTCTGAGATACATCTCACCTGAGTTTACCACACAGAAGTGAACAATCTCACTTAGACAACCACCTTGGTTTCCCTTATAATTAAGAGCAATGCATATAGATAATAGAAACTCCTGGGGATAATTAATTTCTTCCTTGAATAGTTCTGAAATAGGTGCAATGAATTGCCCTCTGGAAGCAGCTGTCTCATGTACTGTCAATAAATGCAATACACGTGATTAGCTCTGACTAGTTGCTGTAACTTTTTAACAAGGTAGTTAAGTGAGACTATTGGGGTTTTTTAACGTTTTACCTTCAATGGGCTTAAAATGTAGAATAAGCCAAAAATGTTTTTTGAGAAACTTACTGGAAGCACACATGAAGAAATCTTTGAGATTTCATAGTGATTTTCTACCCTGGCTAACAAGATGAAAGTACAAATCTTAAAACCATGGACTGACCCTGCCGAACTTAATTTCTGATCACATGAACAGAATTTTTTTCATTTTTTAGACTTTGAATTGGCTTATTTGTCTTTGATTTTGATAATTTAAAAACTTTTAAAGTAAAAAAAAAAAAAAATAAAAGGTCATTTCTAAACTAAAAAGTGTATATTTTGTTCCTTCCGTTCTGCCAGAAGTAATGGTATTTCAATTATTCAAAAATATAAATAATAAAAACATTCAAAACAGAGTACTATTATTAATTTAAATTTCCAATAATATTAATTCTCTGGTGATGTTTTACTAGAAAATTCCTGAATAGACCTATTTCATGCAGAAGTTTAAGTTATTACACAGCACATGTAAAGAGTCTGGAATAAATGAGATCTCGTCTGTTGAGGTTGACTGCTATTTGTAAGATTGTTTTAAAATTTGATGATGAGAAGTTTTTGTTTATCAAAAGACAGCCAGAAGGGACTGGTGATGATCAGTCCTGTCTTTAAACACCCCATTGTCCTTGATCCAAAATGCAGACCTCATTGCATGGTGCAAGCAATGTCAGGCTGAGCTCCACAAGAAATGCTATAAACACTTTAAAGCATTTTCTTCATTGAAAGGCAGCCTGTAAACAAACCCCAAAGACTAAAGAAAGTGCTTTTAAAAAGTGCCAAGTAAAGTTATAGTTCACAAATGCTTACATAACAAATGTTCCCACTAAAGACAATGGGAAGGCACATGTAGGACCACCAGCTCAGACTCTAATGCAAGGATATTTTCAGTAAAATTGCACACAGGTGAACTTACATAGACGCAATAAGCATCTGCAATGTTGTCCCTTTTATACAAATATCACTTAAACTCCACAGAAAAGAACATTCCTCCGGGATGAAGCACAACAATCATTGAACAGCTAAGTAGGAGCAAGGGAGTAAAAACCCCACAAACATATCAAAGAAAAGTCTTGAGGGAGAGTAATCATTCACACTGGTAAGAAAAAAAAGATGGAATGAAGCAAAGCTGCCAGATTTGGTACTCCATGCTAAGTGACCTGGAAATAAATGATGTAGAGTGTAACTTCTTAATATTACAGAAACAACATATAAACGCACAGCACTTCAGTTTTAACAATACCCCATGCTTCAGTTTCAATAAAGCCCTGCCTATGTTCATGAGAGGAATTAAAAATAGCTAAATAAATTGAATTTGAACCAAAGGCAAAGCTTTGAATTATCCTGGCATTTTGGGAGCTGCTCAGGAAAAAGGTTTTCTGCTGAGGACAGGAAGCAAAAACTGTCTTTTTTGAGTTCACTTGAGACTGTAAAACTGCTTTGCTGCTGGTCTAAGGCAGAACGTGAAACAAGGTCATGACTCCGAAGTCCAAACTCACATGTCCTTTGAGTCAATGAAATATTCCTCTTCCGTGCCAGAAAAACAAACCCATCTATTTAAGGAAGGCCAAACCATGATATTTATACTCTCACCCCATATATCCCCACTCATTTCAAGAAAATTTATAACTAAGGATACCTAGTACCATCTTCAAAGCAAAATACTTGGCACAAGAGGTCAGTGTCATTATTTCCACTTTACAAACAGGAAGAACAAGGCACAGACAAGGTCGGATCACACACGTGTGTCGTGATTCTCAAATTGATGCTTTAATGCTAAGCCACGGCGCTTGCTCCTCAATCTTCCCTTTCTCTCTGCCTCCCAGAATCACCTTTCCAGACCCGCAGTCATCGGGTCTACCACACCTGTAGTTCATATGCATATCCATTCTGATTCAGGTAGAACATGTCCTTCTTTTTATTTACACTTGAACCAAAACATTCATAAATGCATTGCAAACAAACTGAGACAGAGGCCATCCTCCTGGTTTGTGTATTTCCTTCATACAGACAATGTATCCTGTCCCACAGCTGGAATTAGTGCTTTACGACGCATCGTTCGCAATCATTCTGTCTGATATTAAATAACTGGGTAATTCACAGCTTCAATTATAGCAATTTTAGTAAGGCATAAAAGTCCCTTTCACTGATGTTGTGTTAGTATGGTTCCACTATGCATTTACATTACAGTTGTTCCTCAGATGTCAACCACACGTTGGACCAATAACTCATATTAATACAAGCAAGTCTTGAATTTATAGCAGGACTTTGCCAGGGAAAAAAAAAAAAAATCGAAAAAAAAAAATATTGAGAACAACAAATGATCCAGAATACCTATTTCCAAGGTTGTAAGAACTTTCTTTTGGAAAATCAAGAGAGAAGCTTTTGTAATTTCTATATTAAATAAAGCTCTCCCTGTATATTTTGCAAGTCGTGTATTACATGTCTCTCACCACCACGTAGAGGCTGGCATCGTTATCACCTCTCTGCTTATTAACGCCTTTCTCTGCTGTGAACAGACCAGATACCTTTTTCTCAGACTGACTGACATAATGAAGTTAAACTCAGCGATTGCTCTTAACCGGTAGGCACCTTTGACATCTGCTGATATTTCAGTCTGGATGAAAGGTTTGTAGACCTGAGAGCCTGCCAGCATTGGTGTTTTTTGTTGTTGTTTGCTTTTTTCCAGTACATTTGCTCTAATAAATCTTCCTCAGCATGCTACCGACTTAGAACAATGCAGTCGGAGAGCCCTTTTGTTCGGGCGCTCAAGGGATGAGCTTTGGATGCACGTGCGAACACGTAGTCAGGACAACATTGCACTAAGTCCTGGTGCTGCAGAAGTGAAGATGTAAAGCATCCCCAGAACCTCAGTGGAAGGTGGGTTTCCAGCTCTTATTACTGCCACAAAACAAGAGCGATAACGGCCGTGAGGAAGAAATCGAGCCCCACATTCTCAGGCTCCCTCTGTGGTGGTGGCAGAGGGGATGTACACAGCCTCTCTGGATCTCTGGGTGGGCGAGAGGCAGAAATTTAGGGAACGCAGCTTATTTTGCAAAGGACACCACTGTTTATTGTGTTTGCCTCTTTAACCATACAGCACTTGGGTAAATTCACATCTCCTTGAGCTCGAGCTGTTCAGCAAAGCCCAGATGCTGCTGCTTGGAAAGCTGCAGGAAGAGAATCCTTCAGGGGACTTTAGAAACATATTATACTTTTTTCAAGAAATTAATGCAGCAATTGATAAGTATAAATACACACAGATACTGGTTTCTGCAGACAGTGAGTATTTGACAAGTACCCAGAAAACATATGGATCCTGCTTTATCAAAATATAGGATGTTTTGCATCAAGCTGAGAATATTTAAAACTTTCTTTCTGATCACAAAATACCTTTTCAATTAAAGTTATTTAATATTTTTTAAACTGACCAATAGTCTGGTTATAATAGTCTGACTCATCTGCATATTCGCCTATGAATCCTGCCTCTAAAAAAAAAAAAAAAAAGCTATTTTATTACTTTTTATTAGAATTCATCATTATAAATCATCTATATTACCATAGTGCCCAAAGCTGTAAATGAAAATTATAATTACTTTGACTGCTATGCAATTTTTAATGGGCTTTACCCAAAACCTAAAAGGGTTTCCAAAGGCGACATTTAATTTTTTATACCCATTTATTGTTTTGTCTCTTAACTTCTATCCTAAGCAGGTGAGAACTGCATTGTGACTTTCCAGCTCAGTACACACGTGGGAATGAAAAATCCCCAAATCTCTCCAGCACTGGTTCAAGTGAAACGGTCACTACTGTGAACAAGCAGAGGCTGCAGAGCCTTTGCGAGGATAAGAGAGCAGTTTTTCCTCTGTCTTCCTCTGACCTTATAAATAACTCAAGAAACATGACAGCCATGTGAGTGGATATTGATGGATCTCCCTAACACTCAGGCGATGCTTTCTCATTTCTGAATCTATTGTTTCTTGTTCCTCACAGCTCTCAGCAAGCGTTGTCACAGCAAATGAGAGGTGGCTTCAATTGCCCCCACTCCAAAATCTACCCAAAGGCAGGATGATATGGGAGAGGAACCAAGCACCAGGAGATCTCTTGCTGACGTTGATTTCACTGCAGGATGATGGCTGGGCTGCTACAGCGCTGTGACTCAGTTTCCCCATATACGGAAAGTAGAATTCACCTTTTGAGAAGACACTAATTTCAACTTCTAACTAATAGGTGAAATTGGTATGCAGGCTCTGTCCAAATTCGTTCAGCAAGTTATTTACTGCAGCAGGGAGCTCTGTAGCAAATTCCCACCCTCGCTGCTATTTTCTATCTTCCATTTGCTCGGGCATGATCTTCCCTTTTTACAGTACATCACACAAAATACTGCCAGACTCTGCTCACCTCTCTAATCTCTTACCTGCTATGTAAACCAGCTCTGAGTGCTGTAGCTCTTCTCCTAGGGCATGAGTGTCCTGTGCCTGAGCAGTGATACCAGAGCTGGGTTGGTGATGCTGTCAAAGTATCGAGGTAACTAAGTAAAAAGGTGGCCTAGCCTAATGCTTCCAGGTTAGGTAAATGAGAATGTTATTTATGTAGTGCACAGATTAATGAAATCCATCCCCCACTCACAATTGTTTTGCCAGCTGCACTGTGCATCCCAGCACATGTCTGGAGGGCTGAGGAACCAGCGAGGCAGCAGAGCGGGCAGGGTAACACTGGCAAATCTGCTTTGGAGGGGGCTCCAGCTCGTGGCAGAGCAGACCAACAAGAACTAAGCCACAGAAAGCTGAAGCTGAGGGACCCCTAATCTCCTTCTAACCATGAGACATTGAAGGTTTTTCTATTCTTTGCCCTGTGCAGGAAAATGTTCTCTCTTAAGGCATTAGCAGGTAAATCTCTTCATTATACAACATCAGCAGGGAAATGATGCCTGTAATATCAGACTTACAGGAATGTTGTGCTCTCAGTTCCAGCTCCTGCCTTCAGGATTTGCAGTTGCCTTCCCAGAAAAGTCATACAGGGAATATTGGCAGTTGAAAGGATCTCACAGTACTAAAAGCCTGCCCCACAGAGCACAGACACAGGCCAGCCTAGTCATAGGGTAAGCAGTCATAGAGTAAGCTAGTTTTTAGTTATACATCTATTCAACTAGTCTTACCCTACGTAGGAATCTCATCTCATCCCAGGATGTGCAATGATAACTGGGCTAAGTCATCCCAAACTATTAAGTGTCTACCATGCTTCTCATTCAGAGTCATATTTAGTAGCCTATCCTCAGCATCCAATATTTCAACACATAAATAGGTGGTACTAACCCCATGATGAGAATTGGCAGTCTCAACAGACCTGATGGCTAAAGTAGTGCCCTTATTTCCCCTGACTGGTGGGAAATAGAGGAACTGATGCTGAACCTGCATCCAGCCAAGGCCAGATGTGGGACTGGCTTTCCCACTGAGTTCGGTTCAGTTCAAGGATCTGGATTGTGTGGCCAAGGCAGGAGGAGGTCAGAGCACTCCGGGTTTAAAGCCTCTTTCACCTGATTTGTAAGCTGGGGACAGGGCTACACATACAAACTATATGTGTATGTAGATTTACAGATGGAGGATAAAAAGGCAAAATATTACTATGAGAAAGAAAGCAAGCTTCCTAACCCTCCTGCTGGGTTGGGGTGGGGGGTGGGGGGGAATCAAGAAAAGACTGATTTATTTTGAAGTATTTTGCAGAAGTAAATATTCTCTCTTAGTCCAGAATAAGGAGTCATGGAGCACCCTTCAGGAAAAATGACATTTAACACATCCACATGCTTGCCAAGTGTGAGCCCTTGTATTTAATACCAACAGAACAGTGACTGCTGTGATATTATAACCTGCAAACCCTCCCTATTGTAGTGTTTGTTCTTGCACGGCAACAGCTCTAGGCCATATAGATGTGACATATGGATGCACAGACATGTTACAGACAAACTGCTATCTTTGGATCTTCTTCCTGTTTCCACAGTAACCTTACAGAAAGAGCTAGCAGTCAATAGAGAAAATTAAAGGCAGGGATAAATCATAATTTTAGGTTAGGGAGGAACAGACCTTGAATACTGAGCAACTGATACACAGCGTAATACAATTTAGGGTGTTTATTATTCTAACCCAGGGCAGGAGCGCGTAGGCATATGATGTGGCATTTACGACACACGTTTGCTGTTGGTTAAGCAGGAGTGCAGATGAGAGAGCAGGTACAAAGATCTTTATGCTCACAGACTGTTTAATGGCTTAATCCTCCTAGTAAACTGAGCTGAGCTTTGCTTTGTACATGACACTTCCACATGGTCGTCCAAGAAGTGACACTGAGACGCTTATAAACAGATGCCCCATCATTATAGGCAGATTTGTATGCTAAGGTCGGTTCCGGTAAAATAACAATAGCGTGAAAAGACCAATCAAATATGTTAATTCAGGAGTGTCAAACTCTTAATATGAATTGGTGCTCATTAGTGTGACAAGTGTCACATTAATTGAGTCTTTTTTTGGTAGTTGTCAGTGTATTGCTGTGTATTTCACAAACATTTTTTCTCCCAAAGCTGTTTCTCTCTAGGGAGCAGCTTAGGCAACCGTCAGATGAATTAGCTAGCGAAAATTGAAAACCGCTTTTTTCTATTAGTCACTCAAGGGGTAGTACTCCAAGTAAGGAGACTCAACAGTTCTAATCCATTTTCCTCCAGACCATCAAATCACTTTGTATCCACGTGGTAGTGAGTGAAAGGTCTGTGGGTACCCCGTGCTTGTTTTGAAACACTTAATTCTCAATTAAGCACTAAAATTGCAGCTGCAGTAACATGGAGAATCATAGTTATGACAACTCTGCTCCAAATATTTACTCAATATTGCTCAGTCTGGTTTTGAAATGAGATCAGGATTCATGCTAAAGGTATTAACCTAAAGATTTCAATGTTAGCTCGTGCGTGCTAGCAGGAATAGAGGGAACAATAGCACTGACAGAAGCTCCACTCTGTAAGAAAATTGGTGCTTTGTGAGAACATTAAAAAGTCCCATTCATGGGATCAAAGCCTATCTAACTTGACTCAGAGTGACATGCCAAATTGGAAACCTAAGACTAAATATATATTCCTGCTGTTTGTTATTTTAAAATCCTATTTGTCTCCCTAATACTTTTTCTCCCTGACACCAAACAAAATAATGTTGTTTTAAGATGGATGGTGATCACTACATCACTGCTCTCTCTGAAAGAAATGCGTGCGCCTAAAGCTTGGTTGGACACAATGTCACTCAGCTGGACTCATTAACATGGCAGCAGTTTTGCATTTACATCTCTGCACAGCTCCTAGGGAAGCGTAGCTCCAGTTCAGAGCACAGCATGTCTCTGTCTGCAGCTGACAGTGTAGACATGCCCTTAAAAGCCAGGCCATCCTTCAAGTGGCAAGTGAAACATGCAGCTGCAGAGAGGCAGTGGCATCTTTTGTTGTGCAAAGGACAAGGGCCGAGTGAGTAATGCTGGGTGAAATCTCTTGATCTGTTACAGGTAGTGTCTGTGGCCTTGGAAAAATACATATCAGCACCTGATCCACAGAAGCACTAGGGTGTACAGAGTTCAGCTTTACATAGCATTTAATTGCCTGAGTATACACGCACTGCAGTAATTTCATTTCTCCCTGTCGTGACCAACCAAGGTAGGAAAAATGTCACCAGGAGATTCAAAATAGAATTTCTTCATGTTTTCATGCTTAAATTGACTGGAAAACCTTGCCCTAGTGGTGGACTCAGAACACATCTCCAACATGCAGCAATCCCTGAGCTGAATAGCCACGGTAATTCTCATTGTTAATGCAGATAGTGGGGGCACCGTCTCTTGGGCCAAGCCAGCTCTGTGCTCGGCACACTAAGACAGAAGAGAAATGACCTTCCATGCTTTGGGGTTTTTTTGTTTGTTTGTTTGCTGGTTTGTTTTCCGGGTTTTTTTGTGGCTAACTCTTTTTCCTAGGGAATGCCATGCTTTTGGCAAGTCCAGGAAGAGCAAAAAGGTGATGTGTGTGTGGGGAGCCTCTGTTCTTTCTGCACACATTTTAACAAAGAAGCCAAGATTTCAGGTATCAGTGAGCAAGGAAACAAATTTATGTAGAGATGCCTTGCTGAAAATAAAACGTGAACAGCTCCCAGTCAGGGATGGAATTGGGATATTTTAGGAAAGCCCATTTTGATCTCATTCAGGTCTCGAGTCTTTGTCTCCCAAACCCAGGACTGGAAGGAGATCACAAATACATTTTTGACACAGCTGAG
This sequence comes from Athene noctua, assembly GCF_965140245.1. NCBI lineage: Eukaryota > Metazoa > Chordata > Aves > Strigiformes > Strigidae > Athene > Athene noctua. The sequence continues at coordinate 6,778,717 of NC_134077.1, forward strand.
GTGTCATTTGTGTCTTCAGACTCTGCACTGGCTGCTAGGAAGCTGAACTGTAGGGTCCTAACCCTTCCCATGACCTCCATAGGAAATGTTGAACTCTGTTGTGAACTCTGCCCTGGAGCCAGGCAACATAACGCCGAGGTGCCTGTGTGGTCTTTGCCCAGTAGCTTCTCTTGTCTTCCCATGTGGGAACTGGGGATTATTTCTTTATTTAACCTCTGGGGTCTGTTGTAACAGTAGTATGTTACCAACTACAAGTCCTTTGCAATGACAGCAAAACAGCCAGGGAAACATCTCGATGCAGAAGAGTCCTTCAGAACAGGCAGAAAGGCTCTGTGGAGTCAGCCATTTCCTTAGGCTGAAAGAGATGCTTCTGTCAGATTTTGTTTACACAGGAAAAGTGAAAACTTATAACTTCAGCAGTATTTTTCAGGTTTCCCTGATCTTTCTAGGAAACCATGTGAAGGGATAAGTTCACAATTAACAGGCATTCTCCAGTAAATTATACACTGGTGAGTGATGTTGCTAAATGAACGACAGTGCTTCTGCTCTTTCCAGCACAGGTTAGTGTGAATGCAATCGAAAGACTGGCTTTTTTTACAATAAAAAGAGTAGAATGGGCTTTCATCTTTACAGTCAATCCAAGGTTGCTTTTTATGAAGGAATGTACATTCCCTCTTTGACCTTAATAAAAGTAAGGAGGTCATTGTGTAAAAAAGATAATTAATTTTCCAGGGTTTTTATTAGGGGAAAAAAATGGTAAAGGAACTGCCCAAAGTATGCAATTAACAAACATTAAAGCAATAAAATATTGACCCTCATTTTTCCTTTTATCTCTTCCCTCCCAGTTCCAACATTTCAAGCAATAATAGCAGCTAACAATCAATGGGTTCCTAATGAGAGCAGCTCACACTACACACACAATAATTATCTTTTGAAAAATCAATAGGGAAGGAAATGTGAAAACAATTTTATATAAGGTGTGACTTCCTCTAATTCTGTTTATACTTATACACAGTATCTCCCTCCCCCTGCAACTTTCCCCACCATAGATGTCTCCCCCAGGAAAGATGTCTCCATCTTGGAAGATAATCATATAATTAAGATGTATGAGATGTGCCTGCCTGTGACACATGAAATAAAAAAAGTAATGAAGGAAACAATGCAAGCATATATAAAGGGCTTCCTCACCCTCAGCAATAACTTTTGATGCCACGAACAATATTCTTAATCAGAAAAAATAGTCCTTCATAATAATCATGGTGCATACAATGATATTCACAACAGATACAGGATGGCATGACTGAGGAGGTATCAAAATACAGAAGTAATTTTGCTATAAAGTACCTAGGGATTACATCCTGAGCCTATTCCAGTTGTGGATGTTTCTGTCGGAACTGCGTTGTCACTGTTGATCCTGTACTCACTGGAAAATAAAAGTGGAATGAACACAGAATTTCAGCCTAGTTCCATAGCTAAAGATTATATCCTGTGACTCCAGGGTGATACAGTGTAAACTTTGAGAAGCTTTGAGTCTGCTTCAATAAATGTCACCCACCAGTCCAGCAACTGAACGTTTCCACAGTTTTGATGAAAGATAAAAGTGGTTAATGCCACCTTTGCCATACCCACCCCATTGACCTTTACCTATCCATCACCTCAGCAAGTCTGGTTTTTAATTTGAGGTTGAGAGCAGGAAAGATTGACTGCAGTAAACACCCATAACAAGATATAAAGATTTTGAAGAGGCTGAGATTGGGAAATGCAGGAACTGCATTACCATCTGCAAACTACCAGGCTTGATGTGAAAGTTGTAGGTATGGCCAATGAAATCTTCACAACCCGCTACATAAATAATGCTGGTTACGATGCCGTCTGAAGCTAGTTCAGATTAGTCTCCTTTAACATTGCTAGGCAACAACTAACATAGGAAGGAGTGTCTTTGGAAAAGAATTAAAGCTGAGATTTCCATCTCGCTAAAATGATGGTGGGCAATTAGATCTCGCCTACAACTCAGAGAAGTAGGGCAGGAACAGAAACATCCATCCAGTCGAACTGAACTCCCTCCTACTCTTACCACTCACACTCTGCTTTAGCATCAGGATGTCTCAGGCTTTAAATGAAATGTCAAATATAATTTGGCTCTGGATACACAAGATATATGATTGCCCTTGGAGAAAGTTGATAACTCAGCGCACTCCGTGTCAAACGTGTATCTACCTGATAGCTCACTAAAAAGCACTAGCCTGCTTTCCCTCAACTGTGTAAAATAGTCAGACTCCAAACAGGCTTGTCTGCAATTTACACAAATAGGTCCATTTTGAAGGAAAACCTTCATATCAGAAAGGAGAAATGGCTTATTGAAAGTTGACTCCAAGTTAAATTTCAAAATGGTACCACTGTATATTACATTAGCATTCATATGACTGGAAGGCAGTTACTGTACCTGCTGCAGATAGCTCAGCATCAGATGAGAAATTATGTTAAATAACACATTTGGATCTCTTCGAGATTCAGTTTGGAAACATCTGTTTGGAGTCATGGTGTACTTTCAGAGAGGTTTTAACTGCTTGGAATCCAAGCAGGGCAGAAAACACAGAGAAGATATTTGTGATTATTGATAGCTTCAACGTTCCTTACATTGTTTATTGCATCTAAATTTTATTCTGAAAGAATGGAAAGATTATCTGAAAACCTTCTGGTTTAGATAAAATTTTAAAATCAGGGGGTTTTTATGTATACAAACAAAACAACGGGCCTGATTAAAAACATTATTAAAAAAAACCCCAAACCAAACAACCACAGTATATAACTTTATTGTATTCACACGGCACTGGAAAAGATATATAGTCAATGAATGTTTTCTGCACTTTTACCTGTTTGTAGCCATCACTCAAAAAATATTACTTCAGTCTATTTTGGGTTTTTTTTTGTGTGCTTTTGATCTCTTATGCAGCCTATCATCAAAACTGAAATGCATCATGCCTGTTCCACTATCAGCATGCAAAATACAGTAGGAGAAAAACTAAAAAATTTGCACCTTGCTGTTTAGACTTGACCATTTTTTAAAAGCCATGTTGGTTAAATGTAAAGTCAGTGACAGCTATCGTGCAGAAGGACATAAAGAGATAGGCAACACACTTGTCAGTCACAAAACATGAGAAATGTTTCATACACCCAAATAAAAACTTGTAATTTAAGCTTGGCAGAAATAAAGTTACATATGAGATATTTTTTCCTTTTGTTCTAAGAGCAGTGGATAAGTTTGACTGCTGTACCTAGAAAAAAATCTTTACTTTCTAAGCTAATTTAGTGGCACTCATGCCTGAGACTGAAAACCAGCAGTTTATCCTCATTTTCTTCTCTTTCTTGAACAACTAAGTATTTGGCACCTCTTCGGCATCTTGTTTTTAACACTAGAACTGATAAAGAATGGAAATACATCTCCTTAAATTAAGGAGATAATTTCACAGAATCCCAGAATCATCTTGGTTGGAAAAGCCCTTGAATCTCCAGTCCAACCATGAACCTCACCCTGACCGTTCCCAACTCCCCCAGATCCCTCAGCGCTGGCTCAGCCCGACTCTTCAACCCCTCCAGGGATCCCGGGGACTCCCCCCCTGCCCTGGGCAGCCCATTCCAACGCCCAACAGCCCCTTCTGCAAAGAAAGAGTTCCTAATATCCAGTCTAAAAATGTATATATATACTCATTTCAAGTTTTTATTCATTATTAATCTGTGCTACTATGTATAAGCTCTCCCTTACCTCATCATCTTCACTCCAGTCCGATTATTTCTCTTTCTCTTTTCCTCCTATGCTCTCAGTTGTCTTTCATGTCCCCTGCTCTCTGTTCCCCTACTCTTCCTGTCCCTCCTCTCCAGTCACGTACCTCATGAGCAGCATTGCTTCTTGTTTTTGAAGACATCAATGACATTTAATTTCTCAAATTTCCCTCTTCTGGTCTACCTGCACTGTGTCATTCATGCTCCTCGAAAGCTGTTCTAGTCTTCAAAACAGGTCCCAGCAGTTGAAATGCTTACAACAGGAGCTTTTAATCCACACGTGACTCTGAATTTAAGGATGAAATGTACTATTTAACTAGGTTCTTAGGCCTCAAAATACCTCAGGAGAATTCATTTCACTTCAAGGTAGAGGGAAGGATGAGAAATAAGAAAGAAATATTCATAAATATCATGCATTATGGCAAATTTCACGGAAAACTGAGAAGCTAAAATCATGCTGAACATACAGATGTAGGAAGGAAATATGTCTAGATCACCAAGTTTACCTGTGCTCTCTTAACTTTGCTTTTTAGCCACAGAAATTCTTTCACTCCAACTGTCACTCCAATGTGTGTTCCTAGGGCATTTATCTTACCATCTCAGCTGAGAATTACCCTTTGCTGGAGAAAGGTCTCCCTGTTTTCTCTGAATGTTGCTGTATGCTTAAAATCCATGGTAAATCTGTGGCCAGGTTCCATGAACACTTGATCTTGAAACCAACGTTTACACTAGCCTGCATTTTTAATTACATGCGTCTATCCTACCTCTGTATTTATTTCTGCAAAATCAGTGCTCTGTATTCCTTGTTCCTCTTGTAGCCCTTCCTGTACACTTAATCCTATTAAATAATTTAATTACTATGAAAGAATAGTGTCAATACAGAAACATACAATAAGTTGGCACTGCAGGATAGCAAACTCAGACTATGTCCTCCTCGAAACCTTTAACAGAGCAGAATGGAAGAAAAACAGATGGCTTTGCAGCTTGACCAGAAGGTTAACAAAGCTAGGCCTTTTCCAATGAGCTATAAGATTATTGTTGCTTTACTTTCTAGACCAATATTGATTATACGTTACAATTTAATTCAGATATTGGATTTGTTTTATTGGGCAAACAATGGCAGTCTTTGTTCCCTGTCCCTCAGCAAATATTATTTCAAACTTCTTTTGAACTCACATAGCGCAAATGTGACTCTGCACTCACAGAAGATTTTCCATCAGGTGATATTGGGCCAGGATCATGTAACTGGTCCAAATACAAGTTGACATACTGGTTTTACTGAAGTATGCCTTCCCTGTGTCTTTCTCACCACATCAATGAATAACAGTGGTTCTCCTCCCATGGTCTGCATAACACTGGTGGAACATCTGAAATGCTGGGGTTTCAGCCCCAAGCCCCAAATTAAGGTTGACATGTGGGTGATTCCCACAGCCCTTCCCAAGGGGGGTGAGTTTGCCTTCAGGCTTCCCCCCAGGGTGCTGCGGCCTGGCAGACAGAGCCATTGGGTAAAGGAGCCCCAGGGGTCCCGCAGTGAGTAACCCAAGGTCAGGTGTCCCACTGAGGGATAACAGCTGGGACCACTGCAGGAGGGGCAGCGTCTGTCTGTGAGGGGGATGCCCTGTGCAGAGTTCCCTGTTGGGGAAGGACCTCCCGCCTCCCTGGGACTGGGCTCCACTCATGTCTGGCTCATGTAAACGTGGGCTGTGTAGAGATTCAGTATGTGGCTTCCTTGGTCTTATGTGTTTGGCTTGTTGACTCAGTTGTCTCCCATCCCTTCTATGGGAAACTGCATCTCACCATTTATTCCACCCGTTGTTGGCCGTGCGGTGTCGTTGTTGGGGTCAGTGGGGTTGATGTCGATTATGTATAATCTGACTGATTTGTTTGTACCCTCAGCGCTCACCCATGTACTGACCCTTTTGTATCAAATACAGTTTGGTTATTGGTTCATCTTTATGCTGGCTGTGTCCTTTATGATAGGTCTGATAATTGCAAAACACCATCATGTCAATCAGATAGGTTGTTGTCACTGGACGAGAAAACATACTGCTTGAAGATTGTTTTCATAAAAGTTAGAAATGTCCTCCAAACCAAAACACAGTAGCTGTTAAAATTAGAGGGCTAATAGTTGTATGTCACCACACTGGGGAGTACTGGAGTTGATTGTTCTTCTTCAATCACAGCCTTAATCTGCTTTATTTTTTTTTTAATTTTGAATTGCTCACACATAAATTGTGTCTGTATACAGACCTTTTGAGCACCACTTCACTTGACTTCCTTTAGCTAATAGCCTCCAATCTATTTCCTGTGGTGTTTTGTCAATTGTGTTTGAAGAAGCGGAGAGAGCAGATAGAGAACAAAATGAGCATAAAGTCAGAAAAGGTACAGTCTTTGTCTAATGTCACATAACTGAAGATATGTAACTCCAGTCATTGCCATTTACATAAAGAGTGTGGGAAGAAAGATCACTACCATTTGAAGTGTGGTTGTTTGATCACTTTGGGATTTGGAGTTCAACCACGGTCATGAAGCAGCTGGGAAGAGATACTATGCAGAAGTATCACTACTTCAAATGGGTTTCAGGATTTCTGTCTGTTTTCTTAAAATTGTAACAGATCTGAAGCATTAGAAAGATCTCACCAAAATCATATTTTTGCATGTTTTGAAATGTTTAGATTTCAACTTTTGTTTTAAATTTATAATATAGAGGAACAAGTATAGCTTTGAACAGTTCCTTCAACAACATGCTCAAAATATTTCACTCCAAAATGTATAAAAACTACGCCAAAATATTGTCAGAGCTTTGTCCCTTCATTCAACTCCTTCCTCGCAGTTTTTCTGAAACAGTGTTCTCATAATGTAAAGAAACATTTCTATTTTAGTGGAAGTGCATTTTCTTGCAGAAAGCGTTCCTCTAACTTTTAAACATTATTTCTGCAAACAATATTTCAGGAAGCTTTAATATCCCAGCAAAATGAATAATCTTTTGAAGTGGGTTGATCCAAGTTATTACAAATCCTGTGCAAGGCTAGTTCTGTGAAATACCAAGATTATTTCAGAAACATGAAAAGGTAAACCATCTATTTTACCATCTACACCATTTACTTTTTATTGTATTGTTTTTTCTCAAAGATGGACTTTATTAAGATATTTTTAGAAAATATAGAAGGGGATTTTTAGCATTAGAATATTGTCTTTTAGAAACCTCTTGGGTTTAAAATTTTTAAAACCGTATAGGTTAATTTTTTTAATATCTGATATTTCCATAGGAATTTATTAAAAAGAATAGTTTTCCAACCAGCCTCAAGTCTGTGTGTGTGACCAAGCATAATTAAGGACAACTCCACAATCATCCTAAAGTTCATCTAACTGCACATTTGAAGTGGCATATCTCAGCTCACAATAAAATTTATTAATCAAAATAAAAACCATTAGAATCAACGCATTTTTGCCAACGAGAAACAAGCATATTTATTCCAGTTGCATAAAATTCTGGACTTCTGGAGGCGATGAAGTCATCGAAGGCAGTTTTGGCCTCCCCTTGGTTTCTGAAGTGTCTCTCGCACAGGAAGCTGTTGAGATGCTTGAAGAAATGCTAGTCAGCAGGCGAGAGGTCTGGTGAGTACAGTGGATGAGGCAGAGTTTCACAGCCCACCTTGTTCAACCATTGCAGCGTCAAAAAGTGAAACATGTGTTATTGTGGCGAAGGATTGGACCCTTTCTGTTGACCAGTGCTGGGCGCAGCCGCTGAAGTTTCCAGTGCACTTCATTGATTTGCTGGACGTACTTCTCCGCCGTGATCGTTTCACCTGGATTCAGGAAGCTGTGATGGATTAAACCAGCAGCAGACCACCAGACAGTCAGCAGGACCTTCTTTTGGTGCAGATTCGTCTTTGGGAAGTGCTGCGGAGCTTCATCGAGGTCCAACTGCTGAGCCGATCGTCGCTGGTTATCGTGACGTGCAACGAGAAATGGATGCTCTACAATGCGGTCGAGAAACGGGTTATTCTGGTTGCGAAAAAGAAGTACTGACGACACTTCCAAACGGCAATTTCTGTGATTATCATTCAATTCATGCAGCACCCATTTGTCAAGCTTCTTCAACTTTCCAGTCTTCTTCAGATGCTCAAAAACAGTTGATATGCTTACCCCGAGTTCTTTTGCCAGTTCTTGAACAGTTGTGCATGTATCTGCTTCCACCAGAGCCTTCAATTCATCGTCGTCAATAGCAGAAGGACGTCCGCGACCTTCTTGATCTTCAAGGTCGAAATCGCCATGTTGAAATTTTTGGAGCCAAAGTCTCACTGTCCGTTCGTTAACACTTCCCTGGCCATATACCTCACTGATGTTTTGAGCAGCTTGCGCTGCATTACGTCCAAGTTAGAACCTGAAGAAGTAGATCTGTCGAAATTGCTGTTTTGACATCTGAACTTCAAACCTCCAAAATTTGTCAAAAAGGCAGTTTATATTAGAATTTAATTATACAGCGTGAAAGTTCATAACATGAGCTTTTCAAAAATATATAACAGTACGTCAGTCGAGAAGGTACTATTCCTGAAACATATACAACGAAAATCACATCACAAAACGGAAATTAATTTCCGAACAGCCTATATATTTATAGTAACCATACGAATTCTTTAATCTCACATACGAGGTTTCTCCAAACACCTCTTAATTTTACATTGGTGGTTCAGTTTGTCTGGGCAGTATTTTGTTAAGGAGGCTTTAAGTAAAGGATATTATCTAACAAAAAACAAACAAAAAAAAAAACAAAAAAAACACAAATAAAACCCCACCACACCACCTTTTCTTATCCTGAATTCTACTCTTAACATTTTACCATCTATAAGAAGAGACAAACTTTAAATGACCTTCAGAACAATTCTTAGAAAGACTGTATCAGAAACTGAAAATGTTGTTAGATTGTATAAGGCTGAGAAATCGTGTATTTGAAAGTCTTATATTCACTAGAATACGGACAGAAAGCTAAACTACTTGCAGAAGGAGTCCAAAGACAGCGAAACAAATTACTACAGCAGTAATCATCAGGTATAAGCATTTATAATTCACTTGCAGCTATATACAGAAATTGCAAAGCTTTCCCTCTCAGTATGAAAGAGGATAGACTTAGTGATCTCTGTTTTCCCACCACCCCACCCAGCTTCCTTGCGTCTGTGGAAATGCGTACAGAGATGAACAAAGCTTTCATATTCAGAGCCACTCACTGAATGTGAGACTCATAAAATTTGACAGATATAAAAATGGGGGAAATATCCGTTACGTTGTGATACATTACTGAAGACACGCAAACAGGGAACAGACCAGCTAGGTTAAGTACTGGTATAAATTAAACAGAAAGCACATTTGCTCTAGCACTGGCCTTTCAAATTGAGAGTGATGGCATGATTAAATAATTGAACCGTCTCACCTTGCACAGTCAGACAGAATTCCAATAGGAATAATTGTTCAAAAAAAGGATATGAAGGCAAATCAAGTTATTTGCTATCTAGTACAGCAGTCTGCAGCTTGACTTTTTTGCTGCTTTGTGGATGAAAGTGAACTCAGGTTGTTTTTCTTCAAGTTTGCAAATGTGTCAGTTGTTTCATTAGGGCTGATCCCTTTATCAGTAATTTTCTTTGCGAAGACAAGGTTTGGTTATTGCTCATGTCACATAGTGTTGCAATAAGGTGCCCTTAATTAGTTCCCCTAAGAATTATTTTCCATGTTCACCCAACATATAATTTAAAGCCCAGACATTGTACCTGTCATCTTGAAGGCTTTCTTTCCTCAAGTCCTTCTCATAAGCTCTGGGAATTGTACATGACAGGTAAGCAACACCAGTCACACCACCCAAAGCTCTTCTATCACTTAGGTAGGTGTGTCTACTCACGATAGTTGTGTGAGAGTGCATACACAGCCATATGAGCCACAGAAGAGGCGTCTGTGAAAGTCCACAACTGCAAATTAACTTCATAACTTAACTTGCCCTTAAAATTTACCTTCAGTGAAAGAAATTATGTCAAAAATTAGCTGCCTTAGTTTTCACATCCCTTGAGTTCTGAAATATCATTTTTTTTTCTGAAAGGTGAGCTGACAGACTCTTCTCCTATAGCATTTTGATGTTGAAAAACACACTCAGAAGGGTTCTTTTCTGTGTACATGTGATTACAAGCACAGAAGACCTTCCCTTCCTTTCCTTTTACCATCACCATTGTTTACTAAACCTAGTTCCTCCAGTTTTCTGAACTTATTGAACTGTAGTTGCAACCTTTATCCTTAATTTTCTGTTTAAGCTATTGTATTGGGTCTGCCTGAGATGGAGTTAATTTTCCCCATAGCAGCCCTCATAGTGCTGTGCTTTGTGTTGGTAGCAGAAAGGTGTTGATAACAAACGGCTGTTTTGGATACTGCATGGCAGCGCTGATGTAGCATCAAGGCTGTCTCTCCAACATGCCCACACACCTGTACGCTGGGGGGCGGGCAAGATCTTGGGAGGGGACATAGCCAGGACAGCTGACCCAAACCAATCAAAGGGATATTACACACCATGAGATGTCTGCTCAGCAATAAAAGTTAAGAGAAAGGAGGAAGAGGAGACACATTCATTATTATATTTGTCTTCCAGAGCAACCGCTACATGTACTGAATCCTCAGGAAGTGGCTGGACATCTGTTGATGGGAAGCAGAGAAATTCCATGCACAACATTTACTTCTTCTTTATTAAACTGACTTTATCTTGACCCATGATGTTTTTTTCCATCTTATTTTCTCCCCCCTGTCCTGTGGAGGAAAGGAGTGGTAGGCACCTGGAGTCTAGGCAAGGTCAGCCCATCACAGCTGTATTTTCTTCATATTAATTCAAGTATGTTCAGGTATTCTTCCCAGCCTCATTGGAAAAGTAAAGAATCATTCTCCTTCTCTACATATCTGTCTACTTCCCTCCCCTTTAAACTCATGAAATAATGTTCTCTATGATCACTGAAGCTTCTCTGCATCAGGGAGCTCTTCTGATGTTATTGCTGCCATTCTTCCTCTGTGCTGAATCTTTCTTCACTATTGCTTTAATGACCCCTTCCTGAACAAACGTTAGTAACTATTGTCCCTCCTCAATCTCTTTTTCAGTTCTGCAGCTTGGTATTCATTCATGTTGTTGTTGTTTTTTGTCTTCTTTGGAGATTTCTGGTAGCTTTTCTTCTAATCAGTCCATGCAAGGTTCTTCTTTCTCATATATCACTCTCTCCTGGTGGTCCAACAGAAGTCTGAGCTTGAACTTTCTGGGTTCCTGCTCAACCCAAATTCTTACCATTGTCTTAGTATACTTCATATTTCTGTATCCATCGGCACCAAGCTCAGAGTCTGGGAAAAAAAAAAAAAATCTCTCTAAATTAGTTGTTGAAGAGGAGTGGCCAATGTTACTTGGTGTCTTTGTTTGTTTAAACATGTCGGGTGTATGGAGGACAGCTGCAGCTTCTACTTTTTTAAAACCACTTACAAATAATCCCAAGACAGTTCAGTGCTCTGAAAAAAAGTAAAACGCAGTAGAATTTTTTTCCTTTCTTTTATGTTTCCCATCATTCCAAACTGTGTCCTAACAGCTTAGTCTGTGCAACATTTGCCCCCTGAGAAGTCGTGGAGACCTCACAGTCATGCCTTTGCAGTTAGATTGAAGACTGGATCACTGGAAGAAATCCTGCATGAATAGAGGGATGGAGCCAGGTGATTTCACTGTTTTCTCTTCTCCCTAATAATTAGGACTTTGGAATGCACTGCCGTTCCTCCTATCTTTGTGGTATCTGTGATACTTCCATGGGGACACAGCTGTTAACATGCCAGCCATGCAGCATTGCAAAGCAGAAACGTCTCTTGCTTTGGGAGTGCCTTGGCAACAAGTCGACAAGAACAAAGATTGAGCTTATTGGAGCAGTGGCCTAACATAGCAATTATTCACCTGTCTTTAAAGAAAAAGTATTTAAACTCCATGGAGGTGGTCACGCTCGAGACTGAAATCACCCAGGCAACCGCTGTTGCATGGTCTTCTCTTCATAAATGCCAATTATTTTCAAGGTTTGTCTCGTACCAGTGAATAAGCTTTTAGTATTTCAATCAGAAATACTTTTAAACAGAGAAGCCTTTATGTTTTGTGTCATCTCTTATAGACACAAACCACCCATTTGTGGCTAGCACTGGTGGTGAATAGCCTACAAAAAGAAAGTATGCATAGTAAGAGTTGCTTTATTTACATCTCACTTATGTCTCTGCTCTGGGTTAAGAAGAAAGAACTAAGAAAGGGCCTGAGATTGAAAATTATGTCCTTTCTCTCCATCAGATAGTCAGCTGGTATGGGAATAGACCCTCAACTGTGGGGATTTAGGGAACTAACAGTTTTTGACAATCTAGACCTTGGTTTCCAAAGCTCCATTTATGTTGCAGATAACTGTACACTAGAGAGCAGTCCAACTCAGCAGGCAAATTTAAGGTTTTCCCTCCATTTGCACCAGGTGGTCATCCAAAAGTTAACCACTAGTGCCCCAGTAACAGTAGACATTGAGGACAGCTGGCAAATTAGGCCTTAGGGCTGCTTTTGAAACAGTGTGGGTGTAGCCTTATGCCATAAATTTATTAAGAAGACAAAAGCAGCTCCCTACAGAGGACAATTATTGTCAGGATATCTCTAGCAATGATTCTTAGAGGCTGAAATCCAAGTGAATAATTAAATACAGCTTGGTTTATGAAACAATAAAAAGCACATTCCATTTTTCAAAATTCTTTAGCACTAAGATGCTAATGAATTCACAAACTACTTATTGTTTTCAAAGATTTATTCTAATCTGCATGAGATTCAAGATTATGACACTTAAAAGCAGACTTTCACAGGTCAATGGACATCTGCTTAGTATAATCAGTGGAGCTTGAGCTATTCCGCAAACTAGCCACTGGGGTCAGATTTCAGTTACCTACATGCAGGTCTCTGGTGACATGAAACATTTGTGGAGCATGGTGTCTGTCATATGGGACCTGTGGGAGGCTCCACCATTTTTCAGCAGCACTTCAAAGTCAGATAGGCAACACCTGAATACATCTCAGATAACTCTGGATACCTATGTGTGAAACACAGCTCTAAACTTCCACTGACCATAACAGGAGCTATATGTGGACATCTACATGTACATTGGCTTTTTAAATCTGGAGCTAACTCTCATGTTAGCTTGCTCTTTAATCAGGTAAGAAAACACTTAGTTTCCCCGTTAAAATTGTCCTTAGTTAAACATACTTAGTCAACTGGGTGTCTTCTGAAATATAAAAACAGTGATTTTGTTTCTTTGGCTATATCTGTGCTCTATTGATAGCACACAGCTCAAGTACATCAAGTCTGGATCAAATACCTCAAAGCTAGCTGGCTCGAGTCATTGCATCAATATTGTGTGCAGAAGCAGAGGAAGAGCAGGAGTCGATCTTAACATTTTTCTGAGTCTCCTTCTACTTTCTCCCCATCCAAAGAGAACATGAGTAGAATTTAGGATGCTCAGACCATCTGAGTGTTCATATTGAATTCATGATCAAGTCCAAGAAAACACTAAGTGTCAAATGTTTTTCAGTTCCTCGTACATAAAGTAGAGATTCTGAGGGTTTGGGTTTTTATAATTTCAACACTGTAATCTTTGTGAGGCTGTATTGGCTTTGCACTATGTGTTTGTGCAACATCAAGTGAGAAGAACACCAAGTACTGCTATAAACCTTCCTCCCCTGTCCTACAGATGAATCAGGTTCACAAATTCTACCGGCGCCACAGTGAGCTGCTCTTTGTGCTTTGACAGTCCCGAAGGAAATAGTCAGTGATCTACTGCACAGTGATCTGTCTGGGACCGGACGGGATACACCCGAGGGTGCTGAAGGAGCTGACTGGGGTGCTCCCCAAGCTGCTTTCCATCATTTACCAGCAGTCCTGGCTGACCGGGGAGGTCCCGACAGATTGGAAATTGGCCAGTGTGGTGCTCATATATAAAAAGGGTCACAAGGATAATCTGGGAAATTACAGCCCTGTCAGCTTGACTTCGGTGCCCAGGAAGCTGATGGAGCAGCTCATCCTGAGTAACGTCATAGAACACATGTGGGACAACCAGGGGATCAGGCCCAGTCAGCGTGGGGTTATGAAGGGCAGGTCCTGCCTGACAGACCTGATCTCCTGCTACAACAGGGCGACCTGCTCATGGGATGAGGGAAAGGCTGTGGGTGTTGTCTACCTTGACTTTAGCAAGGCCTTTGACACCGTTTCCCACAGCATTCTCCTGGTGAAACTGGCTGCTTGTGGCTTGGATGGGCACACGCTTCGCTGGGTAAAAACTGTCTGGATGGTCGGGCCCAGAGAGTTGTGGTGAAGGGAGTTAAATCCAGTTGGCGGCCGGTCACGAGTGGTGTCCACCAGGGCTGGGTGTTGGGGCCACTCCTGTTTAACATCTTTATTGATGACCCAGACGAGGGGATCGAGGGCACCCTCAGTCAGTTTGCAGATGACACCCAGCTGGGTGGGAGTGTTGATCTGCTCGAGGGTGGGGAGGCTCTGCAGAGAGACCTGGACAGGCTGGAGCCGTGGGCTGAGCCCAACTGGGGGAGTTTCACTGAGGGCAAATGCCGGGGGCTGCCCTTGGGCCACAACAACCCCCAGCAGGGCTACAGGCCTGGGGAGGAGTGGCTGGAGAGCTGCCAGTCAGAGAGGGACCTGGGGGGTGATTGACAGCCGGCTGAACAGGAGCCAGCAGTGTGCCCAGGGGGCCAAGGAGGCCAATGGCATCCTGGCTTGTGTCAGCACTGGCGTGGCCAGCAGGGACAGGGAAGGGATCTGAGCCCTGGGCTCGGCACTGGGGAGGCCGCCCCTCGATTCCTGGGTTCAGTGTTTGGCCCCTCACCCCAAAAAGGCCATTGAATGACTCGAGCGTGGCCAGAGAAGGGCAACGGAGCTGGGGCAGGGTCTGGAGCACAGGTCTGCTGGGGAGCGGCTGAGGGAACTGGGGGGTTCAGTCTGGAGAAGAGGAGGCTGAGGGGAGACCTCATCACCCTCTACAGCTCCCTGACAGGAGGGTGCAGAGAGCTGGGGATGAGTCTCTTTAACCAAGTAACAGGACAAGAGGGAATGGCCTCAAGCTGCCCAGGGCAGGGTCAGGCTGGCTCTGAGGAAGGATTTCTGTGCAGAAGGGGCTGTTGGGCGTTGGAATGGGCTGCCCAGGGCAGGGGGGAGTCCCCGGGATCCCTGGAGGGGTTGAAGAGTCGGGCTGAGCCAGCGCTGAGGGATCTGGGGGAGTTGGGAACGGTCAGGGGGAGGGTCATGGTTGGACTGGAGGAGCTTCAAGGTCTTTTCCAACCTAGGTGATTCTGTATTCTGTGACATACAGTATCTTTAAATTAATGGGGTTTTTTCTGGTTTATGACTGAGATGATTTCTCCATAGTGACTGCTGCCTCTTCTCAGGCCAAAAAGCAGTCTTTAACAGCCAGTCATCTTTACACAGCAAAAGTGTCCAAACAGCTGGAACTCCCTTCTTATTTGCACATCAGTGACTCTTCCTTTTAACACATCTTTTTCCTCATCGCCTCTTTCCTGATACATTTTTGCCAGGCCACCACATGAAGCTGATGGTAACATTTCATTTCAAAAGGCAGACGGTTTTGTGCCAGCTTATACAAAGGTCTGTGTTTCTACCACATGCAATACAATGAAGTATATCCATACTTCAAAATGCTTTGTATTTGTATGTGTGTGTATAGAAAGATCACCTTGCCTCTGCATTTCCGTAATACAACAAATAAATAACAGAATCTGGAGATGGGAGGAGAAGTAAAATGTTTATTCAAATTGCGGGCTTATTATAGGAAACTACTTCTAGATCATATTTCTTACAATCAGGAAAGACCAGTAAGATGGCACAGTATTTTTACACTTACCTAGCATCTTATTTTGTTAGTACTGCCTCAGTTATTGAATTCCATTCAGTGCATAATCAGGTCTTAAGCTGTTTCTCCAAGTCATGGTTGGGGCACCAGACACTTAAAGAGGACACAGTTGGTTAATCGTGCCTTCCAGCTGTATCTAAAATCACAGAAGGTGTTATCTATTTGCTTATATTAGCACATCAATGAACTGCTAGTTGTTCTTTGAAGAGTTCTGCAGACATCAGAATTAGCTATCAGCCACTTTAATAGGCTAATGGAAGCTGACTGTTTCCTTCTAAACCAAGCAATAACAAGAGCAGCATTTTTGCCCCTAGTAGCTTATGCTCACAGCAGAAATGAAATAGCTGGGCACACCAATTTGCCTGCACACTTCTTAACACACAGTAATGATATCCTGTACTGAAAAAAATAAGCCAAAGCTGTGCTCGCATTTGCTTCAGCTGAATAAACTCTAAAAATGTTACAATATTCACAACTAAATATGAGGGGGGAAAAAACAAAATCAAAACCCAAGGAATAGAAAGAGATTACAAGATCATAACAAAAAGAACACGACCAGTTACAGGCGTTGTAAAAACCTAAGGTATAAAAACATAAGCTTAGTCCTTTTTATTTGTGTACAGTGAGACTTTCTGACAGGTTATCACAATGACACAAAGAATATTGGAAATTGGTTGTATTGTAAAACTCTGGTCCTTCAGAAAAAAGCCCTGATAGGTATCTTTAATCTACTAAAGCATGCAACAGCCTTCTTTACTCACCAGTGCCTTAGTCTGAGTTAAACCTGAATCTGCAGCTGTGTTTCCTCTGAGACCCTAGGTAAGGGTCAGGCTTTTGCTTTTTGACTGTCCGAACTTTGTATTTGATTTTTCAATGAAAAATAGAATTCTGAAGTCACTGCATTATCCATGAACTTGGGGCATTTTAAAAATAACCTGGGACTGATATCCAAGATAAAACTGTGAGTGTTGGCAACAGGATATTTACATAGGTCACAGTTCAGAGCTTCAGTCTGCTATGAGGAGTCTTTACTCACTAAGTATCCTTAGAGACATACATATAATGGATCACACTGTATAAGGATTACTAAACCACAAGTGAAAAGACATTAATTTGGATAGTAGGAACAGAAATATTTATTCTGATTTGTGGTTTTAGGATCCTCTTTTTTTTTTCTTTTTTTTTTTTTTTTTTCTATCTACAAATGAAATCTTACATGTTCATGAAAAAAAATAACAGTTCAATTAAATTCTTGGACTTCCCCATAATACTGTTCAAAGGTAACATAAATAAGGACAAAGCCCAGTTTATTTAAAACATATATAGTTTTTTTGAGTACAGTGAAAAGCCAGTTTGCTCCAATAAGGATCTGAACTATGCCAAGAAACACTAAGAGCTCTTGCCTTGCAGACCCACCCGCAAAACATCTGTCATAAATGAGAGTCTCCTTCTGAATGTTCAACCCCTAAAGACATAGCCATCTTATTTACCCTTTCATTTTATACTCTGGTAAGGAGTACAAATCTCAGCAGGAACTTCCTTGCATCAAAACTGTAATGCCTCAACTGTCCTTTTTTTTCAGTTAAGTGAGTTTAATGAACAGTTTTTGCTATCATAGGACTGGCAGGAAGGAAACCAACCTGACAAAAGACAACACAGAGCAAAAAGGTTAAATTATGGCTAAGTGGAACAAAAGTGAAACCTCCTATTTACTTCAGAAAGAGTAAGATTTCACACTGAAGCATTATGAAAGAGTGAGGGAAGAGAGATAAAACTTCCCAAGACTTCTGAGATGGAGTGAGCCTCATAGGTAAATTTTGTTCTCCTTCATGTAGCGGAATCTCTGTTCACTTAGGACACTTGATTTACTTTAGAGCTGCTTTTAGCTGCGCTTTCAGGTTGAGAATGCTTCAGAAGATAACAAGGTTGCAGATGCTCAAAAACCGAGTGTAATGTGGGGGACACGTGCCTTCATACATACAAAGACACAATGAGGTACAATATGGGCTTTTCAAGGGATCAAAGTGCCCGTCAAGTCAAGAGCATGCATTTTCTACAAAAACCCCAAAGACTTATTTGCTACTTAGCCTGTTAAAAGCCCTTAACCTTCTGTCCCACAGTCTCCTAGAGTTTCCTTCACATTTGAAGGTCTCTAACTACTGCTCATACTCCAAGGAGGTTTTTCAGTGAAATTACCTCTCACTCTCTTACCTTAACTCCACCTCCCTCTTGCCAAAAATTATGGACATTCGAGCGGTGGTAGACCACCTCCTCCTGCCTGCAGGGCAAACACGTGCGTCTTCCCCAGTGATTGTAACGACAAATCTCTGGTGATAGACATGTCCTCTGAATTTATCAAGGCTGCAAAAAATTATATATCATGCATCCCATTAAACTTGTAAGACCAGCCACTGGCACTTGAGAAATCATTAGCTCCTGATCTACACAGTAAGTCAAAGGATGCTGGGTGGTTAATCAGCTATCTCTTTAAACACGTTGAAGATATTTAGATATCAGTTAATGGAGAGCCTGCTCTCCTGACAATCAGATAGTGAGCTGTGTGGTTTAATATCACTGGTGTCTCCGAAATGTGTTTTACTTCGTCAGTGAAAGAACCATATCGTATTGACTCCTTAAGCATTGAAAATCATTACTTCTATTATTATTGGTTTGCGTGCTAGTTCTTAACATTGGAATGTAACCTTAGCAATTGCCAAATCTATTGCAACATTCTTATACAGAATACAAAAAAAATAACAATTATTAACACCTTCATGTTTTCTTGACAAAATCTATTTAACTGACGAGACTTGTTAAGATCAGTCTTTATATTCTTCACATTCAATTTCTCCATCACTAGCTGGGATCTCCAATACTGTAATAACATAAACGGCTATTTTTGCCATTCTTTCATTACTCTAAAATAAACACTGTCTTTAGGATGTACTGGTAAAAATCACAAGCTATCAGCTAAGTTTGTGGAAACAAAGGTAGTGGTTCAGCTTTTTAGCTTCCTTTCTTAATAGTCTTCCAGGTCAGCTGTATCCCAGTTCAAGCATAGTGGTTTATTATTCATTATTTGCTTTCTCAGATCTTCACAGACACATTCTTACCCCAGAGTCCTTTAACTCTTAACTCCTTCAGTATGAACAACACTTAGTTCTTGTATGACAAACATTTTGCCTCTTCTTTTTTGTCATTGAATTTGTAGCAAGTGTGTGTTCACTCCTCTGCAAATACTCAAGCACACTCTTGAAAGCCCGTTACTGAAATGAGCAGTACTATCAGTGCACACTCCTTTCCATATTTATATGCCTTAGAGATTCTGCCTGCAAAATAAACTGAAGACCCAACGTGGAGTTAGCTTATTTTATTTTTGACTCACAAACTTTGACTGTTGTGAGGAAAATATCTGTGGAGCCATCACTGCACTGGGGCTTTTTCTGAGTGACTTGCAGATGCATTGAACTTAATGCAAAACAAACTGATAATTTTGAGACAAAGGAATAATACACAGAGTAAAACCTCTCCTGAGCTGAAATTCATACTGACATCAGCAGAGGTAGGCAAGTATTATGATTACAGTATGTTTGTAAGTAATTACACTCTCTAAATAACTAAAAGACTCAGGCTAAATGGTTAACAAGTATCAGTGATAGTCTTCACTTCTCTAGTACATTCTAGCTCAGAAATGCACAATTAACCTTCATAATGTCTTGGAAAAAAAATGTTCGGATTAATGAAAAAATTATTAGCTCCTGAGAAGTAAACAACTTCCAGTTGTAATTTTGAAGAGTGAGATATCATCCTTCATTTAAGATGGATTCTTTCCTACCTGCTGTTTTGAGCTGATGTCTATTTGAATTCTCTGTTAGAATCCCTGAAATAGAGAAGCTTTACTTGGGCTTCTTACTTCTTACAGCAATTCTTTTTTTTTTTTTTTTTTTTTTTAAAAAAAAAAAAAAAAAAAAAAAAGACAACCATGGAACTAGAATTAGAGAATTCTTCAAGGAAAGTGTTGGAAAGGCACAGACCATTTGCTTATCAATTCCCCTAAATTAAGAATTTTATTACTGATTGCAATGAAAACATCCTGTCATTAGAGAGCTATTTTGAGTTATTGAATTTAAGAAAAGTGTTTCACAAATAAGATATGCAGTAAATCAGGAAAGGTGCACCCTGGAGCTGAGTATCAATAAAAATTTTAAGCAGTTAACAAAATAAATATTGTAAATCTTTTCAGCTCTGATATTTCTCTTTTTTAAAAATGAACAAAAACTGATTAAGGGCAAATGACATAACTGGTGTTTATGACATTTAGAGCATGTTGCCTCAGGTTACCTTCCAGTCAAGCTGGCAGCTTGCAGTTTCCCAACCTGTTGGTGCAATCCTTAGGCAACTTAACTCTGGGGGCTTCTAAAAGAGCTGCCTAACAATTTGGGAGCTTGACATTGTGCCCAGTATCCCTGGACCAACTGATGATCACTTTTTCCAATGGCAGGGCTGTCCTTCAATGTTGCAGACACAGCTTCCTAATCTGATGGAGAAGTAGATGACCTTGCATTAGCCTAGTAAAGATCTGTGTTCCTCCTGGCATCCCCAGGAGCTCAGCCACAAACCTACAGCAGTGCCAGTCTCCAAAGCCCTAAGCACTGTGATTTAGCTCACTCTCATTTGAGGATTAATTAGCTGTTATTACAGCTTGCTCTTGTAACTCCTCTGTCCTAATTAATTTTTGTAACTGTTTTGGAAATGACTGGATCCATCCAGGGATCTTGTAGGGGAGAGGCAAGTATGTCTCCTCCATGGGTTCGTAGGTTCATCTCTTTTGGCTTTGACTCTTATCTGATCTTTCTACCTGAGCCCCTGAGATTTTACAGTGGGTAAAAAAAGAAAAATAAATAAATGAATAAATAATTTAGAATTACACTATGTTTTGATTTCTTGAGTTTTTGCTTTGGGTTTCTTCAGTCTTTTTTTTTTTTGTTTTTTTTTTTTTTTTTAACTGAAAAAATTGTCAATTTACAGCATATGTCTTACAAAATAACTGATGTTTCCTTGCAAATGCTTATTAATATTCATTTGTGAACACAGTACTTAGCTCCATCCTCAGACATGTTGATTATTGCTCTAACTGGTGTTTCGTTTTTCTGCTCTCTTCATAGCTAATAGCCTTTTAGATGAAGATAAGTTTCACTAAGGAAACTTTCTCCTAAAGGACTCACAAATGTGTTAATCTGCGAGGAACACTGCATCTGCAATGTGGTGCAGTACAGGCACATATTCCCAAAAAAGACTCTCAGAATCACTGATGGACAGGAATATCATAGCCCAAATCCCTGACCATCTGGGGAGGGAGGAGGAAGCAGGCAGCAGTGAGAACAATACAGCACTCGGGAGAGTCCTGTCTATCCTTTGGTAAATCCAGGCCTGTAATAGCCTGTGGAAGTGAGAACAGCAGGTCAGGAAATAGTTTTACAACTCATGTTTGGTCAGGTCAGACTGACAACGGGAGCTGCTCTGTCAACGAAACGTGATGGGGTGAGAGAGGGTGTGTGTGAGTATCAGCAATTCTTGAGCAACAGATGCATTTTCACAACTGGTTGTAATGAGGCATTCAGTAAGAGAATGAAAATGAATAATTTTTTAAGCCTTAACTTTTACCATTAGAATAAGATTTCAGAGAATATTATCTCTGTTGATCTGTCCTCCACATGTGTACATCTTAAGGTTTAGCACCTCGGCAACTGTGCTACAGAAGTGTGGGTAGACTGCATGTAGCTCAAGCAACTCATATCCAGTAAGCTGAAATGTATTTAGGCTACATTAGGAACAATGTAAATATGATTTTTGGCCTAGCTCTTTACTACCCTAAAGCGCAAAAAGTGGTGAAAGAGGTCACTGCTTGTGAGCATTTGGATATTATGGTGAGGGTAAAATTATTTACATACTCTAATCAAGGTTTTGTGTGATTAACGTTTGTAAAAGGAATAAAGGAAAACTAAAAGTGCTTCCACGATTTTTGTAGGAAGTCAGCTATCAAATTCAGTAACTCTAAAATGGAGCGTGGTTGTCTTCTTTTGTCTTCTTTCACAGGACTGCACCATGTAAGATACTTCAGGTAGAGGAATAACTGGCAGAAGTAAAC
Organism: Athene noctua; assembly: GCF_965140245.1. NCBI lineage: Eukaryota > Metazoa > Chordata > Aves > Strigiformes > Strigidae > Athene > Athene noctua. Next base: position 6,800,593 of record NC_134077.1, read on the forward strand.
TGCCATTTTATCTTTTTGGATATATCCACATGAGAGAGATTTTAATTTTTTTTCTGACAACAGGTGACAAGACTCAGGAACTTGACTTCACCTTTAAGGCTCTGGAAATCCCTATCATCTGGAGGACTCTCCTAATTCTGCTTTTTTTTTTTTTTTCAAAGTTGATGTTTTAGTCTCATTTCCTCTACTCGTCTTTTGTCTGCCATTCCTCTTGGATGGTTAATCTGAGATGGCTAATCTGAGATGCCTTGAGATAGCAGTGTATCACTTTTTATCCCTTCTCTGTAACTTTGTACAACTTGTACAATTTGTTCCAGTTCCCCTTCAGCCGCACTCTCAGCAGACATATTCCCCATCTAATTTCCCACATCTCCTAGTTCACATTCTTCAAACGCAAGTGACCGTGTACAGGAACAACCCTTGTGACATTTCAGTCCAAAGTTGTGCTGTTAAACTGCCCTTCTGCACTCAGCTTGGAGCAGATGTGAGTCCAGGTATTTGTATTTACAAGCATAGACACCAAACTGAAACCGCTGATGGAATTAGTTATTTCACCAGGCTGTGATTGCAAAGTGGGGAATAAAATCTTTCAACAAACAAAATTAAATGCAGTGGCACTGAAAAATTTTTATCATGTCTGGTTGTGAAAAGCCTGAACTGAGGGATAAAGAGTTGTGATGCAGAGGACAGCTGATATTCCAGAAAGACAGTCATCCACATAGGTGCTAAATCACTGAGGGATGCTCAGTTTCCAGGACACTTAGCTTTGCTCCTACTACTCTTGACTTATTAATAAACACCTCCCTCTCCGTATTTCTCAAAGAACAAAACAAGATCTGAATAGTGGAGTCCATTATCACTCCATATGGTGAAGCGAGGCAAGATGGATGGGATCCAAAACACAGAGCAGCCACTTTGTTTTGTTCTTCTTCCACCAGCTGCAACAAACAAAGTGTGAGGGAAAAAAAAAAAAAAAACAAAAAAAAAACTGTGCAGAACAGAAAGTCTATTTGTCAGAAGACAGACCAGACAAAAGAGTTGTTAGCCAAGCCTATGTTATGACCTGGCTTTCTGATACTGAAGGCCTAGTTTTACTGCAGCTTCCACCTCCCAACTAAATAACATTAACTCTGCTCCCTGGCCAAAGCAAGTAATGGCAGTAAAACAATCTCTCTCTCCTGTTGCAATGAGTTTTGAGGGCAACTGGACTGTCACGTCTACCAACACGCAAGTTCGGAGAATCTTAATGCTTCTTGAATAAAACGTTTTTCTGTTTCTTTGAAATGAAAAAGTTCCATTTCTTAAGTTTCATTTCTTAGGATTAACGGCTTTGCACAGCGAGTTCCCCAAAGAAAATCTTATAAACCCACAAACGGTGGAAGACATTTCAATTTCTAGGCAAGATCAAAAAAAAAAGGTATCAGTTTAGAGTAGTTAGTCCCAGTGGACACAGAATTTTCTTTGGGACTGTTTGTTTTTCACTTGTCTTTTAATCAGAAAGTTGATTGTTTTCTATTGAAGTGATAGATGAAAAAAAGAAAAAAAATCCAAGTTGAAGAATAGCCAATTGCACAAGCAGTCAGAAGCCAGCAAGATACTGTATTGAAAGTTAGGGGTGTTTTCTGGCTGTCAGCTGGAGTACCGCACTCCAGTGCAGAGATGACAGAGGGACACATGTGCCACCAGGAGTGACTGACAGGCTCAGGGACACTGAAGCGGTCACCTTTTATAGATACACAATTCACAGAACAGAAATATTACACATGGTCTTCAGTCTCACCAGCAGTGGATATTGACGCTGTATCAACCCTGTTCTAGTGTTTTTTTGTTTTGGGGGTTTCTTAGTGAAAACATTAGAGGAAAAAAAAAAACCAAACAAGTAAAATTAGGTGATTGGAAAGGTTTCACAATTTTGTCTCCTATGAACAATAAAATCTGTGCTTCTTGGACCAGGCTACCATGCTGTTGAAACAATGGACAATGAGGCCATGATGACAGCTTTGTCCTTTTATTTCAATGCATGAAGAAAGGAGTAGTTTTCTACCATTATTCTAGCTAATTCTAGCAATACCCAAACTTTTATAAATCTTCACACATATTATTATTCCGTGTGAGACAAATCACATGTGTCTCTTAAGTCATGTCATAAACTCTACAGAAACACATACAACACAGCCCAGCGTCATAGAATCATAGAATATGTCATCACGAGTCCACAGATTTAATTGCATGATTGGATCTAAATTAATCTCCATAATTTCCTTACTAAACTCCCCCAGCATCCTCTAAAGCAGGCACTGTGCAATCCAGACTTACCCAGACTGATGGTGTGGCATGCTGTGATTGACTGAAGCTTTCACCTACTCACTGAGCGTTACCTGTTGAACCTTGGTTTAAAGAGGGGTAAAGAAAAAGTAAATAAGCCATAAATAACATTCCCAGTGCTGCGGGAAATGCTGCCCCTTTAATGATCCAGCAGCTGGAACAAATGATTGCTCACTCATAACATACACATTGCAGTTGTCATAGAAACGCACTTAGCAACAAAGAATCCTTGACCTTTTCCCCATCTGTTTTGAATCTTCACAAAGGCACATTAATTTCTATATATTGATTTTTCCTTTTTTTTTTTTTTTTTTTCCCCCCAATAGGGAAAAGCCACATTTTGTGCGGCTCCCAGACACCAGGAGAAGCCTTCCATACCTTCAAGGGAGACTACTGCAGAGGTGCTGCCTTTCCTTACTCCTGCTCAGAGTGGGGCACCAGCTAGTCCCTGACAGAAAGATAACTGCGAAGGAAGCTGTATAACTGGAAACAACATCTCAGCCTGTAAACTTTAAAAAACACTCTGTATCACTTTGGGAGAAGTGAGGGAAGCTCAGAGCTCTGTGGTTTTGGACATAACCACCCAGGGTATATACAGTCACAGTCTGTAATTAAATCAGAACGTCCCCTTCAAATGGATGCAGACTGTCCAGGAAACAAGATTGTATTATCAAAGGCCAATATGTATATAGCAACACCACTGAGATGAAAACAGCCTTGCTACAAAGGGCATTGCTAAATTCCCAGAAGAAACAGAAACGGATGAAATTAATCCAGACTCTGAGTAATGGTGAAATCACTGCATGTTCTGAAGGCACAGAGACTTTAGATGAAGCTTGACTGACCTAACTGTATTAGCCATCAGATTAGATCCCTGGGGTCTGGGTTTTCTTCAACGGGTATGACCCCAGGTTTATCATTTAGGATAAATAGTATAAACTTAATCACATATTCTCTTAAACTAAAGATAATAAAAGGGAAAATAAACATTTCTACAAATTATTTTAGAAACTTTTGAAAGATTCTACCTTTTGTTTTACATTTTGCTATTTTACACCTTCTCTCAAATTGATGATGTTTTCAGTAGGATATTTTCTCTCCTCTCCTCTCCCAAAAATTATATGAGGAAAAGAAAAAAGAATGCACACACACACACACACACACACACACAAATGCACCACACACACACACAAATGCACACACACACACACAAATGCACACACATAACCTGGATATCTACAAAGAAAAAAACCCAACAACTTCGAACACCTAGTACTGCACATGAAAAATGATTAAATATATCCTTTTCCTATTAAAACAGCTCTTTGAAATAATTTCAAAAAACATTTATCATCCATCTTAAATACTTTTTTAATTATACAACAGAGAAGGGATTGCATAACAGAACACAGGATGTCACAAGGCACTGGCGGCTTTACCAAAGCTTCCAAATTGGTGGATTACTGCTAAGGCTCAAAATTTTCCCTTCAAATAAATAAAATCAAATAAATAAATAAAATTTAAATAAATAAACTTAAATAAATAAAACCAATCAACTTTATATATAAAGCCAGGAGTTTGTTGTTAATATAGCTGAAATCTTTAGAATCGTTATCAGTCTAGATCTAACTATTATAGAAAGAGAAATTCTACACAGGAAAAAGTATAGTAATACTAATAATCAAGTTGAAATTGTTATACATGAACTTCTTTTGGTTTTACCCTTTTTCCTGCTGTTGCACTCACATTTCTCCTGCAGCTTTGAGTCCCAAGGTCGGTGATTTCTCTCTGATGTTGGTGGTGTGTCATCAGGGTCTAGAGTCCTTCGCTGGGAGGAATATATTGTTCATGTAGATAATTTCTTCTTCCTCATTCTAGGCTCCACTTGGGGTCATTTTATGTTTCCTAGAACACTTTTACAACTTCCTCTTCATTGCTTTGCAGCTCCACATCTGAATTCACTACATATGCTACATTTTCCATCTGTCAAATATTATTTCTTTGTTCTCTTTGTTAGCCCTAGGATCCATCTTTGTCCATCTGCAGATCTGCACTTCTTTAACTGTTGGTGAGTTGTTTATAGATGTGGGGTGTCCAGTGCCTGGCCATCCAATGCCACACCCTGTGTCCCCACCTCTATTTCCTAACAAGTCAGAGTCATAACACGATGGTGGCACCACACAAAGGTCAACAAAAGTAAAACATACTAGCCATAAACACCACTTAGAAAAATTGCAGTTTCAGCTAAACCAATTAAAACAAAGCTGCAGCCAGGTCAAAAAAAAAGGTCAAACAGAGCAGGATGGACAAGCCTGGACTATGCAAACTCAACCCACAGCCTGTCCTAGCAATGGCAGTGCTGTACACACCCACAGTGTTATGGGCGTTTGTGATGTCCAGATCTTTCTGCTGGCTGGTTCATGTCTCTTCTTCATGCTCTCAGAGGTGAACCAGGCATCATATTTACAGCAGAACACTGTCCTTTGATAAAACTGGTAGACACTCCTTCCTTCCATCCTTCCCTTTTTCCTTCCTTCCTACCAGGTGATATGACACACTCCCTATCACCAGCTCACAGTTTAAACTGGCAAACTCCATATTGTTACAGCTCCTGACATACCCACCTCTCCTGCCATCTTATCTAATATCTGGATTAAGGTTTCTGAGATTTTATTACAAATCCCAGATGTCCTGGAGCATGCTGTACATTGTGTGCATGCATGCTAGTTGGGTGTTTTCACATCCTGCTCACATGAGGGAGACAACTGACTCAGATTCGTAAATCCCCAGTGGAGAGGACAATGGTGAGATGAGTCTCAAAGTCCAAACATTTATTAACTTCCTACAATGTACTAACTGGACACACGATAATTGGCTAAGTATATTACAAGTTGTGGCAAGCAACACAGTATGCCTCTCATTGCTTAATGGTTGTGAAGGAAAAGGGGAAAAAAGAAAGGAAGGAGATGAAAAGAACAGAGACATAGAGAACACCAGTCTGGGTTCCTGCATTGATCCTGCCAGCAAGGGTTCAAGGAGGCATCCGTCTTCACTTCACTTCACTCCCCAGGCCACCCCCCTCCACTTTTCCCCCCCTCGATTTATACACACTTTCCTTGGGTCCATCCCCTAGGTCGACCTACATACCTACATATCCCACGTATGGGGAGGGGTGAGGTGTTTCATGGGATGATGTAATTAGCATGATCTTGTTAGTCTTCATTAGCATATTCAGGGATGTTAATTTTAATATGGAGTCCATGGATAATGAAGCAAAAGTCATTCACCGGACAGGTGGTCCTTGAAACTTGACCAGATGGACCAGAGCAGAGCTGTCCTGTCTCCTCAGGGCTCCCCCCTCCAGCTGCATCCTGTGTTATTGGGGCAGCCTGATCAGCTTCGACCCCCACACTACCCACCACATGACTACACATTCACTACCTGCAAGTGCTTGAGACCTTCCTCAGCTCAGAGGGCCTCCACTCCCCTTGCTATCCTTTATCTCTTTCTCAGATTGTTTTTCTCAGTCTTTGTTTCTCGCAGCCCTGTTTCTTTCAGGACCTGTTTTTCCAAGTCGTCTCTCACAGGTACATAAGGGAGGGTGGTCAGTGGATAACTCCCACTATCCTTCTACTACACAATTGCTTGACATTTCCTGTTCCCTTTACCTGCTCCCATAGTCTATATTTATAAGCTTTCATGAGGTACATGTGTGACAGTGTCATAATAAGTGCAATTTACTTTTCCTGTCTGAAAATCAAGCAGAGCAGGGGAAAGAAAGCATGGTACTGTAGAGAGAGAAGTGATGGATTTTCAGAGCTGCTCTTTGCTGATTTTTATACAAGATGGTTTGTGATCAACATTTTTTAGATGGGTTTGTGTCTGAATGGACATCAGAATCATGACTTATGTTCCCACCTAAAATTAATTGAAGCTGCATATATTCAAGTCAGTACTTAAGTGTTGACTTTGGGCAGCTCTTTCCTAAGAACTCTGAATGCACAATCAGAATCTCAAAAAACATCACTGTTGCTGTTTTGGGGTAGAGCCGGCTTCAGGTCTAGTTCCTTTTGTTAATACAGGTCAGAATCCTCTGAAACAGTTAATTTCCCAAAGAGTGCCAAAAAAACCCCTATAAACAAGATACTTTGTAAACCTGCACCCTTGGTAGACAGTTATGAGTTATTTTTCTTACAAATATTAATAAAATACAAGAACAAACAAAAATATTTTTCATCTATGAATCCCATAGGCATTCCTGAATCAAATTTTTCTGGTACATCATGATGCCCAGTGTCAGGTTAGGTCATGTCAGTGAGTTCAAGTCCATTCCCCAAATGTTATTTATGTCCCCAGAATACTGCCCAGTATCCTGAATTATGCAAACAACCACCATTGCAGGCTGTGCTGGTGGAGGAACACCACTGGTGACTCCCAACATGGCTCAGACACCACATCACTCACTCCTGAATGGGGCCAGAAGAAAAATTTCAGGCACTGGGAAACTCTCTAAAATTTCCCATGGAGATGAGGCTTCTCCAAATTTAAGTACCTGCTATTAATGACAGCTCAGTGTCAAAAGTCTTCTGTGTGATTAGTGTGTACGAGCTTGCCCAACTTTACATCAGAAGGAGCTTGAGTTGATTTTTTCAAGTCCCTTCAGGGAGCTTGGACCAGCCCTCTGCCCAGACAACTCAATGAGCCCACACGGATTTTTTTCAGTTCCTTAGTTCTACAGCACTTTTAATCTTGCTGGTATTTAAGCTGATGACATGAAAGACAGCGATTGCAGATGCTTCTGTTTATAGGGATTTAATAGAAACCCTCAGCATAAAATTCACTGAGCAGCATCTTGCTATTGGAAGAGTTATATTTTGAACACCATTAAACTTGACAGAAATCACAGCACACATTCTCACATAAACCTTTCAGTAAACTCCAAATGCAGAGGCAAATTCCTCTCCAGGATGGGTGGGACACAGAGGCACAGTTTCAGAGAGGCTGTCTCACAGTTAATAAAGCCATTCAGGCTTAAAGACATTGTTTTTCCAGAAGTGTCTCTCCTCCATAATTTTTTCTTCCTTAAAAAAACAAGGAGGGATCTACCCCTGAGAAATTAAGTTGCCGAGAGGCTGCTGATTCAGTGGGCTATGGGACACAGGGGAGTTTCTGCCACCCCAGCCCCAGAGAGCTGGGCTGCTGCTGTCTTCTGTCCCCAGCCAACTGGTGACACCTGGACCCTCAGTCCCCTCAGACTCGTGGTCCTGCACCAGGCTCTGTACTCAGACCTCTCATCTTGCTTCTGGATAGTCCAGCCTGAAGTTGGCTAGTGTCACACACGCATCATCTGAGAGTGTGCCCATACAAAACACAGTCAGAAATAGCATTTAGTAAGGGCAGGGGACAAGTACAGGGGTAACGTTGATGGTCAGTCACTTGTCTGCACTGGAATGGCCCCATTTATGCCCTTTCCCTTTTATTTTCCCATACGTTGTTCCTGCCACTCTCCCTTGAACCTCTGCTTCTCCACCTTTGGTCCTTCGCTAAACATCCCATTAGTAAATCATGCCCATAATCCCCTTAAAACATCTCACCATAAATTTTACTCTGTCCACAAATTCCTTTCTCCACACACTCTATAATAGGTCCTATACCCTTGTAGTCAATACAGGGCAACACAGAGTCCTGTACCTTTTAGTCTGAACGGTTTTGGGGGAGAATTTATTTAGCTGACTCCCTGTGGTGGGGTTTCACAGGTGGGACACTGGGCTAATCCTTCTCTTTTGATGGTTTCAGGCACAAACAGTTCAATGTCCTCCATTTTCAGCCATTATGGGGGCTTCTTCGGTTTCTTCACCTGACCCTCTGCAGATCTCTGCTTCCAACATTTGCCTTCAATAAAAAAGAAATTTTCTCTTCCCACTGCAAATACATGGAAAATATGCAGTGGAAAGAGAATATGTGCAGCATGAGCAGTGAGTTCACTCTGTGAAGATACGAAAGGCCAGTCCAGTCTTCAGATGGAAGTGAGTCACATCTACTGCCTGCTGCCCCTCCCAGGCACTATTTAACTGTTCAACCTCACCACCTTCTGGTCCAGCACTCCTGATTATGACCACTGAGCTACCTTGGGACAAAGGTCTTTGTTCTTTTCATCAAGATTAGGCCTGGACTTGAACAGGGAAAGGTAATTTATTCCTTTGAATTCACAGTATCAAATAATTGCATTTAAAACGCTCACCATAACCCTCAGGGTGTGAAACACGGGCCTTGGAAGAACTGTCCTAGAACTCTTGTGTGTCTCCTAAGGGCGAGTGAGTGCTTAAGGAAAAATATTATTTGCTAGAGATGGAGAAATAGTCAAGCTTTCCAAAACACAAGCCCTTCTTTTGTTCTGAAAAGGAAGCAGCAACTGTCAGTGTTAAATTCAGGTTAAGAACAATTGTTCTGAATTGAACTTGATATGGTAATTAGTTAAATCATCCAAGAGAAATTGTTGCTGGTGTCTGTAAAGCAAAAACAAGCATTCACAGGGAAAAGGGTGATGAGGCAATTATCTCCTATGGGAAGAGCAGAACCAGGTGATTTATCACCTCTGGGAAAGGTAGGAGGTAGCAAGGCAAGGGAGGAGGAAACTGAAACATACCTTAAGCCAGTGTCTCTCCTGAGTGCAGGATTTTTAGTATCCAGTGTAGTTTTAAATTCCAGTTCATGGACTCATTTTTTGAGGGATTTGTGGTGGGGTTTTTTGGAGGGTGTGGGACATAGAGTAGCTTTCCCTTGAGATTCAGGACTGAGAGGCCAGACTTAGAATGGTTATTCAGCGAGAAATCCCCTCTCCCTGATAACTTGATGTTTCTGTCCCTTACTGATTATCCTTAAAAGCCTGTGCTGGTGCATAATGGTTGTCTATTTCTGCACACACTGTTTCCAGGAGAACACGTTTTGCATGAGAGGATGTACATTACATTCAAGTATTATCCAAGTGTCATGCAACTAAAACTCAAAAGTTTTAAAGGTTGTACCATGAATATAATTTATCATAATGGCTGTGAAAAAAATATGTTTTCAAAGTTCCACTCTTCAGGAACAGGCTGGCTTCATCCAGAGGGTGTGACAGCTGATGAGGAATTGGCCTTTGGTAAAGAGCTTTGAGAAGCTGGTGAATGCTTTGTAAAGGCTACAGAAATCTAGGAAAATACATGGAAAATCACTGTATATACAACACAGTTACCACACTAAGCACAATGAAGGAGAGAATAGACTGTTGTTGATCCTAAGAAATTATTTCTACTATCTATATTATAAACACATACAAACACATATGGGTTTACATGCAATTTTTTTATGCCAGTGGCTGCCATCAAGTGGCTCCGAGAGGCAAAGACAATCAAACCAAAACAACTGCAAGCATGTTTCCTGCCCAAATAGTTGAGGTGATCAAGGATCTTAATCAGGTAAAACTGGATACAGATAGTGGTGCAACTTCCCAGGGTAAAGAAACCACAGAGCTGGAGTCCCCCTGTCTGCTTGAAAACATGGAGAGTAGACCATTAGTTTCCAAAATACATACTCATGCCCCCCTCCATCATTCAGACTACACTTCTTCCTTTTTACACTTCCAGCAATTACTGGAGTAACGGGAACCTCTGTCCTCATTTTGGCTGGGATAGAGCTAATTGTTCGGGTTTTTCCACTTTCTTCTTAGTTAGAATAGTGCTGTGTTTTGGGTTCAGTATGGGATTTGATATGGGAAGGATGTTGATAATATACCGATGGTTTTAGCTGTTGCTAAGAGATCAAGGACTTTTCAACTTCTCATGTCCTGCTAGTTCACAGGTACACAAGAAACTGCGGGGGGAGCATAGGCAAAACAATGGACCCAAACTGGCTAATGGAATATTCCATATCATCTAACATCATGCTCAGCATAAAGACAAGGGTTGATTGGGGAGCTCCACTTGGGTTTTGGGGATGGTGGTTTCAGGATTCTTTTTCCTCTGGGATGACTATCCAGGAATGGGCCAGGCATCAGTCAGCAGGGGGTGAGAAATCAGATTCTGCATTAACCATTATTATTAGTATTAGTACTAGTATTATCATTATTATTTTTATTCTATTTTATCCCAATTATTAAATTGGTTTTATCTCAACTTACCCTTACCCCTACAACTCTTTCCCCCATTCCCTGGGTATGGGTGAGTGTGAGCAAGTGGATGAGTCGTTTTTGGCTGCTGCCCAGGTTTAAATCGCGACACCCTCTCATGCTGGAATATATCCCTCCTGACCAAACACAGCAACACATGACAAATTAATGATGTAATACATTATATTCCATCTTCTTAGGGGTAACCCATCTAACTTATGCAAGAGGGAAACAGCCTTGCTAGGTTCTACCCACCCTTCTGATCACAGCTGCACCCTGACCTATGTTGTAGGTGATAAAAACCAAAACCAGACGATGAAAGAAGATCAGCAAGAGTGGACTTCTATCCTGTAATACTTTAGAAAGTGTAAGTTCATTGTAAAACTGCTTATAGTGGAAAAGCAAAAGAAGCTTTATAAACTTGAAAATTTCAAACAACAGTTTTTTTATGAAAAAGCTAGAAAACCACAGGGTTCAGAGTTCCGCAGAGTTTTTCTAGGTTCTCTTTTTCCTGCTTCATGCAAGAAAATAAAAAATACAGTGGTCATAATTCTGATTTCACCTTATCAGTTTCACTGACTTTTAGAATTACTCCCGTTGACACTACTACAAAAGGATATCCTGACAGATTCAAGCAAACTCAGACTTATTAAAAGCAATAAATAATTGTTATGATCCCAGAGAAGCAACATCTGCTACTCTATTTGTTTTGTGTATGACTTCAGAGATTAGGGGACCCTGCTACTTAATTGCTCAGAGGGACGCTAATCTTGTAAAGCTCCTTTCCAAGCAGAAGCTATCAAACAGAAGCAGGACTCCTTAATAAAATTAGAGTTGTTAAATTCTCCATTTTGCTGGGGAGTTACTAGGCCTAGAAACAATGACCAAACCATTCTTAGAAGAATAGTCAAGCTACAGTATCAAGATCTAAAAAATTTCTGTAAGCTAGAACTGAGGGTTTAGTTCACAGGTTTTTTCTGTGTGTTTATGTTACCTGGTTACATATGATTTTTCTTTCCCAGAAACTAAATTTTCACACCAAGCCACAGTCATGACAGGGAAAATTCATTCTCAGCCTCAGCTATCCTGGGAAGGAGCAGGCACCATCCCCCTGAAGGACAGCACCAAAGGGAGAGCGAGTCATGGGGCATTCTCTAACCAGATAAGGGGTTTCAGAAATGTGGTTCCTAAAATCTCTTTTGCATGTGTGATAGTTTTCAGGCTGAACCTGCATAACTTCTGATACCACAGTTATTTGCCTACTGGCCCTTCAGCCTCTGTTGGAGAAATTCTGAGTAACTATGGATTTTCAGTAAGACAGTGGTAAGAATGAATTTTGTCTGTGTAAAAAGGAAATATTGAAAAAATTGTTCTCCCTGAGTTTGTTCTGAAACAGTGATGTAGACATCTGACCTGGAAAACATGAGGTTGAATAAACTTTGAGCAAGTCATAGATAGCTTGAAACATGGTGGAGTAATATGTACAGGAGTACGCATCATACTTTCATCACCAGAACTGGCCATTTGCAGATGACTAGAGAATAACAGGACCAGCATTTATGATGCACCTCCCAAATGCTCTCCATCTGCCTTCAGTCGAATGGTACTAACGGTAGCTTTAACTGCTGGAGAGTCCATCTGTGCTACTAATAATAACAGAAATGAAGGAAGGTAGCTCCTTCATCAGGTTGTGGGTTGTGTTTTGCAGGGAACTTTCTTTGAACCCATTTGTGTGGTACCCAGAACCGGTGCTGTTGGTGTTACCACATTACATGGGATATATCAGCTAGAGATACCTGCCTATAATCCGCTCAGTTTGAGAGAGCCTGACACAGCTCACACCACATTTGATCCATCTGTCAAACCAAGACCAAAAATGCACCATCTGACTGCTCGATCAAGTGGGATTTGCTATGGAAAATGGGACTTCTGGAGTTCCCTCTTTATTAATAATTATAGCATAATAAAAAGCACACAGCTAATTGCCGATCCTCTGCTATAACCTGTTAGATTAATAGAAACAGTTCGTCTCGGGAGACTAAGCTCACTTTCACATTACAAAAATAATTAAAATGTAGTCAAGTGCTGGAAAGTCACCCAGGAGGTCTGTACATAATAGTGCACACATACCTTTTGCCCTTTGTGCCAAAGCTGCTCACCAAGGACTACATTTGTTCTGCCATCGAGTCCTGACTCCTGCCTTGCACATGAAAAAGAAGCAGATGGACCACGATAGGACAGCTCTACCCTTTCACAGGGGGCCTGGCCCTACTGCTGGCCCCCCAGCTGCGGGCAGTCCCGATTACACCAGATCACATAAACAGAAAAGTCTTCCCCTGTTAACCTATACCCTGTAATTGCACATCACTACATTTTGTTTTCAGATCTGAAGCTCTGCAAGGGGCTGCAACAGGAGGGTGTTCACATGTCTGTCCTGATGCTAAATACTGCTACTGATGTCCTTACTCGGGAAGCCCAGGCATGGAAGGGACAGAGAAGACACCATCCTCGTTCGGCAAGGAAGCTCTGGGGATGCTGTCTGCATCCCACAAAGGAAAATTAATCTCGCTGAGCCCAGTGACATGTTACTATGAAGGCAATCGCAGGAACTTGCATGTTCCCTGACCATATTTTTCCCTCTCCTGGGTCACTTCAGCACTACCTTCTGTTTTAGTGCCGTTGTTAAAGATGCCTTCCCAGCATCTTTTAAAATAAACCAAAAGATTGTTGCAGCTCTAATAAAAGCAGCACAAACCCTGAGCTCCAGACTCTCTGACCAATAAATCTTGTTGGGTTTGTTGTTTGGGGTTTTTTTGTTGTGGTTTTTTTTTTTTTTTTTTTTTCTAATTACTCTTTTAATCTCAGCAGTAATTTGCAGACCGAAGATCAGAGGAAAATTTCCACTCACACACACTTACTTCTCACTCTATAACCAATTTGCAGCTTCCTTTCACTCCAGGGTGAAAAAATACTGCAATTCTCATTGTTTCTCTTCTCTAAACCCGTGCATGGAGACAAAACTTTTTAATCACCACAACATATTCACAGGCTTTCGGACTGGAGATATTCATTATCTTAAGCATGAGGTATTAAACACTTAATCACATATTGGTCTTCTAAAAAAAAAAAAAAAAAAAAAAAGAAAAGAAATAAAGAAGACCAAATGCATATCTAAAAGTTAAATATGGTCACTAAATTAGAAAGAGAAACAATTTCCACACCCTTCATTTTTGATGTTCCATTCCGACTTTGGGACAGAGGAAAATATTATAAAAATAATAACTCACCAGAAGTACATAGGTTGAATTTCACAGATTTTTAAAGCGGAAAAAATTGAACCATTACTTTATCCTATCTGATTTCATATTCTACAGACCGTTGTATGTGTCTTTCATACATTATCCTGATCCCACACTGCAGAATCAGGCATTTCAGTCCTTGAGAGTCTAAACTTTTGTCTATACCTAAGAAAAACCAAGATATTAATGCCCAAGGCCCACTGGTTACTGAGCAGAGATCTGTTCAGTAAGTGAGCCATACCATAATGAAAATAAAAATAAAAAATAGAAAGAACATACTCCCCCAAAATCTGAACCCAAACCAGTGATTTCCAGAAACAAAGCCTAGGGAAAACATTTTTCCAGACATGATCTCAGCAGGGGTTTTGTTCTGGGTGTGTGGACAACAACCCAGGAGTCTGGAGAAAAAGGATTCACCTTTCCATTCTTCAATGCTATTCCAATTTGGGCAATGCCCTTGGTCTCCTGCTGTTTCATATTCTGAACCATCTTCTGTATTTGGTGTTGGACTCCCAGTTGCATCTGGCTTCTTTTGTGTCTTTACAGATCCTTTATCTTTGACATTTTTAAAATGCATTCAGTATCCCACTTTCCAAGGTAGCACATAGTCTTCACTATATCAGGTATCTTGTCCCCACTACAATTTGTCCCAAGTATTTTCAATGAACATGAACAGATCTGCTGGGTCAGGCAAAAGGGGCTAAAGAGTGGCCTCTGGTGTGAGAATCCCATTTTGATGCCATTAGGAATTTTTTACCAGACAGAGCTCTGAGCAGGCCATTCATTCTGGCTTGGGTCAACACTCAGATAATTTTTTCCCTTCCCACAAATGGGAATTAATACACCCAGGGAAAGTCCTTCACAAGTCTCTATATGAAGAATGCAAATCACATGTTTCTGAGATTGTCAGTGTGGTCTAAAGAGTGGGCATAGAAGATGGAAGAGGCAGCAGTGTACCTGAATACTTTTAAAAAGTCTGTGCCTACTTGACTTAAATTTCACAGATAGTATATCCAATTTTCACCTCTTACATCTGGAGTAAGACAGTAGTGCCACACTTCTGTAAAACTAATAGAACAAGAATCATGGACAATATGGGGATTTTTCTGTAATCTTTTTTGACATGGATAACATGCTGACTTTCACATCTAATTTTTTTTCAATTACTGTCTGGTTGGTGATTATTTACATGAGATAAAGAATGTTTGAAGGCTTCTACAGTAATTAAATTTCATCTTTTTAGATTGTTCTTTACATGTAAAGGTAATTGCTTTTAGTTGTTATAAATCTTGTGTAAAATTCCTCAAGCAATAAACACAAGCTGTATCCCAGTAATTGTCTATTGACTACACTTTCTAGTATGAATTAATTTTCAATTACAAACTTCCTTCCTTACTGTATTAGGTTGAAAGTCTGCATTTTGAACACGTAGATATTCTCATCTTGTGTAGATTTGTCTCACATTATACTGGAGAAAAGAGAGAGAGATTCACTGAGCAACCATCAGTCTGAATATCAATGCAGCATGACAATAACAGTGTATATCAAAACTCAGATTTCTTCTGCAAATTCCCAGACAGCAACAAAGACCCATTTCCAACCCTAATTATTTTTATTGCTGTTACATTATATTCTTCTCTACTGCTTCTTTAAAAGTTAATGGCTTGATTAAGGAGGGGATCTAAATTCAATGAAACTTGCACAGCAACCACAAATTAAATCTATTCCTAGTAACTTAACTAGGAGTATTTTAGGGGGTAAGTTCCTTGTTTACCTAAGAGGGGTGAGTAGGTAGTCCTGGGCTGAGTTATCACATCTCTTTGTGAATAAGAAGTTGGAGACTAGAGCAAGATTTTCACAAGTGTTGATCTGGAGCTAGGTGTCCGGTTTGTCGTTGTTTTCAGAAATGCCCCAAGGTATCTATCTGCATTTTTAGGTGTAGGATACCTTTTTCATAATAGCGTCTAAATCCCACCTTCAAATCTGCATAACTCACCCAGCACCACCAAGTTAGGTGCGTAGCTCCACAGGGTATATACGCCATGCTGAGGGAGATGCCAAATATCCTCCCACATCAAATCTGGGAGAGAGCTGCTGGCTTGGGGCCTGAAAATAGCCAGCTGGTGTGGTGGAGAGAGTGCCAAAGCCCTCCAAGGGGAGACACAAGAGATGCCGATTCAAATGTAGGAAAATGTCATAATGTACTTCTGCTGCCAGAAGAGGAAGTCTCCATCCTTCCTTGTCCCTCTCTCAGCACCATGAGGTCCTACCCTCCCTTAAACTGATTCTGGACCTGTGCTGTACCAATTTAATGAAATAAAATATCAAATAAATACCCACTCTTCCCTTCCCAGAGACATTTTCTGACATTTTAGTGAGGTAAACTAGCTCCTGCAAAGGTCCTAAGAATGTTAAAGGCAGCACTAAACAAATGAGAGGAGGCACCCAGGAGGGGAAGGTGGAAGGTGCCACACGTAGACACTGATGTGAGCAGCCTTTGCATTCATTCCCTAGAGGACTGGGACATCTTGATTTTACAAAGGTCTCGTAGCACTCAGGGATAGATAATAATGCCATGTGGATTTCCACTTGGTGCCCATAAATTTTCCAGTGGGATGTGGGTGCACCATCTATCCTGTGTCTCATCTGCAGCACAGCAGACATCCTGCGTACCCTATGACATCTAAAACGGCCATGGACACCTAAGTTTAGGCACCTGAATTTCTCCATCAGTGACCTCAAGTCATGCCATTAAAAATTTGTTATTATCAATAACTTTAAAGGGCTGTATTTAGTCCAAGAAAAGGGGATGTATTAACTCTTCATTAATGCATAAAGCATGAAAGAGCAAGGGTGTCTTTACAAGCAGTTCCAAGTAGAAGCATACTGAATTCTTTTTAAGGTATAAAATAAGGACTAATAAATAAAAGATTTCCTCCATACATCTAGGCATTCACTACATCTGCATTTCAAATGTATTTTTGTGTAGGGTTGTTAATAAGTTTATCAGGCTCAGCATTACCAAATTTCTGACACTACAGGAAGAAAAGCAGACACACACGCACACACGTATCTGTAGATTATCGCACATTTGGGCACTTATTTAACAAGGGACATTTTTTTATTTTCTGGTATTTGCTGTAACTGGGGAAAAAAAAAAAAAAAAAAAAAAAAGAAGGATAAAACCCCTAGATATTCCCACCTATGGGAATCCTGAGAATGGGACTGAGGAGATTGCGATGGTAAAGGTACATAAAATGAGGCTTGACCATGTCACTTGACCACTTCAACACGAATAGCTCCGTTAGCCACAACTGGCCTTTTCCTTCTGTTGTGTAAGATCTGTCCTTTAGTCTGTGAGATAAAGACTTCAGCTAACAGTGCCACCAGATGGGCCCTTGGTGGTACTGTATTCCCTGAGCAATATCCTAATGGAAAAGAGAAGAAAAAGAAAACTCCAGACTTCAGCATTTCTGTTCATTTCATCCTATCTTTTCATCTCTGCTCTGGAATTCTCTCTCCAGCAAGAAACTGAAGGCTTTATAGTGTCTTACATAATAAGGTGAAAAGACCTTGGTTTTACTTTTCAATGCAGCAACTTATTGGCTTGCAAATTTCACGCTTGAGGTTAATTGTATCTTCAGAATGCATGACCCACATTTCAGGCAGACAGAATAAAACAGTTCTGTATACTTTTAATGGATTTATTTAAAAGGATGAGCAAGCAAATGTTCGCTTAAGAGCACCTATTAGTGAGCCAATATACTACATTTTTACTAGGACAATTAAAGACTGAACAACGCGATGGTCAAATTGAGGTCACAATTAAAATTAAATCAGTAAATCAATAGACTCGGAATGACCAAATCACTGCATTAACACAAAACATAATGAAATTGAATTATGAGGTTGATAGCAGATTAAATTACTAGATGATAGTCTTTGGCTTTGGTTGATTTTAACAGAGGTGGTTTCCTTCCAGGAAGACCCCACTGGTGTTGTACCAACATGGTGTTGACCCAGCAAGTAAAGGAAACTAATATACACATATGTGGTTCTGCTAGTCTCTTGATAATTTTTCCTGGTAGAAATCTAACAGGCTACAATGGAGTCTTGGCTTAGACTAAAAGATACAGCTGCTATTGTGTGATTTTAACAGTCCCTCCTCAACACCACTATTAACATTTTGCTGTGGTTGTTCCTAATTACTACCCTCTGTTTTTGCAGTGTAACGCAGAATCTCCCTAAGGACTCAAACCAGAATTGATGATTTAGACATCTCTAGCTATCTGTGGCTTTAGGATAACAGTTGTTCTCGAAGACAGAACAATTCACTCACTAAATCCCTGAAAGCTTGCTGTTTGTTTTAGAGAATTATTGAGGTGTCATCTGTACTACTTTCATAATGGTATTTAAAATACCTGTGCATATGGTCCTTTAAGTGGGAAAAAAAAAAAAAAAAAAAAAGGAATCCAGTTTAAGTCACTGGCAATATGAAAGAACATGAGAACAATGCTTATGTAAAATACTATATTTCATAAGGGTTATTTTTATTTGCCCTGCCTTCACAGTCTACAGGTACATGAAGTCAAGTGGTTTGAATATTCAAC
Organism: Athene noctua; assembly: GCF_965140245.1. NCBI lineage: Eukaryota > Metazoa > Chordata > Aves > Strigiformes > Strigidae > Athene > Athene noctua. Next base: position 6,818,973 of record NC_134077.1, read on the forward strand.
ATGGTCCAGTACTTCAGTCAGTACATGTTAATTTTTAAGGTTTTGTGTCATGAAAGAAAACTGTAGAATCAATTTGTCCATTTCTGTCTGCCACATCACCTGAAGAAGAAATAATGTCCCAGAAGAAAGGAAAGGTCTTTGACAGAAAGGCATGGTGCCAAAATTTCAGCCAATCCAACAGATGTGAGATGTTGAAAATTAAGTAAATAAATATACACCAATGAGACCAACATATCATTTCCGTCTTCTTTTCATGGCTGTTCTCTCAGCATTTTTTAGCAATTCCTATTTTTTCTTTATTCTTTTCTTCTCTATCCAGGAGCAGAAATTAATGACTAATTCTAATGGCTTTTGACCTCAAAACAATTAGAAAAGCTTTTATATTTTCATTGGCATGTGCTGTATATATGATTACAACATTGGGGGTGTTTCCTTCCCAGTTCAACTTAGAATCCCTACAATGTTAAGGAAAAAAGTCAGGGAGTTCCAAAAGCAGTGTTAGTGACCCCAGTCTTCCTCTGAAGGCACCTGTCTCCACTGACTACAGGAATTTGACTAGAGTCTAACTTGTCCGTCTCCATTAGTTAAGCCTAAAGTATTTACCCCAAAAGACACAGTCAATCTGAATCAAAGCTGAGAAGCTTTACCCTTCCAATATCATCTCTGCTCTCTTAAAAAATACGCCATTCTTTCCATCCTTCATCACTTCAGAGCTCTGGTCCTAACTTGCAAAACTGCTTGACCAGGTAGTCTTCTCTCTTTAACCAGTGACAAAGGTTTCACAAAGATTTAAATAGCGCCACACTGCCATTCCATCAGCTGACTGAAGAGATTTACCCTATTTTAAGAGAAAATATGGAAATGTTTTAGTAAAAACACTTATTTCAAATCTTATTTGTCCCAGTTACTGATCCCATTAATGATCCACTTCATGTGTTCTAATAGGTATTTCCTATTAAAGCACTTTCAGGAAAAAAAAAAAAAAAAAAAAAAGTAGATGTAATTTATCCTTATAACAATAAAATAATAAATATAAAAAGCCAATAAAACTAATTTGTGTCTCAACATGACAGCATTAACACTTGAATATTATTTCAGTTGTTAAGCAACAAGCTTAGGAAGTCAACTGCTAAAGAGGGGAAACACATTCACTTCTTTGCATCACGGTATTATTAGACAGAACAGCTAGATTATAGTCATAAAATGGGAACACTGACATTGTAGAGCACTCTTTTGGTGTTTTGTTCTGGGCCTGTCTCTTGTAGCAACACAGCCCTTTGCCATATTCCTGTAAGAAAAGAAAACAAGATTGCCAAATTTTGTTTGACAGTGGCTGCAGCTATTTGTTTTGGAGCTGTAATGATTTTGAGACAAATCCCCAAACGGTCTCGATTTACTCCTCACTAGCTCAGTTATCGGAGCAGTTTAAGGTCCCACCGATTTCAGTGGGATGGGGAAGGAGACAATGACATCCTTGGTCAGGCACTGGCAAGGACCTTCAGATTTCTCCACCAAGACATTTATTTACTGTGTAAACGTGGGTAGATCACGCAGATTGCAGTTCAGCTCACCTAGCTTTGGTATGTATCTAGTCCAAGGCAGTCAAATGGGCTCCTTGTGCCCCTGTCCAACAACTATTTCAAGACTACATGCCTGTTTCTTCAGTGAATGACTAATTCACTAAATTCCTAGCTTTTAAGGAATGTTTAACACGCACCTCAGTTCCCTGCTCATTTCTCTGTAAAACAGCCCCGTCTTTCAGTGGAGAGTTCCACTCCAGGGTTGCTTTGGGTCTGTGCCAGGGTTTTTGTTTAAGGGAGATCACAGCCTAACAAACATGCAGAGAGAGAACTATTCCCAGGCTAAAATGTGCATTGCATGACAGAATTTCTATGGGCTTGGTGTGTCTCATGAGCTCTGTGCAGAACTGTCAAAGAGATTCTCCTTTCACTCTACCAGGATAAAATGAGGCAGAAACCTGGGCTTAAGGAGCAGGATGAGTTTAGTTTAATATCAGTGGCCATAAACATGTCAGATGGCCCCCATAGCTGTGAACAGACAACTAAAAATTCCAAAGCTCTAAGTGTCTTGAGCGGGTGCGGAGAGGGAGATAAAAAATCGTGAACTTCCTAAACAAACATCAAAACAGATTTGAATGCAAGCAGGTTTTGTACTATTATATTAAATAAAATCCATGATAGATAGCTAAGTCACGGGAGGCCAGTAGCAAGCCTTTGCTGCTGTCAAGAGATTAATTTCAGTGAGAACATCAAAGAGAGGAAACAAGGAAAATGGATGAGAGGCTTGCTGCTTAGGAAGAGACAGCAGTGAGGGATTTTGCCCACATTAGAACTGCAGCCCTATGCCCAGAGCTGCCATAACAGATCATAATTGCCATTGCATTGGATTCACAGAATCGTGACAAGTAGTAAAACTCACTTTTCTTCAGAGCAGCACTAAATAGCAGGACGTATAGGCATTTGAGAGAAGCAGGGTAACAATAGTGGTCCGCCCTTCCCCACAACAAAAATTATGAGATCGAGTTTAAGAGACACAATATTCAAAAAGAAAACAAAATTCTTGTGGTGCAATTTGCAACCTTCAGCTGCCTCTCAGATGGAGATTGGGAACCCTTCTCTGCAGCTGAGAGAGAGAGATTTTAATCTTTAAAAATAAATCAGATTTTTGCATGAATAAACTGAATCCAGCTGTCAGGAATTTATATACAAAGGGTCTAAAGATCATGGCAGCCCTTAACGCTTCTGTCACATTTCTGTGGACAATGCACTGTCTAGAAGACCCTCCGATGTTACTAATGCTCACAAGAAGCTCTCAGTATGGTCTAGGGAGGGAGAAAGAGGAATATACTCACTGGGTTAGTATTTCTTTCCATGGACCAGTAAAACCTTGGGACAATTGTAGCAGACCAACTTAGCAGACAGAAGAAATGTTGAACCCTGATCCTAGCTTCAAATTGAACTTCTGGGGAGGCTTCAGGAAGAGCACAGATTTCAACGAAGACTGAACACAAGTGCAGAAAGATTAAATTTTTAATGGAGGAGATCATGGGTTTTTTTGAGTTTGGTGGGTTTTGTTTGGTTTTGTTGGTTGTTTGTTTTCCCTGTGGCAGAGAGTTGGACCTTCATCAGATAGTGTGGATGTTATCTGGCAGCTGAGGAGAGATTGATGGTTTGGATAAACTCTACCAACACAGCTAGGTGGAGTTTGAAGTCCCATTCCTGAGTAACGTTATGCAGAGTATCAGTCAAAAAGGTGGAAACTGTCACTTTTTTTAAAAAAACAAAACAAAACAAAAAAATGGACACACATGCCCACTGCTTTCATCTCACCTACTATGGGTTCTTGTCTGCTCCACTTAGAGGAGTTGGACCTGGGTTTTTCTGTCACTGCATTGTCCCTGAGGAGAATCCAGGCTCCCTAATATTGAGGCTGTAGAGCCCATTTGGATGATGGAGGACAAAAGCCTAAATTTGAAACAGCCTGTGTCCAATTTCTGCTTCATTCTTGGAAATAGAATTTAACCCTTCAATACTGAAACATGAATTATAAGGCTCTAGAAACCTGGGGGTGCCTAGATGACACTGCAGTTTGCTACTGTTTGCATTGAGGCATATGTCTTCAAAGGCTAGATAGTTTTTGAGAGATTAATATAACTGCAGGCAATTTCATAAACAGAGGTCTGGAACTTCACATATTCCGTAAAACACATAGCAAATGGCAACCTTAAAACACCTACCCGCAGAGATTCATAGATCTCTAAAGAGAATTGATCATAGCCCTCCGCAAGCATGACCTCCTGTTTAACACAGGCCATAGGATTTCACCCACCATGGCGAAGGGAATTTTTCTTTCTTTCTTCCTAACTGAACACTATCAAGCCCAATAACTTGCTGGTGGCTGAACTATAGCTTATTGTTAAGTAAGACATCCAGTCTCGGCATAAACGCTCTACTGTGAATTTACCACCTTCTCTGGTAAGCTTACAATGTGCTTAAACACCTTGACAGAATTCATTCTTTTCTATTTGAATTTATTTGACCTAAACTTCCTGGTATCCAATTCTATTACACTTTAGTGCACTGGATTGAATATCCCTTAATATCATTTCCCTGGTTAAGACTGATACACAAACCACCACACATCAGACCCCAGGGACTGAAACGAGCACTTCAGTGTTAAAATATTCCATGTCAATAGTCTGAGATCATTCAAAGGTGCTGCTCCATGGCAGAATAAACTAAATTTGGACTGTCACAAGCAGACATCCTGCCCCACCAGCCCTCATGTTCCTGAGCTTGCCAAGTAAATCAGTTCAGTGAGTTTGGCCAGAAGAAATCCAATACTATAAAAGCGGTGGATCAGGTGTTTGTTGGTTTGCTCTCTGAACAGGGTAGACACATGACTTACCCAGCGCTGGGACAGGGAAAGGCAGCTCTGATGGACTGAGTTAGGTTGTGACAAATTCGCACTTTGGAGGAACCACTGTAGATTTGAACTGTCTGTGCACATGGTCACACAACAGACAGGTCATTTGCACCATGGTCACACAACAGACAGTGTCTGGTAGGTTAAAGCTGATCTCAAGATCTGAAGACGCAATCCTGAACTTAATGTAGGGCTTCAAAAACCAAACCAAAACTCATTGCTCCAGATGGTGATTCCTAAAATTAATCTTCATTACTGGTCAAGGCATTCACCACCATGTACAGGAATTCAGGTACCAAGAGAGCATGGGAAGAGTGACACTTTATACACAGAGTTTGAAAACCAAGATGGAAGGCCAGCCCCAGAATTCCTCTAGCAGACAGTATATCCTGAACAACCACCAAAAAGGGCTTCTGTGTCTGAAGTAAACTAGTGCAAGACAGATTGATGGACTGGCCTGAATAAAGGCAAACCATTTTTCATATTCTTTTAAAATACTATCTTTTCACCCTTCCTAAATAAAAGGTCGGAATGTTAAATCAGCTAAGTGCAAATCTTTATATATATAAAGGCACCATCTATAACACTGACAGTTCAGATAAAGGCTTTAGTTTTAGTTTACAATATAAATTCCCAGTATGGAATGTAAATGCAAACATTTGCTTTATTTTACTTTTTAAAGTACTTTGTATTTTGTACTCTGACAGTTACAAATTGCTTAGATAATTTATTGAACTTTTCCCTCCCCACAAACCCAGTCCTCCCTTCTTGAAAAGACCCCCTAATATTATAGGAGACTGGCTAGAAATACATAGGGACAGTGGGAAGGAAGATAAAAAACGCAGAGAAGTGACACAGATTAAAGTAAAATAAATAACAGGCAGCAGTTCAAATTAAAAAGTGCTGGGAGTATTAAAGAGAAATCCTTCATATGTGCCAGGAAAATGCATGCACTATACAGCATTCCTGTGCTGGTCTCTCCCTTCTAGCTTGGGGTCACAGTCCATCTTTTTTACATTTCAAAAGGAACTGGCTATTATTAATGGGCCCAGCTCAATCCTTGCCTATCAAGAAAGAAAAGAGCAGAACAAGTAAGGATGAAACTACACACATCCCTTCAGTTTCCTTCTCTAAAGACGCTCATTTCCCTTCCCTTCCCTTCCCTTCCCTTCCCTTCCCTTCCCTTCCCTTCCCTTCCCTTCCCTTCCCTTCCCTTCCCTTCCCTTCCCTTCCCTTCCCTTCCCTTCCCTTCCCTTCCCTTCCCTTCCCTGCCCTGCCCTGCCCTGCCCTGCCCTGCCCTGCCCTGCCCTGCCCTGCCCTCCCCTCCCCTCCCCTCCCCTCCCCTCCCCTCCTCCAGCACAACAGAGACTAAGATGATGCTGGACCAGGTAAAAATATACAAAAGTGATAAAATAAGAGAACAAGGTTATGCTGTTTGCTTTAACCCATATAAATTCAGAGGCCTGATTTATACTGCAAACCCACACAGTTGTATCAACACAGCTGAAGGGATGGCTGCAGAAAAATGTGTAGCATGTAAGCACTCCCAGTGGAACCTTTCAGTCAAATGGTTTGCCATGCCCATTCTGCCTGGGGACAACAGGCTTTAGGACAGACTCAGTTCAATGTGATTGCATGGCAGTTAGAACCTTGCTTAATGCCAAAGTGTTGTGTGATAGGGTTTTTTCCGCCTGTACATATGTACATAATGTACATAAATGATCTTTTAAAACTAAAGTCTCTAACCTAATTATGACTTTACAGAAGCTAAATGAGGATAAGAGGAAAAATGGAAATACAAAGAGTCACCTAAAGATCCAAAACACTGTGTCTTGAAAATTACTGTGAATTGATAAATGATCAATTTATTACATACCAGAAACAGCAGAAACAAATTTGTGTCTCCCCAAACAATGAAGTAGAAGGCAGGTTAGAAATCCTGGTCTCTAAAAACCACTCATGTATAAACAGCACAAAACTCACCTTTGCCAGTGTCTTCTATAAACTAAAAAATCTGAGCCCAGAGCACTCGACAGGTCTGCAGTCATTCCAGCATCACCAAATGCCACAGTGCACGAGAAGTCCAGTGTATTTCTTGGTATTTAGGTGTTTGAAATCACTTAAAGGTCCAATTCAAAAAGGGGGTCTATTCAAAAAGAGGGTGCCATCAGACCTTTTTTTTTTTTTTTTTTTAAACAAACCACTGTTCAGAGAAATAGAGCCCTCCTCCCCCTGCCTTTTGGATCTTTTTTTTAACATTCTTTGAAAAACATAAAAAGCCATACAAGAGACAGCACGTGGAGGTCTAAAACTCTTCATTAGTTTTTTCTAGGGCATTACAGAATAGTTATTACTTGATTACTTTAGAGCTTATTCTCTGACTCTAAGATAGGAGTAGGATTCAACACATGTGTTTTCCCTGGTTTGCCTGAAAAAAAGCTGAACATCAGAGAGGTGGCTTGACAAAACTATCAGTCTTTATCTCACAGCCCACAGTTTTGAAAGTCAGTAATACAGACAGATGGTGGCAAAACAAGATGAATTCCATGGGAAACTCAGAACTGATACCATTTTCACATCGTTGTTACATTACATCAGTAAGAGCAAGCAGTAAAAGAGTTTAATATGCACAATGGCAAAGACTCAGCCTGCAAACAGCTGAAAATTAGAGTGGGCAACCACATGGACTGCAAATAAATTCTCTAGGCAGATACTACAACATCCTACAGCAGTGGTACCTCGATGCAGGAGAGCTTTCAGGTTGCTAAACTTACCTGATTAGAAAGAGATGCTACCTCCATGTCAGGATGTATCTCACCTTAAGTTGGTAAGTCTAAAATTGAGACATCTCACTGATATTAGGGGTTTTGGTCCCCCTTTGTAATCAAGGGAGAAGGAGAGCCTCAGACTGCCTCTCCAAGCATCCTCAAGTTGGCACTGGAGGTGGGAAGAGCCCAGCCCTTGCTGTGCCCAGGTCTCCACATCTTCCATGGACAACAGGTCTGCACCGCAGAGCAGCTTTCAGACCAGCTCGTACATGGAGGAAAATAACCTCAAAACAGGGGCATAAGGAATGCTTTAGAAACATGACTCTATCCTAAAGACAGGAGTGTTGCTGCCTGTCTTTTGTGGCTGTGTGCTCCCCGCTCCCAACCTGACCTGTATTTCCCATAACCCCATTCAGGTGATAACCACCAGTGATGGTGATAAGGGATGCGTCTGGTCTCTGCTGTGATGGCTGCATCCGACCCAAAGTGGATTCAGGGGTGACAAACAACACAATAGCCAAGAAACATTTGAACAATATGCCCACTTAACCATGGTGCTGGTCAGTGTCTGACTCAAGCCAAAATTGGAAGAATCTTACTGCTGTAGTCGGTATGTAAATGTGACTATAGATCAATTATCTCACTCCATAAATAGAGGACAGTCCAGGGCTCGCTGAGCTCTCCTGCATGGCAGCCAGGATCTCCCTTGAGTAGGGACACTCTCAAGGTTACTCCTCAAGGCTAAGAGAGTTCTTGCTGCAACACATTCTTGGTAACTGATAAATAGCATGCTACACTTTGAAATCTTAGCTAAGTGATAAAAAAGATTGACTGCACATATATAATCCTTTAGACATAAACCATTGACCCAGTCTGGGACTAGGAGTGGATCCAGCCACACCTAGACTCCTCTCTGAGAAGGAGTTTAGAAAGCAAATGGGTCCTTTATGAACCTCATAACTCAACGGAAGGGTCTCCCTGACAGTTTTGTCTGACCCTGTCCTCTGTGCAGGAAGTAATCAAGTGAACCTTGCCATTGAATCTTGTTAAACTACTGTTGCATTTACTATCAAATTTTGTTAAATCACAGTTTTCTATCAGTAAACACATAGCTACTTCTCTCTTGTGAGTGAAATGCATCACTCCGTCCACGATGTCTTCTCAAGACAGATTTCAGCTGAGTGTGATGGGTGTTGTAGGGCACATATTCTGGGACCTCCTCAGTCCTTCCCTGCCCTCTCAGACTTCATGTCCAGGCTGTGCTGGCAGGAAGTCGCTTCCCAGCGCTGCCACTGAGCACCTGCAGTAGCAGCATCAACAGCTCTGGGGTGCCTCTACGAGGAACAGCCCTCTCTGTATGTCATCATGGGATTTTCACCAAATCCTACTGACTGCCCCAAAGCGCTGCACTGAGCCACGCACTGTGCATATTTTTTTTAGCACTATCCCTCCTCGCTATACCAAACTCCTTAATTTAATTATTCCTTTCTTTTGCTTTTCTCCCTCCCAAGCCTCCTGCCTCCTCTGTCAAAGCTTCATCTTGCCTTCACTCCCTGATCTAATTATTTCCCACAGAACACCTGGGTTCTGTACGCCGGACTGACATCTTTTGCCATTCACCAATCTTTTGCTCGATTGCCTCAATTAGCTTCCATTGTACACCTGGGTACAGCATTAATGTGACATCTGTACAGTTCAGCGAATGTCTGCTCCATTATGGAGCTTTTCCATCACTTCTCAGAGAGAAAGTTATTATGTGCCCTTAACTGTATCCCTGCCTTAGCCAGAGGGATCATTCTCTGCCTCCTTGTCTCACAGACAGCCACTCAGACTCTCTGTAGATGTTGAAGGTTGGCATGCCTGTGAGAGATGTGAAATCACAAACCATCAAGGCTTTGAAAACAGTAATTTATTGGAATGCTCAGCACCAGAACCGCAAAGCTGAGTAGAGCTGTCATAACAGTTGCACCGACTGAACTCTGTGTAATCCCAGCAAAGTGTAGCTCTTTGCATTGTTTGGGCTGGCTATAAAGTTGAGGGGTGTCCTGGTTTCAGCTGGGATAGAGATAATTTTTCTTCTTAGCAGCTATAATAGTGCTGTGTTCTGGATTCAATAGGGGATTTGGTATGAGAAGAACGCTGATAACACACTGATGTGTTCAGTTGTTGCTCAGAGATCAAGGACTCTCCAACTCCCCATGTCCTGCCTGTGCAGAAGAAACTGGGAGCGAGCACGGCCAGAGCACCGGACACAAATTGGCCAGTGGAATATTCCAGATCATCTAAAGTCCTGCTCAGTATAAAGATGAGGATTGATCAGGAAGCTGGCTCTTTCTCTCCTGGGATTGCAGCTTGGGGATTTCCTCTCCTCTGGGATCACTAGCCAGGAACAGGCTGGGCATCAGTCATCACCTGGTGAGCAATCCCATTGCGCGTTACCCATTTGTATATTCTATTATTACTATTAATATTGTTATCGTTATGATTTTAATTGTATTTCATTTAAATTATTAAATTGTTTTTATCTCAACCTATGAGTCTCCTTACCTTTACCCCTCCAATTCTTTGCCCCATACCCCGGGATGGAGGAGGGTGAGCGAGAGGCTGCCTGGTGTTTGGCTGCCAGCTGGGTTTGAACCACGGCAAGGGACTCCTCAAGCTGCATAGCAGGACTTTAAAACCTTCACTAGGTTCAGACTGCTCAAGCTGTTTGCAATAAATGGCAGACCAGGATGTTCAGGGAATAGGTCCAGACTTTATCACACATATTTTACATTTGTTTCCATGTAACTGCTGGCCAAATTTGCCCCATGATCTTCAAAAGGACATTGAAGGACCCTGGAAAGGGCATCCTCAGAAGGTGAAGCTGCAGACAATGTTCATGATTTTAAATTTGTCATTAACGATAATAAAAGGTGGAACGAAATAGTTTGCTCAGTGGAGGTGAGGAGAAGTGAGGGTTAATGTTTTCTGTCATAGATGAAGGCTTTCTCCCTGGATCCAAAATGATAAAATAGCATTTTTCAACAAGTCACCATGTTGGGTTCATAAATCAAATTTTTATAAAATCCAAGCTCCTAATAGGCCTTAACTTGGGGACTGGTAGGGAAGAAATTAGGTAGTATAATTCTGTTTGACAAACATCAAAGCTATGAACATTTTTAGTGATGTTCTGCTAAAGCTGAAAGGTTTATATTATTACTCTTCATCCATCTGTCCATTTTTTTGAAGCATAACTGCTGAAGCTGTTGGCCAGTTTCAACTATAAGTGGTGGACCAGAGAGGTCTCAAAGATATTATATGAATGTATGCTTCATGGAAATGAATTTTTAATCAAGAAGGGAGACCTTATTAATTTCCCTGATGATTAAAACAGCTGTAGTGTGAGACCAAGAATCATTAAATGGAGAAGCTGCACCAGAAATTTTTATGAACTTCCTAGCTTTAGGGAAAAAAAAACAACAACAACAACAACAAAAAACCAAAAAAAAAAACCACAAAAAAAAAAACCAAACAAAAAAAACAAACAAAAAAAAAAAACACCAACCCAAAGCAACAATCACTGTCATTATTTGCACTTTAACAAGCACAAGAAAATTCAGCTGAGCGATTACTCCATAACAGACCAGTCTCTTCTGTTCTTGACCACTGATCAAAGAAGCTGTTCCAGTGCATTATTTTGGGTGTCCAAGAGACACCCCCTTGGATTTGGTTTGCACTGTGAAGAATGTAAAGTCAACACTGTAAGAAAGCAAAGGAGTGATGGGTGATCACTGTGTTGCATTAAACACATTTTTCCCAGTCTATCCATCCACCCAGTCTATGAGGAGACATCACAGGAATTGCCATGAATTATGTACCTCAGAACCTCAGCAATAGCTTCACCAAGAATCAGCATTATACACACAGTAACCTTGTTTCTAAGTGGTGATACCTTCTGCAGGTACCCAAACTCAGGTCACGTGAAGTGTCCTACATGTATTTTCTCTTGTTCTTAGGAGAGAAAGATGATGATGCTAAAATAAGATGTCAGGTTTACTGTTGTAGATTGATTTTTGTTGTTGCTGCCATTTTCTTCTACTGTGGCTGTTTAATTGCCTCAAATTTACAAAAAAAAACCCCAAAAAAACCCCCACAGAAAAAATGTCAACATTGTTTCCCACAGAATTCTACAGAAACTGGCTGATCATGGCTTGGACAGGCGTAATTTTTGCTGGGTAAAAAACTGTCTGGATGACCGAGCCCAAAGAATGGTGGTGAATGGAGTTAAACCCGGTTGGTGAATGGTTGCAAGTGGTGTTCCCCGGGGCTCAGTATTGAGGACATGTCTTTTTAATCAGTGATCCTAATGAGGTGATTGAGGGCACCCTCAGTCAGTTTGCAGATGACACCCAGCTGGGTGGGAGTGTTGAGGGTAGGAAGGCTTTACAAAGGGATCTGGACAGGCTGGATCAATTGGCCAAGGCCAACTGTATGAGGTTCAACAAGGCTCAGTGCCGAGTCCTGCACTTGGGCCACAACAACCCCCAGCAGGGCTACAGGCCTGGGGAGGAGTGGCTGGAGAGCTGCCAGTCAGAGAGGGACCTGGGGGGTGATTGACAGCCAGCTGAACAGGAGCCAGCAGTGTGCCCAGGGGGCCAAGAAGGCCAATGGCATCCTGGCTTGTGTCAGCACTGGCGTGGCCAGCAGGGACAGGGAAGGGATCTGAGCCCTGGGCTCGGCACTGGGGAGGCCGCCCCTCGATTCCTGTGTTCAGTTTTGGGCCCCTCACCCCAAAAAGGCCATTGAATGACTCGAGCGTGGCCAGAGAAGGGCAACGGAGCTGGGGCAGGGTCTGGAGCACAGGTCTGCTGGGGAGCGGCTGGGGGAACTGGGGGGTTTAGTCTGGAGAAGAGGAGGCTGAGGGGAGACCTCATCGCCCTCTACAGCTCCCTGAAAGGAGGGTGCAGAGAGCTGGGGATGAGTCTCTTTTCCCAAGTAACAGGAGATAGGACAAGAGGAAATGGCCACAAGTTGCACCAGGGGAGGTTTAGATGAGATATTAGGAAAAATTTCTTCTCTGAAAGGGTTGTCAAGCATTGGAACAGGCTGCCCAGGGCAGGGGTGGAGTCACCATCCCTGGAGGTATTTAAAAGACATGTAGATGTGCCACTTGGGGACAGGGTTTAGTGGTGGACTTGGCAGTGTGAGGTTAACGGTTGGACTTGATGATCTTAAGGGTCTTTTCCAACCTAAATGATTCTATGATACTATGACTCTATGCCTCTTCCACAAAATAGAAACTGAGCAGTAACATGGTTGGTTATGAAAATCAGGCCTCCTGCGGCCAGCATTTAACCCAAGATTTCTCTTTGGGTTCTTTGCACTTTTTCTGTCTTTTTTTCTCCTTTTGTAACTGATTGCCTGTGAGTTGTTTCAATGTATGATTATTAAAATTAAATGAGTGTCAAGCTGAAGGGGTGCCAATTTTCTAGACCACCTTCAGCCCATGATGAAATTTCTGCAAAGCATCTCAGGCACTGCCAGAAAGCCTTTGGAAGGCAATAGGATGATGGAGAAAGGACAACACTTGTTTGGAAAAGGAGAGCTCAGCTGCTTTTGGAGGAGGGAAACACCACGTTGTTACATTCAATTACATTTGCGCTAGCAGGGACAACTCCAACAGTGGAGCTCTTCGGGGACTGGGCAAAACGGACAGCAGATGCTTGCGGGCTGCTGTACGGCAAGAGCAGACACATCCTTGTTATTTCTAAGAAGCAAAGTGTGACCAGGAATAGCTACATGCTTCCAAAGTGGAGAGACAATCCACAAGGGCTTGGGAAGGAGGAGCTCTGGGGTCTCCCTTTCCTCCCCTAGTACTGCTCAGTGGGTACTCACATCTCTTGTCATGGAAGGAGCCTTCTCCACTCGTATAACAGCTTTTTGGGGGCCCTAAGCAGTGCACAGGAATTGATCTATGTGCATTTAGATGCTAACAAGGCATATCTTCTTTCTGACTATAAGTACTTTAACTATGTTCCACACTTCTCTGAGATAAATTCTTCTTTCATCCCCTTTTTAAATTTGGAAGAGTCCTGGATTTTTTACTGTGTTTTGTGTTAATTCAGATGACTTCATCACGTACAATCTTACAGTATCACACAGAGGCAAGAATAGGATCTTAGGACAAGAAGAAAAGGCTATCGTAAACTGCTTTTGTTACTAGAGAAAAATCTCATGTGGAAATTCACTATGAGTAAGATCTGAAATAGATATTCTGAGCCACAGCACAGGTGTCCTCTCCCCCATCCTTTAGGAAGAAACAGAATTAAATAAGCCCTTTTTCTTTGGCCCCTGTGCTGAGCCAGTAAATCATTCCTCCTGTAAGTAGCACATCATTTTTCATGTCTCTCAGACCATGTGATCTTCAGACAGTAATTTCCTTTTGACAGAGGTCTCTTTTACATACTGAGAGAGCACAGCAGATGGTAATAGTAAAACCCCAGAACGAAATCTGCCACCTTCAGGGGAAAACTACTCCTCCCAGGGCAGCCTCTCATGTAGCACTGTGTCACCCTGGAGTTTTTCCTGCAGCATATGCTATTTCCATATACTCTAGTTAATCTGCTGAACAGGACAGCTCCACCAGTTGAAAACATTGGTCTGAAAACAAAATATATGTGTACAAATACATCTGTAGCTTTGACTGCTTTTGGGAAAGGGAGAAAATCCTGACACCCTCAATTGTTTGTCGGCATGGTCAGATTTGCTTTCATAGCAAGTCCCTCCATGGAATAATGATTAAAAAGAACAAAATTACTATATGCTCAGTTTTAGAAAAGTCTGTCTAAACCGTATGAGATGTCATTGACTCAGTGGAGTGTAGGCCTGACTTGACTGTTATGGACTAAAAGTGGTTTTTCAAAGCTCTTTGTGTTCATAAATGCTATCTATATCATCTTTCACAGTGCCTTTTCCACAGTATATGGTAATGTGAGCTCACACACAACCAATAATTAGCAGCCAATCAGCTAAGAATAATAGAAACAGTTCCCAAGAGGGGATTTTTCTTCTTTTGCCTTTGACTTTTCAGGTATTTGAATACTCTTGGGAGGGATTATATCCCAAAGGTAATCGATACCAATCAGTCATTAAAACTAGCTGGTTTTCTGAGCTTTAATTACCAAGGAGTCCAACAGCTTGGTGGATCATGCCACACAGCGGCGTTCTGGCCATCTCCTTGCTCTAGGTTCTGCAGTAGTAGTGGACTTCCTCTGAGTCATCCAGTAGAGAGTTCTCCAAGGGAAATCACAGAATGCTCTGTGGAAACAAGCAGTGCTCAGGGAAAGGAATTCAGCCTCTGGTTTGCAGCCTGGAGCCCAGAAGGGGCATAGACTTTGGTTCTCCTTCTTCTGGAAGAGTTTTATCATTAGCAGACAACTACTGGTGTGGCTGGTGTGACTCTACATGATGTCTAAGTTTCCTGAAGGGCACTTTTTTGTATTTCCTCAGAGCAAACCTATCAAACTGAGGCTGTCACAAACTGAGAGGGTCACCTGCTCTCAGTGTCCTGATTTAAGTTTCAGTTTTGTATAAACTTAGTAAACCAGGCATAATATTGTGTTCATCCTGAGGCACAAACTTTAAGGCCAAAGAGAGCAACTGAGAGATTTGTCAAAGTCTTGCCTCAGTGGGTGGTGTTAGCACCACAGACACTCAAATTCTGCTTAAAAACTATTTTAAGCACTCAGGATCCTACTCTTTCTATCCCTAAGATCTCACTATTTAAATAAAAGCTTTTTTTTTTTTTTTTTTTTTTTTTTACTGCAGCCAGCACTGCTCCTTCATGTTTCTTTTGTGCTTGATGCTTTAAATGTTCTTTAATTGTCATCACACATGATGGAAAAATATTATCAAAGCAATCAAACTATAGACAAATGGACTGAGAATATTTACAGCTGCGTTCAGCCCTCCAGATGAAGCTCATGACAGCTTGAAGCTCAGCAAGCACCAGGCTCAGCTGCTGTCCACAGCAGGTCAATACTCACTCAGAGCAGATGGGAAGAAAAAAAATAAAACAAAACCCCTGTAAGATGGTCTATCCTAAATGAACTTAGAGAAGTAATAGATGTGATATTCCATGGGGTTCTTCCTACCCGAACAAAACTAACAGCCTGTGCAGGTTAGTAACCTGGAGTTCCTCCTTTTTACCACCTTATTCCAAAGGCTTGCAATGCAGGCAACAGCAGGAAAAAAGCAGTCTTAAACCCGTACCGACATATAATTGATCTGGTTTCCTAATCACTGCTCCACAGGGACCGGCAGCGCTTTAAAAACAAGATGTATTTAATCACAGCGTCCCACTGACATCAGTTCAAAGGCAGCTTCCGCTGCTCTCATCTTCAAGACAGAACTTTCTCACCCAGACTTCAATTAATCCTCATGATGTCGAATTCTTCAACATTTTCAACCTTGTGCAGATTCTTTGGACAAAAATCTTGTCACTTCCACTCGTTCTTTCTTCTCAGTTTGAATATACAGGTCTTCAGCCAAAAAGTAAATAAGAAAACTCTCTTATCCAGACTTTTCTTTCCCTGCACTATAAATCAAGACTACAGTTACTTTTTGATTTGCTTTATTTTCATAATCAGCCCCCAAAACAACCCCCAGCGCTCAGACTCCTCAATTTTAGTCCATTACAGAGATTGTCTGTTTTCTGTCTCATGCAAATCAAGTTCTTCATTATTTTGCCTAAGAGTTAATTATGATGAACAATTTCTTCAGCATATGCTCTAGATTTTTCTAAAACTGTACGATTTGCTTTTTAAAATGGGAAATTCTTCAGTCTCCTAATATACAACTATACTCCTGTGTTTTGCAAAAAGAACAGATTTCCTAATTCCCATTTGACTGTAAGTAATTTAAGTAATTTTATTTATACTTACATACCTCAGAATTACATCAAGCCTCTGAAAAGCATATTAAATTTTCACTTGTGCTTGAATAGTTTTCGATATGGAATTTCCTGCATTATACACTAAATATCAGGTTTTTAAAAAGTCTCAAAATACGGCATTCATCAAAAGCAGACGTGAGAATGGAACTTTCTTGCTCAACAAATCTGCCCTCTATGCAAATAATTTCTTCGTGGAAGCAATATTTTATTTTTCTAAGATAATTATCCATTTCTCTCTTATGGTCTTTTCACAGAGCATTTGCAATGAAATGGATCACAATGTGCACATGCATGATACCTCTAAACTTACGACCAACAATGTATGGTGAGCTCTACTGTGTCATGTCTTCAACTGTGACCTGTAACAAAAGCCAAAAGAAGAGTGAGGGGAAGGGTAATAATATATAAATAATTCTCTGCTGTATTCTCTCAGTTTCTAAATACTTGCAGTTTCAAGAAATGCAAGAAGTGTGGGTAATATTGTGTTTAACTGGCCTTGATGACTGTTTCTTCCATACATTTATCTAACTGCTATTTAGCATCCACAAAACACTATGGTAAGGAGCTCCATAGTTCAATTATACCCTGTGTTAAAAGCAATTCATCTTATTTGCTTCAAACCCTTCTCTTGATAATTTCCTTTTGGTACTACCTGTTCATTAAGAAAGACAAACCCCAATACCTTCTTGTTGACTTTTTTCCATATTATTCAGGGATTTTCACAGAATATTTTAGGATAGACAGGGCCTCTTGAGACCACTTTGTTCAACCTTCCTGCTCAAGCAGGGTCACCAGGTGCTGTCCAGGACTGTGCCCAGTTGGGTTTTGTGCATCTCCACTGATGAAGACTTCAAAGCTTCCCTGGGCAACCTGTCCCCAAGTTCGACCACCCTCACAATAAAAACAAAACAAAAAAGAGTATGTTTTCTTGTGTTCAGATTGGTTTCCTGTGTTTTAATTAATTTGTGCCCACTGCCTCTTGTCCTGTTCACTGGGCATTACTGAGAAGAGTCTGACACACTCCTCTTCCTTCCCCACCCCCAAGTATTTAGACACATTGATCAGATACCCCCAGAGCCTTCTCTAATCCATGCTGAACAGTCTCAGCTCTCAGCACCTCTCCTCACTGGAAAGATGGGCCAGTCACTCATCTTTGTGGCCCTTTGCGGACTTACTTCAGTAGGTCTGTACCTATCTTGTACTGGGGAGCCAAGAACTGGATGCAGTACTGCAGAGTTTGAAGACCTCTCTCACATCCCTCTTCAGCCACATCCTTTCCAGACTGAAGCTTCCTGGTACAGCTATTGATCCTAGGTTGGGAGTCATTTTGTTCCCTTGCTTACCCTTTTCACTCATCTTCATATTCTCTAGATCCAATATATCAGTTTTGGGATGGGACAAGCATATCTTTGCTCGCATTCAGTGGTGGGTGAACATATATGAACACACACAACGGCATGAGGATGTTTTCTGAACATTCTCTGTGCCTTTTCTATCAAATCCTAATGTTCGATTGCTCTTTGTTACTGAGCATGAAAAGATGTTTCCTAAAACTACGTATTAGAACTCTGTGATCTCTTTCCTGAATAAGACTTTCAACAGATGGGTTTGTATAATGCCAGCTCTTCCTTATGGTATTATTATTATTATTAGAATCACTTTCAGATGATTCCCCCTCTATTCTTCCTTCAGTTCTTGCTTTGTTTTCTTCAACAAAAACTCGGAAAATAATTTTTCATCAGCATTTTTGCGCCTGTGGCTGTGTGCTCCCTGCTCCCAACCTGACCTGTATTTCCCATAACCCCATACAAGTGATAACCACCAGTAGTGGTGATAAGGGATGTGTCTGGTCTCTGCTGTGATGGCTGCATCTGACCCAAAGTGGATTCAGGGGATGACAGAAAACAACACAATAAGCAAGGGTTAATTTGAACAATGCACCCACCTAACCATGGTGCTGGTCAGTGTCTGACTCAAGCCGAATTTGGAAGAAACTGTAGTGGGTGTGTAAACATGACTGTAAGTCATAGTAAGTGAAGTGCATCACTTGATCCGCAACAGTCCCCTTTCAGTCATTTTCCTATGGCAAAACAGAAAAGTGAATGAAAGGGGGAAAAAAAGGATACAAAGTGTAGAAATGTATGTGTAAAAATGGAATATTAAAGTAATATATTGACCCTACAAGTGATTTTCTTTGTGAGATGGTTACACCATAGTTTATGGGAATGACTTCTACACTCACATGCTGGACTATGCAATGATAGTTTGATCACCTCTATCAACATTATGGTCACAATTTTAGACATAAGTAAGAAGCAAAAGAGGTAAAGACTTCTGGTTTGTGAAACAAAGAAGGAAGCAGAACAGCCATGCTTTCACTACCTACTTCTGCTATGTAACTTACTTTTCAAAGCTAGACTGGCTACCATGACCTATGACTAGATGCTTGGAAGAGTCCAAAGTAGCTGGATCTCTTTGTACAAGACAGACAGGCATAGACAATGCTTTACTGTAAAAATCTGCATTGTTTTATTTCTTTTCACATTTCCAGTAAAGTCTTAACTTTTGACATGCAGATTATTAGACCCAAAACGCCATGGGATCTGATCAGAAAAGGCTGTTTGTTCAGAGGCAGGAGAGGTGTGTTATGCTATGAATGAGGTAAGACTTGAGTACTTTAGGGTTTCATTCCAAAAGGTTGAAAAGCACTCAAAGTACACCGAAAACCAAAGACAAAATTATTTTGCGATCAGGGGGCTGGAGCACCTTCCCTGTGAGGACAGTCTGAGAGAGCTAGGGTTGTTCAGCTGGAGAAGAGAAGGCTCTGGGGAGACCTTAGAGAGTGGCCTTCAGGTACTTGAAGGGGGCTACAGGAAAGGGGGGAGGGACTCTTGATCAGGGGATGTAGGGATAGGATGAGGGGTAATGGTTTTAAACTAAGAGAGTAAATTTAGACTAGATTTAAGGAAGAAATTTTTTACAATGAGGGTGGCGAAACACCAGCACAGGTTGCCCAGAGAGGTGGTTGATGCCTCATCCCTGGAAACATTCCAGGCCAGGTTGGATGGGGCTCTGAGCAACCTGATCTAGTGGAGATGTCCCTGCCCATGGCAGGGGGTTGGACTAAATGACCTTTAAAGGTCCCTCCCAACCCAAGCCATTCTACGATTTTGTTACAGACAAAGCTTGTCTATCTGTTTTTGCATTTCAATACACAGCTTCTTGGTGTGGAGTCAGAAATTCACAGGCATGCATTACTGCCACCTTAACACAAACATTTTTCTGACAGAATTTTTAGACATTTTCTCTTCCAGCTCTATCCTACATAAAATGGTAAACTATCTAAATACGTTAACAGTTTTGTTCTCCACTAAAGTAATTTGGCACAGTCTAGCAGGCAGACTAGAAGAATTTCACTGGGTGATTATAGAGTTTGGTTTAACAACAGTAGTCGACAGTTCTCACTTTGATTTAGAAAGTAAAAAACCCGCATTTTTTTCCTCATTTTTTCAGGTTGACAAAGGGAAAATGTGTGAGGTGATTTCTAGTAGAAGGCATACATTTTCTTCAGAGGGCTTCTCCTGCCTTCAATGCAGCTATCTAGTGTCCCTTCTCGTTTTACAGTTAATTTTAGCTGTCAAGATCCAGCTATGCTATTTACATGTGCCTCTTCATTTGGGCTTGGATTGCTGGTTTCTTCCATAATTACAATTTATCTGAGGTAGCAAAGACCTCCATGGCAGGCTGGCAAATATAACATGGAAAATATAGGTAACCCATGCTATTCTGGAGCAATAACTAGAGTCCAGGAGGGATACTGATTAGATCTGGGATGTACCTTAAATGAAGTTCCTTTAGAAATCTTAATCTGTGATCTAAATATCACAATATAAAGCTCAGGCTGATGGTCCTTACCTGCTTGCCTGGCAAGACAAACGGGAAAGAAGAGGTTATTCAACAGTTATCCAAGGGCAGCAAAGAACAGGATCCTGTAGATACTGATATCTACAGGATTAGAACCTGTGTATGATTGGCAGCTTTAAATCTAGTAGGATTAATTGGCCCAAATCTGTCTGTATGGCACCAGTTGCAATGGTCCCAGAATCCTTTTTCATGCTTCTATATTACAGTTCTGTATATCAATTAAACTGTAGTCAAGTATTTGAGCAATGATTGCATCTTCAGAGATATTCCAGTCCAAGGTCAACACACTGCAGTCACAAAAATTAGGAGAGCTAGTAACTCTACCACCACACCCATGCTAGGCTTTGGACTAGCACCAACACTGTGGCTGAAAATTGGCAAGCTACAACAGTAATGCACTTGGACTCAGTATGCAAAACCCTGAGTAACAAAGAGAACAATCCTTGTGATTGCACAAAAGGCTCAACACTAAAACTGCCACTGAGGAGCATTAGTAGGTACGTGACCTGAGATATTAACATGGGCAACAAAATAATGAAATAGTTGAAAAAAACATATGCTAAGTAAGCCTTTTGTACACGTACATAATGGAGATGTAAGACTGAACAGTGTGTCCGGATTTATGCTGATTTACAAGTCTTAAATGCATTGGTCTTCTTGCTTATTATATAGCTCTCACTGCAAATGAGAAAATAATCCTTAAAATTTCAACAAAACAAAAGTTGTTCTTCTTCAACAAGAAGTTGTTCTTATACATACCTATTTACAATCCATATGGCGTTAGACTCGACAAAACGTACATCTTTTAGCTATCCTTCTGGCTTTATCTCTTCATTGAATAGGAGAATTTATCTGTTACAGCACATTAAATCAGGATCAGGTACCCATTAAGCTGGATGGTGCAGATGCAGAAAACATGGACCTTGATAAAAAGACCTGAAAATATGTCTTGTGGATATTGATTGCTTTAAGCTGAAAAAACGGTCAACTTATTTTGCTGTATTTCAGATAAGGTTTCCTTATTGTACGTACTGAATTTTAGGACTAGTTAATGAAAGCAAATAAACGTTTTCATTCTTCCTATTTTTACTACAGCTTTCTAAGACAGAAGGATGGAGAGAACCACCAGAGCAGTGTTTGACAGAAACAGGAGTTCCAACAAGTAAAATTCTTCAAGCATCTTTCAACTCTAAGGTATGGAAGAAATACAAGCCAACGAACCAAGGCTGAATGCTAAATGCAATTAAAACGCATTGCTGTTTGGCAGAGTATAATGGCACTTCCCAGATCCATCTGGAATTAAAGCCCCAAGTACTTCTTGTGAGACAAGTTAAAAATGGGTCCTGCACCACTGAGTTTACAGAGCTGGGAGGTCCAAAAATTGAAAAATCTTCAAGGCCAATGCACAACAAAAGCCAAAGACAGGACTGTAACACAGAGTCTCTCAGATATTATTCCAAAAGTAGTGTCTGTCAAGTTAGAAAGAGAATGGGAGCTAAGACATGTCATCTCCTGTTTGCACAGTAAAATGCCACCCAGCACCTCGTTATTGGCATGTTGTTTGCAAAAGATAAATGCAATATGGCCCAATATCCTTGAAAAGATACCACCTACAGGTTTTAGTGAGTTGTGTGAACTAACCACACCGAACACCTCTGAACTATATAACCATGTTTTTTTTCCCCATTCAGGATTTCAACAATTACAGCTCTTGTGGTACTTGATGTACTCATGTATTTAATTTTTAAAACAACCTCATTTCTTATTCCAAGGATTGTTGCTGTGCTTTCCCTTGGAAAAGAAATTGAATTAACTTCTAGTGTAATGCTGCCTTGGCAGAACCTGGTCCAAGACCTCAGCTGAATCACTCCTTTGAAGAAAGAGCTACCTGCCACGTGTGCTGCTGTCCTCACCCTTGAGGTTGCTGATGAATCAGATAATCATTACAGCATCAACCATCTCCACCTCTGCTGCGTCAGAAAACTTTGTATCTGAGCCCATCACTGCATGGTCAGACTGGAGCATCAGAAATGAAGCAGTTATCCACAAAAGAATGGCTCCCAACAGGGACAACCAAAGGGGAAAAAAAAAAAAAAACAAAAGAAAAAAAAAAGTTTACGCTGAAATGGAAGCTGCATACCTCAGGGAATAGACACCACTACTAGACCAGTTGTGCTTTTGAAATGTCTCCTTGGTATGTCAGCTGACAACGATACAGCATTAAAAAGGTGACAGACAGCTGATTGGATTGAATGAGTACAGCTGAAATCACCAGATATGCGGAAAAAAAACAATCCAGTACTTACTGGAAGAGAAAAAAAACTCTGTCCCTGTCCTGGGGACACAGTGCCCCTGTTGCAGGGTGCTACACCACCAGCTAGGCAAGATAAATAGGCACCTCTCTATGCTTGCATGCAGACATGGAGATTGTTATTTCACCTGAAGTTTAAAGGCAAGTGGTTTGCAAATGGTTTGTTAAAAGCAGAGATTTTCCCTAATTACTTCCCATCTTCTCAGCTAGAAAACTTTTTGTATGACTGTGCCAGAAAAACAAACTATTTAAAGAAAAAAAAGCCTTTTTTTTTTTTTTTTTTTTTTCCAATATGGGTTCTTCAGTCTTTAATCAGCCAGAGGTATCATATTAAACAGACAAGGGAGAGAGAAGAGTGGTTACAATTAACTTCACAATCTGATTCCCAGTGAAAGATTCAAGACACAGTGAAGGAAGGACTGCACAAGAAGTCTTCCTGTTTTATAGATCAAGGACAGATGAAGCAGTTTGTCTGACACTGTGTAACGTGTATCCGTATGATTTGCCCATTACATTTTCCAATTAATCTCTAAGCACCTAGTGAGATGGGGGAAGTGTCATTATCTGACTGTCACTGTGAGGGCGATGGGCTGGAGCAAACTGAATGGCTTGCCCATGGAAGACCTGATCCAGAGCTCGCCAGAGTCCCCACATTGGCTCAGCCCTCCCTTCACATCACTTTACTTTCCGTGCACTGTAGTTTATGAATTGGATATCCTCCTCAGGGCAAGCCTGTAAAACTGCCGTCGTCTGATCCCTCACCACTGATGAGGAGGACAGGGAAAAATTTAGGACAAACACATTTCTGTCAAGGGAAGGAATTCAGAGTGACTCTATTATTTTTGCACAATTTCTAATTGTGAAGAGGTTTTATTCAGAATTTAAGTATCTCACCATGGTATAGCTTAATCCACTTTGGAAAGGACCATCCCACACACAGCTTAACTGATAAATGTCTGTGTGCAGATAAGCTATGAAATCCTCTCCAAGCAACGTTCCTGCTGTTTCAGGTTTGAACAGATTGATACAGAGAAATGATTACTTGTTCTGAGACTTATTTACTTACTTACTTACAGAAAACTGCTTAGCAACTTATTTACTTACTTATAGCAAGTTATAGTATTACTTACAGTATTTTTTAATATTGGTAAGAATCCTGCTTGCCCAGACTGTTCTGTGGAATTTTACCAAGGACTATTGTGTTCATCAAAACAAAGCAGTTCAAAATCTACCAAGAACTATAGTGTTCAGCAAAATACTATGCTTTTGTCCTTGGGGAACAGGTGTGCTCTAACTAGTTGGAGTCTTGGTAATGAGTAAAGATAGCCATATACGGATGGTAGAAGTTCTATTGGTTCTCTTAAATAAGATAGAATGAGTAAACCGGATGAAAAACACTTGTTATTCAAGAAACTGGCCAAGACAATCTGAGCATGCTCTGGGGAAAAAACAAGGTGAGAAAGACTGTGAGCCTTCCTCCCAAAAACCCCCGAGGACAACCACCAGGAGGCAATGAGGAGGTGCAAAGAGAACATAAACTGCTGACACCAGCCTTTTGAACTAACCCAGCCTTACTAATGCCTGTGTATGTTTGTGTTATGTAACCCAATGAATCCACACTCGATAAGTTCTGGTAAAATGTGCGGTGGGTGTGCAAGCTTTGTGGAGAGATCCCCTTGCACCCCGGCGCCAGAGTAAACATACCTGCTGTATAACTCTATTCGAGTTGTAGAGGTTTTTTTTCCGTGAACCAACATGCAGGTGAACCACGTCACTGCTCGATACTCTAGAAGAAATAGGGGTTAGGTATTTTACACCCCAAATTGAAATTTGTTCCCCCCATCCAAGTCCCTTCTAAATCAAAGATGCCTGGAAGGACAGGACAACACCAACACTGCACTTCAAGTAGCTTCACTATTACAAAGAATCATCACATCAGCTGAAGAGGTTACAAAAATCTACTTTAACACAATCCACCTGCAATCTGTTCTCAATGACTCCCTTAAGACTCCTTAAATGTATGTGCTTCAGATACTTCATAATATCCACGGTATTTTACCATCCACTGATGACCCCAGGTCTTGTGAGTAAAACCTCTGCCAACTACAAAAGGCAGGACATTTAGTGATGCTATCTCTCTTTGCTGCTACTCCCACCCTGTGAGGAGGCATTGAGATTCCCATTCTCTGTTCCTCCTTTCCTTTTCCAAAGCCATTATTCCCCTAAAGCCTTGCAAAAGTGCTTTTTGATTGCACACAAGAACAAAGCCAGGTAACTGTCTATAAGAACAAGGACATTCCTTGCCAAAAGGATACATGCTATTTTAAAGGAAAAAGCCCATCCCTCTTTTTCCTACCTCCCTACCCCACCCCCCAAAAATACTAATTTGACAATTACTGCTTCTACCCGAAAAAAGAAAACAAAAGACAGCTGTGCCACTTTCTGGTCCTGAAGCAGAGGCAGATGAAAACAACCAGTGGCAATCCATAGGTAGGGAAGGGGAAAAAAAAAAAAAAAAAAAAAAAAAAAGGAACAGCTTCTTTTGCTTCTCTCACGCTTGATCCCAACAGAAAGGCCACTAGAGATTCCAGAAGAAAGTAAAATCAGGATGAAAGCAAGATGGATGTTTGGATGTTTAAAGTCAAATAAAGCACTCGCAAGCTGGCTTTATAGTACTTTTTATCGCTAGTTGTGCAAAATACAACTGCTAGGTAAAACAAGCCCATAGCAAAGTTATCTTTTGACTGTCGTTTCTTTTTCTCTGCAGTTCTTCCTGGAGAGACCGAAAAGGATGACTTTTGACAAGTTACTCTGCAACGTGACTGGTACAACCTGGGTTCCAACCAACTACTGCACCCTGCTTTGAGACAGGTGCTGGAGCTCACAGCTTGTCTCTATGCAGAATTCCAAGTGTTTGTGCAGCCCCACATCTGCATACATACAAATACACGTTAGGGTGAAACCACTGTCTGACATTCCCCCGGGGACCTTCGACTGACTGAGGACCTACTTTTATGAAACATGTAAGGATTTCACCTTTTAAGACTTGTACTCCCTCAAGACAAAATACACAGTAGTTATTCAGAAGCTACTAGAGACATGTAATATACTCACAGTACTGGATTACACAAATGTATAAAACCACGATAGATAACCTATTAAACCTTAGACCAACATAACAAAAAAGAACCCTTCATTTCAGGCACAACAGCTTGTTCCCCCAGTTTTGTTTATTTGTTTGTTATGTAGATGATGCTGCACAAAGTGCTGAGAGCCATGAGATTTTACAAAATAAAGCCAAAACTTATTCTGTGCATGAGGATTAAAAAAACCAGAAGTAAATCTATTGCTGTATGGACTTTGAATAGTTTGCAATCAAATTCAGTATTTAGAACACAAGGCTTAAAGTAATAAATTTACTTACATCTAGGACGTTGTAGCAGTTCCAGTGCTGTCATGTTCTTCATGCTGTAAAGTTTCATAGGAACTGGGAACCGAATATCCAGATCAGCCCCAAAAAAATCACTAGCTGGATCAGAGACATATCCAGTTAGTTTGTCAGTCCTCACCTGGTACATTTTTTATAAAATTATGTGGAAAATACATTGAAAATAAATGCAGGGCCACTCTACAAGCAGAAACACAGATGAATATGCTGGTTGGGTTATGTTCCACTGACTAATGCAAGCTTTCCCATTTCTGCACCCAAAGGTTTCCATTTATAAGGTGGTCAGTGATTTACAGTGAAGTCAGGGTCTTCCTAAGCCTTACCTATCATACTCAGATTCCATTTTGCATTCACATGCTTACATTTATAACTGACTTAGTGGATAGTTTTAATAGGCCATGGCACAGTCCAGCACATGCACAGGTTATTACATGAATTTCAAACCACAAGATGTGGTGAACAACTGTGTATTAATTCACGATGTGGTTATAAAAGTTGTATTTAACACTTTATAAACCCCTTTGCAAACTGGAATGTGCTATAGGATCAGGTTGATGATATATTTTGAGTTTTAACAAGGAGTCATCCTTGTCCTGTCTGGTCAATTGTGTGGCTCATGCCCATATCTTTCATAACTAGACTTAGGCAGGGCTAAGAGGAGGGTTTTTTTCAAAGGTAATAGAGGAAAAATCCCAGAACTTATACAGTGGAAAGTGTTGGGGATCAGGAGTCAAAAACTGAGTCAAATAAAGTATGGCTACATCATATAGATCAAAGTTGCATGAGCACACAGGATGTCCCTTCAAAACAATTTTTTTTTTTTAAAAAAGCACACATTTTTTTTTCCAGAATCGTTTCTGAATGTCTGAAAAGTCCATGCTCTCATAAATACCCTTGGAAGATACAAAATACTGTATGTAGAATGAGTTCACAGGACATGGAGTCAGTAGAGAAATATGTATTTTTGCCAAATGAAGCAAGACCAAAAAAAACCTGTAAGAAAACAGTAGTTACTACTTCTTCAAAGAAAAGTCAACTAGAAGTAAGAAGTACTACTGTGACTCCTCTGCGGCACTGTGTTTTGCCAGCTAACACAACCACTAAGTATTATAATCAGGGTAATACATCTCCTATAAGTCTCGCATCCAGGGGAAAAGAAGGGATGAACCAATGTTGTACTTCATTAGCAAATTTGGGTAATATTCTGAAATAACAAAGGGCCCATCACAGCCTTAGTGGATTTTTCCCCATTAAAGCTCTCAATGGTGTTTGCTAGCAAAAGAAGCACAAAGCAAGAATGACTCACAAATATCACATTCAGATTTAAATCAGTCTTTCTTATCTTTATAACTGGGAGGAATTTCTTCCTTACTTAAATTGTTAAAAAAAATACAGGAGTGTAAGAGCACTCTTTGAAGAGATCCACACATTTACGAAGAGCTAATTACATTGCTGATCATGCAAAACAGATTCATTATGAACTCAACATGTGGCATCAAAGTCATTTCATGAGTGGCCTTATTCCTGCATCAAGTGAACTGAGAAGTGAAAATCCTTGCAAAAAGCCAAGTTATGAACGTAATCCTCCAGTACGCCAATGTCTCAGCAGGTAAGATTAAAAAGACAAAACAGAACACCTCAAGACTGCAACAACAAAGAGTTTATTAGAG
Source organism: Athene noctua (assembly GCF_965140245.1). Lineage (NCBI taxonomy): Eukaryota > Metazoa > Chordata > Aves > Strigiformes > Strigidae > Athene > Athene noctua. The sequence goes on from NC_134077.1 coordinate 6,846,475, forward strand.
TCAAGAATATATAATCACTGTACAGAAAACATTCAGAATTAAAGTGTGAAATACTGAACCGCTCACTGTGCATTCCAGCGGCTGAGGCTGTTAGTGATGATTTAACTGGCTGCCTACAGCTGGCTAAATTATCAGCGCTTAAAAACATTTTTCTAAGCAGGGAAGAACCGACTGTCCTTTTTAATCGATAACATTGCCCAAGGTGAGAATAAAAGTTCGTACGAATTATATTTAAAACTTACTAAAGGAACAAAGTTGGTGGGAAGGGAAGAGAGGAGATTGCCATAGTTTCGTTTTTTCTGCACCTAAGAACTGCAGCCTCACTTCTGTAACTTTGTACATACTCGTGTTCAGCACAGCAAGGAGTTCTATTTTTACATTAAAAAAGCTATTAACAAGTACAAGAATTTACCATCAAACCCACTTCTTCCAGTTATCTTTGGCTTGAGAGGAAGTTGCTTACTTCAACCTTTAAGGATCAAATGTTTTCATTGGAAAGAAATGTTATAGCATCTGAGGCTCCAAGAATGGTATAAAAAACCACTCCCCTTTAAAAAATGGTTGATTTTAAATCTTCAGTGAACAGAGACTCAAAATGCTTCTCCACCTCCTGAGCTCTCAATTCTCCATGATACCAAACCTGCAGCTTTTGACTTCCAAAACTGTCTCATGAAGTCCACAGGGGCTTGAGAAAGTATCATTCTTGAGCATTTACTTGTTTCCACCACAGGCAGGGAAAAGGCTTATTTTCTCCAATACTAAAAGAAAGCAAAACACACATAGCACAGCATTTACTCAACTTGGTTTACTCTCAAGGAACAGAAGTTATGCATAAATCAAACTCTGTTTAAAAACATGCTGAAATGCCTCGAGGCAGGTGTTTTTCACAACCCTCCAGGAGAACAAACAGCATGGAAACCAACTCTATCTGCCTCTTGACATAAGCTTTCATCCAGTCTACATAATCCTGCTGGCAGATGTTCCTTATTTTATTCTGGTATCCAACAGGAGGAAAACAGAAGCACTATCCTGAGCAAAAGGAACCACAGCTAGATTCTGGGATGCAGCAGCACTGGGACCACAGCCTGGAAATATTCTAAAGCCGCATAACATTTAGAGCTTAAATTGAGTTTGCTCCTAAGCAGAAAACGGCCAAGCATTAGCACAATTAATAAAACCCCAAACTGTACGGCTACATTTTAGGTAGGATACCCCTCATCCCCCAAGCTTTCACTTTTTGAATCACTGGTTAACATCCCTTCAACTGGAGATTGTCTTTCCTCTGCAGAAATAACTAATGATGATAAAATGAAAACGACTCTCCAGGGAAAAATGGTTACTTCATTAGTATCAACTAAAATTAGTATGCACTTTTTCCTCCTCTTGAGCACTACTGTACAACGCCATTAACTTATTCTAAATGTTATTTACTTTTAAGACAACAGTTTTCTGATAACCATTAAAAAGGAGACAAGTACTACATAAAAAGGTCTGTAAAATATGCGATAATTAGATACATTAGAAACAATACTAAAGGCTTCGTAACACAGGTCTGAGTTGAACTCAACTTCCAATATTGTTACAAAAGAACAATACCAAGCTGATGCCAAAATATCTAGATTGCTTTATACAAGAGCTTCACATACTAGAGAGTGACATACAGAATGCTGATACACAATGGTTACTACAATAACCAACCTTATTAAAAAGCTCTTAACTGCTGCAGTAGACAGCACAGATTCCTTGTAGGCCTATTTTGGAGGCAGTGAGAGAATAAATATCAAAACAAAAAAATACATTGAAGGGCATTTCAAATGAAAAATTGTGTGGCATTAGGCCAAAATCCACTGTTTAAGCTTGTGTCGTGATACCTGTGTAGTGGTTTTTTCTTTTTTTTTTTTGACCACTTGTATTACTGTTAAGAGCAAGGCCATTAACAATTCAGTGCAGCATTATGCACAACAAATTCAAAGCTTCAATTGGCCATTGTGTAAGATGATCCCTTTTACAGCAAATTCAATGATGCATTAATTGTTCATTTGTTCGACGATTTACAGACTCTGAAGACTCCAGCTGCAAATTCTTAAGACTGCCTCAAACAAAAAGGAGACACAACGATTTTGACTAATGAAGTACTAAATATCACTAAACTGTCCTATTTCACTTGTAATAGAAAGAGAATAGACATTAATTACATTTATTTTTGATGGATTTTTTGGTAAGTTTTTAAAAACTTTTATAAACAGAACTCAGATTCTTAAGACTTGTCAACTGCTGATTAATGTGTTACTATTCTTTCTGTATCCTCCTCACACTTATAAGCAGCCAGTACTCTTGCAGGGGGAAGCCTGCAAGCGTGTTTGTAGAACATGAATGAAGGCAACAATCTGAATTCCAAAACTAGCAAAAGAATCCTACGTAACATGGAACAGAGATGCCTTAAGCACTTACAAAGCAACACACTATTGCTTTAACTTCAGGCACTCGATCCCAAAAGTAGAACGGAAAGCTAAAAACACATAGGTAGCAAACTTTGCAGCAGTGCATGAGAGAGTTCAGGGCCTCAGGAAAAAGAACCCAAAAATCTCCATGCTGGAACTCAGCATCAGCCAGCTGGAGAGGTATAAAAACCCCAAAAGGAGACAACTGGATAAGGTCTGTGTTAGTGGCTGTCACATCTGCTTATTTGGTATCCAAAATGCAGCACAGGCTGTGAGCTTGCTTTTTAACTCCCCAAAATATGAATGGAAGAAGCTATTGGTGCCTGTTGCTTAGAACATCATTCCTGGGAGCTAGAGGCCTGGGGTTCAAATTCTTGGGAACTTCTAAATATTCTGAACAAATCTGTCCTGTGATTTTAAAAGCAGCTGTAAGTGCTGGAGAAAGGTCAAGCAAGAACAAGTCTGAATGGAAAAAGAAAAGGTCACATAAATCAAACCTGTGAACTCTGACTTACAAATACAGCTTCACAAATGCAGTAACAATTATCTGGGAGAGTCAGGTAGTTATCTAAACCCAATGAAGTAAAAAGACGTATCTTTTAAAAAGTGACTGTCAGTATGTGATTAAAAGAAAGGTTTATACACATATTGGAAGGACTTAAAATTTTAATCTTGAATCTTTGTAATGGCTTTTTTTTTGAACCCCAAGTTAGATGCTAGGAATTTTTCACTCCACCTTATGAAATTACTGTTCTCTATCCTATGATAACAGTAATCCGTAATAAATGACAAAAAAAAATAGCAACGTTCTCATATAATTACACTCTTTTTTTTTTTTTTTATATCACATAAAAGACCACCTTTATTTAACATGCAGACGAAAATGACATTTTTGCTTCTGACCCTGCAGAATAGTGCTATTCTGCAAAATAAAAATTAAGATTGCCTATTTGGAAGATCTTTAGCAAAATAGGCAGCCATTAAATAGTTCTCCTCAGTTTATATCAGGATTTGATCAGTCTTCTGAAGAAAGAATCAATAAAAAACCTGGGATAATGACTGGCTTTTCAGATCAGTTTCATTTTTCCTCTCAATTCCATTTCTTGTCATTGAGTCTAATACTTAAGGCAAACAGTGTAATATATTAAATCTCTGATAAACACAGACTACATCAGATGGTTTTAGGGAAAAAAACCCCAGTGTAAATTCAAAGAAGAAATGCTTTTGTGAACACAGTTTTATTCAACATGAGGATTAAAACATTTTATCTTCTTACTGTGGCTTGTAATAGGACAGCACACGTACATGTGGTTAAACATTTAATTCTCTGTACTAGAGCAAGGGTAGATTTTAACAATAAAAATAGTGGAGACAATAATTTATTGACACTCAGACCAGTAGCAATAATCAGATAACACGTGAGAGTGGATGGGGCCTCTGGAGATCCACTTACTCCAAGCACCATGCTCAAGCAGGGTCAAACACAACAGGCTGATCAGGACATTGTGCTGCTGGATTTTATATATCTCCACAGAAGACACCACCACCTCGCTGGGAAACCTGTCCCAGTGTTTTGTTACCCTCACAGTAAAAAAAAGTTCTTTATGTTTAGATGAAGTTTCCTGTCTTTCCATTTGTGCCCGTTGTCTCTTGTTCCGTCACTGGGCACTGGTGAAATGAGTCTGGCTCCACCTTTTTTATTCCCTTTCATCAGGTATTTATATGCACCACTAAGATGCCCCTGAGCCTTCTCTTCTCCGGGCTGAAGAGTCCCAGGTCTCTCAGCCTCTCCTTGTATGACAGACAGGTGCTCCAAGCACTTGACCATCTCCATTGCTCCAGCATGTCCATGTCTCTCCTGTACTGGGGAGCCCAAAAAGGACATGGCACTCTAGATGACTAGCCAGTCATGTAGCACTGGTAGAGAGAATGATCTCCTCTCTCCACCTGCCAGCAACACTCCGGCTAATGTGGTCAAGGAAGCTGGTGTCCTTCTTTGCCATGAGACCATACTGCTGCACAGAATCATAGAGTGGTTTGGGATGGAAGGGACTTTTGAAGGTCATTTAGTCCAACCCCCTGCCATGAGCCAGGGACATCTTCACTAGATCAGGTTGCTCAGAGCCCCGTCCAACCTGGCCTGGAATGTCTCCAGGGATGGGGCACCTACCACCTCTCTGGTCAACCTGTGCTGGTGTTTCACCACCCCCACTGTAAATAATTTCTTCCTTATATCTAGTCTAAACCTACAGTCTAAATCTACCCTCTTTTAGTTTAAAACCATTACCCCTCATCCTATCCCTACACCCGCTTATCAAGAGTCCCTTCCCATCTTTCCTGAAAGGCTGCTATAAGGTCTCCTCAGAGACTTCTCCAGGCTGAACAACATCACCTCTCTCAGCCTTTCTTCACAGCAGAGACGTTCCATCCCTCTGACAATTTTTGTGGCCCTCCTCTGGACCTGCTCCAATAGTTCCATGCCTTTCCTGAACTGAAGAGTCCAGAGCTGGACACAACACTACATGTGGAGTCTCCCAAAAGCAGAGTAGAGGGGGAGAATCCCCTCCCTTGATCTGCTGGCCACACTTCTCTTGATGCAGCCCAGGACATGGTTGGCTTTCTGGGCTGCAAGTGCACATTGCTGGCTCATGTCCATCTTTTCACCCAGCAGTACCTCCACGTCCTTCTCCACAGGGCTTTCTCTCACTCCCTTCATCCCCCAGCCTGTACTGATACCCGTGGTTGCCCCAACCCAGGTGTAAGACTTTGCACTTGGCCTTCTTGAATACCATGAGGTTGCCATGAGCATACTTCTTGAGCTTGTCCAGGTCCTTCTGGATGGCATCCCATCCCTCAGGCCTGTTAACCATACCATTCAGCTCGGCGTCACTGGCAAGCTTGCGGAACTTGCACTCAATCCCACTGTGTCATTGATGAAGATATTAAAAGAGTACTGGTCCCAATATGGGCCCCTGAGGGTCACCACTAATCACTGACCTACATCCAGACATCGAGCTGCCGACCACTACTAGTGGTCGGCATTCTGTGCAACTTGTCCACCAGAACCGTCAGAGCTTTCTCTGAAATGGTGCTTCCCACCTCATCACCCAACCCTTGCCCATGCTTGTGAAGGGGTTATTCCAATCAGGCGCAGTACTTGGCACTTCCCTTGAGCGAAGTCCGTGAGGTTCCTGTGTGGTCATTTCTCCAGCCTGTCAAGCTCCCCGTGAATGGCAGAACATGCTTCTGGTGTATCAGCTACTCCTCCCAGTTTTGCATTGTCTGCACACTTGCTGAGATTGCTCTTCACGCCATCATCCAGGTCGCTAATGATAATGTTGAACAATTCTGGCCTCCGTGTCAATCCCTGGCATATACCACTAGTGACTGGCCTCCAGACGGAGTTTGTGCCACTGCTCACAACCCTCTAATCCCAGCACACCAGCCAGTTCCCAATCTACATCAGTATCCAGTTCTCTATATATTGTTCCGGTTTGTTTATGAGGATATTATGGAAGACAGGGGCAAAGTCAAGGTAAAGAATATCTAATAGCTCTCACTGGGTTCACCAAGCTAGGCACTTTATCTTAAGCTGCTATTAAGCTGGTCAGGCATGATTACCCTTTTGTAAATCCATGCTGAGTACTCCTATCACCTTGAATCTATTTAGCATAGAAGCCATCCCTCCTAATACCAGAAGTTTCAAGGTTCCAGCTGTCACTATCCTGGGAGTCACTATTTCCCAAGTTAATGAGCCCAACACATTCCTGCTCCTCCTTCAGTGCAGCTGAAGGTTCAGGCTCTTCTGTCTCCAAGGTCTTGGGGAAGACCTGGTTGGTCTCCTTCTTGTCAGCCCTGATACTGTGCAGTTTGGTGACCTCTTCCCACAGCTCCTCTACCTGGTGATGCAGACATTCCCCCACTGCACACCTCATGCAAGCAAGGAGCCTGATTCCCACTGTCCCAGCTCCGTATCAGAAAAGCTGCATTATCCCTCAGGATCTCCATCTGTGTTGAGGCCTCTGACACAGGGAACAGCTGTTCACATCGCTGCTGGGGACCATGTTCTGGGGTACAATGTCAGCACTGCAGAAGATGTGGGTGATGTTATGAGCAGAGTTCTTGGCCCCTTCTGTGCAAGCTGCTGTGTCTGTTAATGAACAAAACTAGCTGGAATGCACAGTGAAGGAGGTCTAGCAAAGGTAGGGAAGAAAGGAAGTTTATTTTCACTTATTTACTTTGGAAATGAAAGCTAAGGAAGTTCTGGATCCTTTCCTGAGAACTCCAACTTTCCAATTTGCAGTTCCTACCCATCGTAAGACAATCAGTTACATCCCACTTAGCCATGTTTCCTAAGGTGCTTTAAAAATTTCTTGTAGGATCACTAAGAGCTTGCTCTCCAGTCCTGGCAGCGAGGACACACTTTTAACTTACTGGAAAGTGAACTAAAAAAGTAACGATGTTAAGCCTTAAACTTACCACTCAAAACCTCTCACCTCACTCAGCTTTTACAGAAACCACCAAGAAGAAATCTCACCTGTGCAAACTTGTGTATCTGCTCCACCACAGCTGCAAAGAGGGCATGGACACTTTCATCAATTAGACTCTGCATGTAATGGACAGCTTCTTCATCAGACAGGTCCAAACGGAACTTGTCCTGAACCTGGAATGGGGGCAGAGATGACAAAAATTAATTCAATTAAACAGTTAAAACATACAGTTTTCTATCTGAAGTACATAGCAGCAGACATAATGATTTCAGTTATGAAAGTTTAGTAGAGAATGTCTTTTACTCCTAAGTTACAGCAGAATATCAGAAATTTTCAATCTTATGCAAAATGCCTATTTTTAACCGTTTTACAAAAAAGAATATTTAGAAGAGCTAGAAACAGTCCCCTACACTTCAACACCCCAACTAGTAATTTCAAAGCTTGAGAGAGAAACTACAAGAAAAGTACCTGGACATGAGAATTTAAACAGAACTAAAATGCTATGAGAAAAAGAGAAAATACTCAACTAAGTATTATTCAGCTAAGCAAGAATTACGTGACTTGAGAAAAAACACACAACTTTGCCTGCTAAATACAAAGTTGGAAGAGTGTAGATGATCCTAAGCATTTTTGAAAGTACTTAACACTTCCTTATTCTAAACTTATTTTCAGTTAACACTCTCAGAAACTGTAAGGCAATTAAGTAAAGTATACAGAATCAGATGGAGGGGAGAGAAAATCAACCCTGCCAAAACTGACCTTTATATAGCAGGTGAGAATTTCATTAACTTTTGATTCTATCCACCATCCATGAACAGTTGGTTGGAGACACTGCTACCCTGACAGTGGTTTTTCTTTTGACAGCAACGTATTTTAACTGCTGTACCAATAACAGATTTTTCTTAGTACTTTCAATTTGTACATGAAGTAAAAGCTGAATGCACTATAATTAAGCATAGAGCAACACCTATATTTTCCTATTTCAGCCTTGGCAAAGCCTTGACCTATGAATATTTACAAAGGTGCACTGCATGCCTTTCTGTGAATTCCAAGTAATTGCATGGCTATTGTTCATGGCTGGTCCAGATGGCAACATCTCACAAGCGCCATTACCACAGACAATCCTTAGGTAATACTCAAAAAATCCTCTGTGTAGAGCTGGCAAGAGCTTAAGCAGATCTTTAGGGGGAAAAAAAATAATTTTGCTTTAGAGAAGCCAAATAGGTTTTGCAGAGATGCCTTACCCCTCACAACATTTCTGAGAGGCAGATGCATAAATAAGCCTTTTGGATGAGCTGGCCTTGGCCCACTGATCCAGACTGTTCAGATTCCCCTGTAGAGCCTTCCTACCTTCAAAGCAGGCCAACGCTTCCACCCAACTTGGTGTAATCTGCAAACTGACTGAGGGTGCATTCCTTGCCCAGATCACTGATAAAGACTTTAAGAAGAACTGGCCCCAATACTGAGCACTGTGGAACACCACTTGTGACCAGCCACGAACTGGACTTAACTCCATTCACCACAACTCTTTGGGCTTGGTCATCCAGCCATTTTTTTTACTCAAGTGAAAATACAATCATCCAAGCCACAAGCTGCCAGTTTCTCCAGGAAAATGCTGTGGGAAACAATGTAAAAGTCTTTACTGAAGTCTAAGGTAGACAATATCCACAGCCTTTCCCTCACCCACTAAGTGGGTCACCTTGTCATAGGAGATGAGGTTAGTCAAGCAGGACCTGCCTTTCACAAACCCATCCTGACTGGGCCTGATCCCCTGGCTGTCCTGTACGTGCTGTGTGACGGCACTCAAGATGACCTGCTCCATAATCTTCCCTGGCACTGAAGTCAGACTGGCAGGCCTGTAGTTCCCCTGATCTCCTTCCAGCCCTTCCTGTAGATCAGTCAACTGGGATCTCCCCGATCAGCCAAGACTGCTGATAAATGATTGAAAGTGGTTCAGTGAGCACTTTCACCAGCTCCTTCAATATCATTCAGTGGATCCCATCCGGCCCCATAGACCTGTGTGTGTCTAAGTGGTGTAGCAGGCTGCTATTTCCCCTTGGATTATGGGGGCTTTGTTCTGCTCCCCATACCTGTCTTCCAGCTCAGGGGGCTGGGTACCAAGAGAACAACTGGTCTTACTATGAAAGACTCTGGCAAAGAAAGCATCAAGTAAGTAGCTCAGACTTCTCCTCATCCTTTGTCACTGTTTCTCCCCTGTGTCCAATGAAGGATGATGATTCTCCTTTTGTTGCTAACGTATTTACAGAATTTCTTTTTTGTCTTTTACAGCAGTAGTCAGATAAGTTCTAGTTGGACTTTGCCCTCCTAATTTTTATCCCTGCATAATCTCATAACATCTTTGCAGGACTGCTGAGTTGCCTGCTCCTTCTTCCAAAGGTTATAAACTCCTTTTTTTCCCCTGAGTTCCAGCCAAAGCTGTCTGTTCAGCTAGGTCAGTCTTCTTCCCCAGTGTTTTGGCACATAGGGATGGCCTGCTCCTGAACCTTTAAGACTTCCTTCTTGAAGAACTTCCAGCCTTCCTGGACTCCTTTGCCCTTCAGGACTGCCTTCCAAGGGACTCTGTCTACCAGGCTCCTAAACATGACAAAGTCTGACCTGTGGAACTCCAAGGTTGAAATTCTGCTGACCGCCCATCGTTATTTCTCCAAGAATGGAGAAAACTATCATTTTGTGATTGCTACGCTTAAGACTGCCTCCAGCCACCACATCACCTACAAGTCCTTCTCTCTCTGCAAACAAGAGGTCCAGTGGGGCATCTTCCCTAGTTGGCTCCCTCACCAGCTATGTCTGGAAGCTACCCTCCAGGAACCTCCTAGGCTATTTCATCTCTGCCGTATTGGATTTCCAGCAGATATCTGGTAAATTGAATGGTAAATCCTCCATGAGAACAGGGGATAGTGATTGTACGACTTCTCCCAGTTGCTTATAAAATTTTTTTGTCTGCCTCTTCATCCTGGTTGGGTGGTCTGTAACAGACTCCCACAACGATATCTAAGTTGTTGGCCTTTTCCCTGATTCGTACCCATACACACTCAACCCTATCATCATCATCACTAAGCTCTCGACATCACTGAAGTCTAGATAATCAAATCATTCCCTAATGTACAGGGCTACCCCATCACCTCTCCTTCCTTGCCTTTCTCTTCTGAAGATTTTACAGCCAGATATGACAACACTCCAGCGGTGTGAGTCAGCCCACCATGTTTCTGTGATGGCAACTATGCCATACTTTTCCTGCTGCACAACAGCTTCCAGCTCCTCCTGCCTGTTGTCCGTGCTGTGTGCATCAGTGCAGACAAACTTCAGCTAGGCTATTGATCCCGACACCTTTTTTGGGGGAGAGGCCCTAATTCCTACGTGACCATTCTGACACACTTCAGTGGTTTCTAACACATCGATAACCCCCGTGTCTTTGCTGCCACATGGATCTCCATCCCCCAACTCCAGAGACAGCAGACCAAAGGACCACGCTAGCACCCCATCCCTCAAAACATTCACATGCTGCCCCCAGGCTTATCTCTAGAGACTAGTTTTATCACTTTCCCCTTTCAAATCTAGTTTAAACCTCTTTCAGTAGAGTTCTCTAATCAATTAAACCCTCAAAGTTTAAAACTACTAGTCACCTTGCAAAGTAGTGCTGATCACAATATGGAAATTACCCAGGAAATTCACATTACTTCCAGAAAATTAATTGCTGTCATTTAATTAAAAGCTTTATTCTCCTAAAGATAAATTTTAAGTGATGGAAGTTCTTGTGGAGACCATCAAATTAATCTACTTCAGCCTCTTGTATAACGAGCTAAGTAAAGTGCTATCAAACAATTTTTGCATCAAACATGTAACCTGTAGTTTATCTGTGAGAATCCATTTTACAGAGCCTTTATAATGAGACAGAATGCTTTACATCCTAAGCAAATTGTTTCAATGATTAATTGTCCTATTTAATAATTGCAACTTATTTCCTATCTGAATGTCCAATTTTCATCTCAAAGAGTTGAGCTCATTAAAACTTTTTACATTAAAGAACTGTCCATCAGAAATCTCTCTGACGTAGGCAAATATCAAATGATGTAAGTTGCTTCTTAACCTGATCCTTAATATGACTAAGGAGACTGACTGTAAGACGGAATCAAATCTTTCCTGAACATTTTCCACGCTTCCCCCTTTTTTAAGCATTGACAAAAATGTGAGGCAAATTACTTCAACAATGTTTTTAATAAGGTTGCATTTGTGAGATGATACTACCTTCTCTTCCCATTCTGTATTGTTTCTATGCACCAAGAATACCACATATACAACCACCCTCTTTATGACAGCAAAACACTCTGAGATAGTACTACTTTTCAAAGGCAATGTATTCCAAAATAACGCCCTGCAGGGCTACAATAACAAGCATAAATTAACATGCTAAGTATGGAAAGATAACACTGCCTCACTCAAACTGTTAAAATTCTGTTGCTGAGACGTTTGAAGCATAAATTGAGTATTTCCTCAACTTCCCCTCAGAAAGGGGATCTTTCATTGATCAATATGAAAGAACAGATTAAGGGAAAAAAGTTCAAACTCTCATGGAAGCAAGTACAAGAGAGATTTAGAAGATATTTCAGGCTAATACTATGGAATTTTTATCTTCATAACAAACTTGATGAGAAGGAAGTTTATCATCTCCCACAGACATATTAGAAGCTTGACAGCAAATGAATCACACAAAATCCTACTGAATTTAATGGACTAATCACATGCTTGCAATTATGCAGAAGCTTAAATATCTCCTGAGATTAGAGCACAGACTTCTACCAGATCTATTTTCATGCTCACAGAAAGGGTGATGTAATGAGAATTGAGCAAAACAGCTACCTGCAGTTTAAAAAAAAATCACCAAAATGCTCTTTTTACCCAACTCTAGTAATCAAGCACTTCAGCAACCTTCTAATTCATAGAACAACTTCTCAGAAAGTTCTGCAGTTAGTAATATTAAGGTGCTACTTCATTCTATGGAATTAATAACCAAACACAATTCCCACCTTCCCCAGGAACAGACTGGCCACTGATATAAGTGGGAAGAAATTCACACACAGTTAGATGTTAAAATCAGTTTGCAATTAACACCAGGATCAAATGCTGCTGAATACTAGACCTTTGCATGAAAGTTTTTCAGCAGTGCAATTAAAACTGACTGCTGCAGCCTAGCCAGGAGGAAACACAGCAAGATGACAAATTACCTCTTGAGATGCAACAGCAGCAACAAGATTAATATACACTGACTTCTAGTTCTTGTAACAAAACCAATAGTAATTCTTATTTCAAAGAGTTCCAAAGCACGCCATGTATTTTAAAAGCCAATAGCTTCTCACAGAGAAGGTGCAACTAGAAGAGATTTTTGCATGGTGTAAAAAAACAAAAGTGAAGTTGGGGTGGTTCAAATTCTGATGAGCTCTAACGTTATCTTATTCTACACACTTAAGAAAAATGGCCACCATGAGGGCATCAAAAATGTCCCACCTGAATTATTTTCTTAGAGTTCTCACTTTGGCATTTAAGTGAATTGTTCTAATTTAGTAATTAGCATTTGTCAAAGAGAAAAGAAATACCCTTGATGAATCTGGTCAAACTTTTGCTTTGTTTCCAGAAAGAAAAGTTTTAAACCCCTCACTGCATACACACATTGATTTTAAACATCAGGTCTCAAGAAAATTTAAACATTTAAAGACAAAAAGGTCTCTAAAGAATTAGCCCATGAAGATACTGACATTAAACTTTCAAGGTTTCAAGGTTTCAAGTTGTCCACTTTCTGCACAGTGGATAGTTTAGTAATAAAGCATAGAAGAACAGCATTGTAGTTATCTGAATCTGTATCATTAGAAAATTTATTATACTTCAGTTAAATGTGAAGTGTCCTATAGGAAAGCTACTGTCAGTTATCATGATAGAGATTTTATTTTTTAAAAGACAAAGAAAATAAAAATTAAAAGGGGAAGAGGCCAGATACCATGATGTACAGTTCAGAAGAAAATAATGTGTGGGCAAGGGGAGAAGCATTTAAGTATTAATTACTTGGAGCTGAACTGATTAGAATAGAAAAAAGCTGATCATCACTTACTGCAGAATCACACAGAGGATGGGAACTTAGCAAGGTAAGGTGGCAAAAAATGAAGAAAAATGACAGTAAACCCACCAAGAAATAATATCTGTACCATACTTATCCTATCTAGAATTACCAGTTTATCAACTACAGTTGAAATAAACTCAAGAAGACTACAAGAGGAGGAAATGGATCCTTCATTTTTTATGCAAAGAAATAACTTATGTAACTTATACAGCACTTTGAAAACTGATGTTATACAGCATTTTTAATATGGCCTAAAGTTGCATTTACACATTTTATTTATAATCAAATCACAGTTTGCAGATACGTTATTATGCTTTCTAGAACAGGTTAACCTTAAGAAGCTGTGGCTGCCCCCTCCCTGGAAGGGTTCAAGGCCAGGTTGGACGGGGCTTTGGGCAACCTGGGCTGGTGGAAGGTGGCCCTGCCCATGGCAGGGGGTTGGAACTAGATGATCTGTAAGGCCCCTTCCAACCCAAACCATTCCATGATTAAGGTGCTAAGACACGGGAAGTTGGAGGGTGAAACAACAAAAACGATCATCAGATTTGACTACACTTTGCTGAAAAAAACCCCAACCAACCAACCCCACCAAAACCGAAAAATAACCCCCAGACACAAACATCCTGTGAGACCCCCAGTCAAAATCAGAGTTAACTACTTCTCCTCCTCTACTTGCCAAAACCAAACAAAACACTTCCACCCAAAATCAAGTGGTCACTTTATCCATCTACTGTAAAAAACCCCAGGATCCTATGATGACACGGTCTGATCAGAGCAAAGACTAAATAGAATCCCACATCTTAAATTCTGGGGTAGGTAAAGGAAGTCCCATACCACAAGTAATATGGGGAAGTAGAATATCATGATAGATAAGACTGCAGTACAGATTAAAATATTTCATAAAAAACAGTTATATTTCCCACAAAAAAAAAAAAACACACACACCCCCCCCAAACCAAAGAGCCTTTTTTAATGATATGAAATTTCAAAACCTATGAGGCTCATGTATATTTACATCTGATGTGACATTTCACTAGAAAAAGATAAGTCATAAAGTTAACTGAGAGGGAAAGAGCATAACATCTAGCAGAATAATGGGTATTGTTAACTGTTGGTAAACGCAAACTTTATTTTTGCTTGAAGTGTCTTCAAGGAGAACTAAAAAGACTATATTTTGAAAATGCTGTCAAATATATTGTATGAAGATGATTTCAGAGTAAAGTCCCAGTCAAGCCCACAGAACAGTGTACTGTATAAAAATCAGGATGGCAATAAAGAGCAGATAAAATGCTCAACAAAACCCTAATCATCATATTAAAAATTGCGGTTAAAGGTCTGAGATAATGGCAGGCCTGTGTCTTCACTTAGTTGAATTAAGTTCCAAATTTGCCCTTTTCTGGTATTTTGTATTTTTGGAAGCATGACAGGCATTGGCTTGAGAGATTGTATTCAAACCCAGTTGAGAACAGCACTACTACTGGTAAGTGCACTGCACTGCAAATTTCCAAGAGTTTCACTTACATATTTTGCTCTTTAACCACAAGACTACCCTTTCCCTCTCACCAAACAGCAGAGTTGCAAGGATTTTTTTTTTTGTGTGTCCTCAAGTTTGACCAGCATAGGTCAGTTAGCCTTGTATTAAACTCAGAATTTTTTCTTTTTCACTAGCAAGTATCTTCTCACTGTTAAAACTTTACCTAAAATGGATTAGGTACTTAAGGCTCAAGATTAAGACAAACTGTGGAAATTCTTCAGAATATTTTATAAACTTCAGGGCAGTATCCAAATCCCCACTTCACGAACATTTGTAGCTATGTTTTTCCTAAGTACTGAAGAAGGTAGTAATGCATTTTGAGGTAACACATCACACGTACATATGAGAACACTTTTTCATTCCTATTTTCAGACAAATTGCAAGTCAGCCATTCTGAAGAATGGTGGCTGCTCTAGTACTTATTCTTTCAGCAATATTAAGCAGCACTGCTTGTCTTTCCTACGAC
The DNA here is from genome assembly GCF_965140245.1 of Athene noctua. Taxonomy (NCBI): domain Eukaryota; kingdom Metazoa; phylum Chordata; class Aves; order Strigiformes; family Strigidae; genus Athene; species Athene noctua. The sequence goes on from NC_134077.1 coordinate 6,861,536, forward strand.
TACTAGCTACATAATTTTATCACTCCAATATGGGATTGCTCATTGCAAAGTCAGCTGCTTAAATTTAAGAGAAACTTCAGTGTCCTTTTTCATTGGGTCATAATATGAATTGGACGTAAACATCCTGACTACTATTAAAACCCCACCCAAAAAGAAAACAATATTTAGTGATGTTTTCATTATAATTTCTACTCTTGACTTTCAATTGTTACCAACAGTCAGCACCCAACATTCATTCAGCAGAAACGGGCATTAAATGTTTGGTTTAACCCTTACACATTTCATCTTCAGCAAAAGACTTTCTTGCTTTCCCTGTTGCAGGCAGTCCAAACAACTCACAGCACAAAGTATGTAGATGCTGTATTTGCATGAACAATTTAATTTGAAAGTATTCCAAAAATAGCTTTTGTTTTGAAGGCTTTGATTTGAACAAACGGCAGTTTCTAAACAAGCCTGTGTAGGCTTCTCTCTTGTTTTTTTTTTTTTTTCTTTTTTTTTTTTAAACAGAAGCCAGTAAAGATCACAGTGAACATCTCTAAATTGAGCTTCCATGAAAATCTGCTGTTGCAGTACACTAAGATGATACTGTTCCAGCTCACAATTTCATCATATTGGCCAAAAACTTTTAATCACATAGACAGCATAATACAAAGCAACAGAGGTATGTTCTCACACCTGGTTCCTATGATATGATGTCTATTCCATTTTTTAGTTTGAAATGAATTAATATACATGCAAAATCAACAGCCTAGAAATAGAAAATCTGGGTGTGCAGCTGCAGTATCACTACCCAAGCGGACAGAAAGATGAACTTCTGCCTAAGCAAAATAAGCTCCATGTCACTTTCACAAAGAATAAACCCCAGAGCAGCAGGCAAATATAAATCCTGAAACAAACAGACCTTAACCAAGCAAAACCGAGTTTATTTCTTCTACAAAAGTAAATTTCCTCTTGTCAATAGTAAATTTCAAAAACATTTCCAAGCTCCACCTTTTAACAAATACTCCCGCTTTCAGTCAGGTGAAAAGGGACAGATATCCACTGCCTAAAAAGACATGTCAAGCACCAAATTAGAAGACCTTTCTGTTTTAATAATTTGTCAGCTCAACTCTCAATTATCCATTGACTCACTCCTGTGGAGGAGAGAGGAGGGGGAAAGAGCACAGGGAGTTTTACTACAATCAAGATGAAGAAACTGGCAAGATGAGCTCAGGCTTAGAAACAAGCTAGCTCAGAAGCTCTTTCTGTACCTCAAGTCACACTGTATCGCTGCTTCAGCTTTTACACCTGTAGAATAAAAATCATTTTACATGTTTAAGGTAAAAGGAACAAAACATGTCTGCTCTCTCTTCTTGATAGTTTCCAAACAATTACAGAACTCATGTTCTTATAAAGGGGGATGAGACTTTGAGACTTAGTCAATGTTTGCATAGACTTGGAAACACAGCGGTTGATCTCACTATTACACTCTGTAGGAAGAAAACTCTCCACGCTACTGAATGATTTGATTTTAGCCTCTTCTGTGTATGGCACTATCAAAACTGAGTAGAGCTACTTTCACAAACAGCAGTTACCTTGCCGGAAGCCGGGTATTTGTGCCCAATAACCTTACTTGTAAATAAAACAATTGCCACATCTTTGCAGCACCTTCTTTAATCAATGGCCATCTGAAACACAGCTCAGTCAATTAGGGCACTGTCCTTTAATGCCTGCTGAGTTCTTTGTGCAATGATGAATCACTGGTCCCTCATGTTTTCTAATTTAAAGGTCAGATTTGCTATGAAGGACAGATAGAAACCATCTGGCTTTCCTGTAGAAAAATCAAAAGCTTTTTTTGTTAGGAGGTGACAATGCTGAATACATTAGCTACAACTGAAGAGTGATTGTCTACCTCTTCCTTATGCAAAACTAGCTATATAACTGACTCCAGATTTTAAGTCATTATTACCTAAATTTATAGCACTGGCTAATTTGAAAAAGACCCAACAGTTAGCAGTTAGTGTTGCAGCTGTACTGGAAATGAAAAAGCAAGTAGCACTGGCAGAAAAAGGTGTGTGTGGGGAAATCGTCATTGTATTATCAGTTATGCATTGATAAGTCAACATAGAGATTTCAGCCCATTGTTTATCCTGAAAACTGAGAAGTGCAAAAGCATAAGCAAAGAGTGGAAAATTTAAAGGCAATTACCTCAGAGGCCACAGAAAGGGACAGGCAAACTAGGGAGAATATTCTGCTACTTTTCAATTTAATTTCATTTTGTGACATTTTGGAGCCAAAGCAGGTTTTCAGAAAAGTCTAAATCAGAGGGTGGCAGTAGGAGATAGTCATGAACCATGAGGTGAAGACACCAGACTGACAGTTTTCTTTATAAATAGTATGGAGAGGACAAAAGGAGATGAAAGGATCAAAAAGACAACTAATTTTAAGCTCTGCAGCTGCTTTTTCTTGGTCAAAAATTGTCAGTCATTTTAATATTAAACAAAACATTACGAATTTGAAGAGGGTTCCTACGGTTTTGAGGATGCGGACAATTTTGTGTAGTTCATAATCACTGTTTCCTGGGATTTCTATGGGGAAAAGTAGTGATCAAAAGTGGAATGAGGGAAGTGAGTCACTAAAACCTTTTCTTATAATTGAAAGGTACTAGCAAATTTATCTAGTGATATTAGGTATACACACTAAAAGTGGATAGCTAGTTGAAAACACATTCTTCCATACACTCTCAAAGAACAGCTGTGAAACTTCAAACAGAGCTTTTGTTTGTTTTCAGGCCAACTCTGACTCACTCATTTTCAGCCCAGTTTTAGGTGTGAGAATGCATCATTAAGGTCAGCACTGATTTAATTTCTGAAAACAAATGTTAGGCAAAGCCAGTCAGAAGATGCTGCCAAATTTTGGTACATTCTAAATCCACATCTGCAGCTGAAGTCACTGGGAGTGTCTGGTTCTTTTCACAGTTACAGGAAGGAAATATCCACATTGTTGTCTTTCTCTGGTAAGTAAAATCTGTCTGTGTACAGCTTGTTCTCTTTTGAACAAGAAGAATATGAAAGTACCTTCACTGATGACAGGAACAGAGCACCCAGCTCTGCTTACACCATCCTGTCCCATAAACAATGTCAAACAGGTATAATATATGCTTATTAAACAGAAAGTTGTAAGTGACACAGGCTACTGTTCTAATTTTGCTTTCCCTCGAATTTCTCCCAAGACATTTCACAACTATTGGACAGAAACGACACTGGACAATATGCTTTCAGTTAGATTTTAAGCTTGATTATACAATTACGTTCTGCAGTTAGCTCCTTGGGATGTCACATTGTTACTGGAAGGTAAATGATATATTGGAAAAACAGTCTGCAACTATAAAGATCCTGCCTTTCCTTTTGTTCCTCAGATTACCAATAGTATTTAAGAATGCTTTCTGCACTCGTGTTTTTCTAAAAAGTCTCGTTTAACATACCAGTCTGAAATTATTTTAATGATAATAATAATAAAAAAATCACAATTCAAATCATCCAGTGGCCTCACTGAAGAGGACACATTCCACACAGTAGTTTCTTTCATGATCTTATTTTGTTTCCTTATTTGTCTGAAAATAAGAGAGTCCAAGGATTGCTGACTTCAAACCACCTTTTCTAGCTAGTCTAACTAGTGAGCATCCTGTTATAACACATGCATATCTCACAGGAAGTGACAAAAGCAAGCTCAAGAAATCAAGCCATATAATATGACATTAGTAATCTTTATATCAATTTGTTTTATTCTAGCCATTACTATCATACATTATATGCAAATTTTGTAATCATATACATATTCTAAATAAAAGGTATATCCTCGTTCTGGATCTAAAAACTCAGTGTATTACTTTCTGAACATTTAGAAAAGGGGAACACCACAAATATTTCCAAAGGTGGCTTTACTTGCTGGCATGTTTTTACATCTTAGTCTATTTCTCACTGAAATATAATACTCCCTTCAGTAAGCACTCTTTTGTGTAAAAACAAGCAGGTTTTTTTCTACTATATAATTTTCATTGTGACTATAGACTAGTATTCTGATCTATCACAAAATCTAAAGGTAACCTGTCTAGTCACCTCAGTGACTTGACAATTCAGCTTGCCTGTGCTTGCCTCACTGGCTCACCAGCCCCCTAAAGCAAAAATGGGGGCACTACAAAATGGAGAATGAGTATCCCTACAGCACCAATAAGAAAAATGCTGTCTGTGAATTTCCACCTACGCTATTAAGCAGGATATCTTCTTAGATACAGAAACATTTGTAAATCTCCATCTTTGTCTTCTGTGAAAGCGATATCACAGTTGAAATGGCTATTGACTCGACTCACACATCAAAGGTAATTTAATTTTGCAGGTCAGTCCAAAATGGATCTTTAACTAATTTAAGTCTGTTGAAATACACATGGATTTTTTGTTTAAAGCTTTAAGAAAAATATAAAAATCAATGGAGATGCTGAAAGCATTTATTCAATTTTCCTACAAGGTACAGTATTATCTTGTTAAATGACTGAACAAACTTGCCACTGAGCCCAAGAGATACAAGACACCTTGTTCTTTATTAGTACTAACAAAGCTCGTAACTGAATTAATATCCAAAAGAAATTTTCCAACACATTATTTAAAAAAACCAAAGCCCTATTCTTCACCATTCTATAATGGGTTAAGATGCTTCTAATACTAGCCCATTTACAGTTGTTTTGCTGGGGTTTTTCTTAAAGCAAAGAAGTAAATCGAAAAATTGAGAAATAAAGAAAATAACTACTGTCATAGCAGCTTTGAACATAGTCGTATGAATCTAGTAAATCATAATGTCAAGAACTGCTTTATGGAAGGATACTTTGTTCACCTACTCTTTAGGGATCCCATTATGATGTATTATTTTTGCACAAATTCTAGGAGTATGTTCAAAGGGTAATTTTTGAACCATAAGGACCAAACCTGAACAGTTAACAGGAGTTAAAAACAGCTGAGCTGTCAGAAAAAAAGAGTTTATGTAAAATAACAATATTTTGTGGAGGGCTGAAAAGTCCATGAATTACAAATAAAACATTTACGAACAAGCTAAATAGCTTACCGTGTGGGTTTTGTTTTGTTTGTTTTAACAGAACAAGCACACTATAAATGAACTTACAGGATTTGTAAAAGTAAAATCTCTCCCTCTCAAAATATCTGAAAATGTGTGATTTGCAGTCCTTATCAGAAATACTTGCCTTACTGGTTCATTTCTAGCTCTTTTCACATTTTAAAGCCTTTGTGAATAGACAGACTTGAACCTGCCATAAGGGTGAAAGTCACAGTTCACCAAACTGCAGCACTGTCAGAGCTCAGTATCTCAGTAACTAATTGCTGCACTTGATCTAACAGTGATCTGTCATATAGCAACCAAGCTTATGTTATTTTCACAGAAAGGTAGCACTGTCGTATTTTGTAAGGGAATTTAGAAAGAACCATGTTGATCTAATTCATACTTCTTAGAACTTTCTTTTAGATTTTGCTTCCTTCCACGACCTCCAATCAGATACAATACAATCATGCTTTACATCTTCATTTTTAACTACCATATATTAGTCAATTGTAACATACTTGGTAGATGTAGAAAAAACTTCTTGGCTTTCAATTACTTATGTTGATTTGTTACTTCAAGAAAATTATATGAGAAATTTATACAGAGTAAGAGTTTTAGAAGTGTCTGAAATACTTATATGTTGCTACATTAACACAAACCTTTGAAAACATTTTAGAGAAACTGACATCCTATTAATTACAGAAAGCAATATACCCCTGGACAGCACTTCTACAGAGTTTACTAATATAAAACACAATGCCAAGATACTAGTAGGAAACAAGGATATTGCATGTTAATTGGCTGTGAACACAGGGAGACTCCATTAGATCAATACTCATGAGAGAGCATTCAAGGCACTCACAGAATCCTTCAGGCTGGAAAAGCCCCTCGGGATCATCGAGTCCAACCCTCAGCCTGACTCTACAAAGTTCTCCCCTACCCCACATCCCCCACAGCTCATCCCAACGGCCCTGAAACCCCCCCAGGGATGGGGACTCCCCCCTCCCTGGGCAGCCTGTTCCACTCTCGGACCACTCTTGCTGGGAAACATTTTCTCCTCCTGCCCAGCCTGACCCTCCCCTGGGGCAGTTTCCAGCCGTTCCCTCTTGTCCTGTCCCTGATCCCCTGGGAGCAGAGCCCAGCCCCAGCCTCTCTGCAATGTCCTGTCAGGAGCTGCAGAGAGGGATGAGGGCTCCCCTCAGCCTCCTCCTCCTCACACTGAACACTCCCAGCTCCTGCCCTGCCTCCTCACAGGATTGATTCTCCAGCCCTTCCCCAGCCTCGTTGCCCTCCTCTGCACTTGCTCCAGCACCTCAGTATCTCTCTTGTACTGAGGTGCCCAATGAACACCATCATGTTAAGTGACAGTGACCACTGGGCACAGATGAGTAGATTAAAATACATATCAAGACTCAAACTTATTGCTGCAAACATGAAAGAACCAGCACTTCTTGAATTCAATGAAATATTCAGTTTGATCTCTGGATGACTATTTCAGCCAATGACAAACTTTCCAGTATTAGCCCTTGTACTACCTGTAGATATACTTCAAGTATATATCCCGGTATTTATTGTGCATCTGTTTGTAGACTTTACAGTCTAAAAGGCTTTCTCCTCCTTAGGATATCATGAAAGGAAAAAAAAAAAAAAGTATTTCTCCCAGTTTTTCCAATAGGTAGCCAGAACCAAACATGTCATCTTTATAAAGATGAAATTCACAGACATGTTGCAAGCATACTGTTAGGAAAGTCTCTTCCTTCAAAAGAAAGTGTCTACTAAATGCAGTTAGTTCCAGAACTTGTAAGTATTGAACCATTTTGGTTTTCTACTTCAAGACTATCTTCCACATTCTATGTGAGTAATCTACTCAATCTTTGCAGGGCATCTAGGGACAGAGGTGAGGTTCAAATATTGATATGGAAAAAGAATTAGCTGTCACTTGCTCAGGGAAACAATCAAGTGGAGGGAGGACTGTCATCTTTACCACAAAATACAGCACTTCTGGATAGCTCAGCCTTCCTTGAAATGAAACTGAATAGCTACATGAACTGTTTGTATCTATTTGAAACCAAGAAACTCTGAACAGGAATACTCCAATTCTTGCAGGTGAAAGGAAAACCTTGGAGTCACAGTTTAGTTTTCTTTAAGGGAGTTGTATTAGAAGACTAAATACTAATTTAAAGATTCTGAACCTCTGCTTTCATATCTTAGTGAAAACACTGAAAACCAGCCTATTTTAGAGAAAAACCACTGCTCAAATAAAGATTATACTGAACTGATTTCCACAGGCTCCACAAAGTCTTTTGTGGAATTAAAACAGATAGCACTTCACTATAAATCAGGTTATAAAAGAGTCAACATTTGCCTAAAATGTAAGTGTAATGAAATCTAGAGGAACAGTTATCCGGTGATTTTAACGTCAACTGCTGTTGAAACATCAAATAGAGAACAATGATTCAGGTTGGTGCAAAGGGACAAAGTTAGAATTATGGGACACAAGTTCGTTTTCACAGTAAACAAAAAATTTCTTGGCTATGAAAGATATACCAGTCTACTGCTTTTAAATCTTCAGCAGATTGGCTGTGTATGTACCAGTAGACTAGTTTTATAAAACTGTCCATGACTTACGGGATTGTAGACTAGACAAAACAATCTTTCATGATATAGTCAGTCCTGATTGCTTCACTCATCCAAAGTTTCATAAGGTGGAATCACTGTTCTTAGCAGAATGGAACAGAGTGCTACAGCAGACTGTGCATTACTGCACAGACAATAAAGAGCAGCTCTGCATTTACAGACACGTGTGCTAAGTGATCTCAAAAGTATATTCTCCTGTCTTTAACTTAAATTACTTCAAAAATTCTGCAAAACTTATAAAACAGGAGCAAGTATTTTCAGGTCAGTTACAAATACGTCACTATGACTGACTGAAAGTTTCACTACATGATGGCTTGGGATACTGAAAGACAAGAAAAGCTTTCCAGTTACCTTTTTTACAGTCTTGTCAGGTTCAAGAGCAATATCTGGGATGTTGGCATCCACCATGAGGGAAAATAAGTTCAAGATCAAGTTGGAATACCTAAGCAGAAAAGCAAATTAGGTAAAAAACTTCGTAAACTGTAAAGAAGACATTCTGTAAACAGCTTCATTTAAGAACACATCACCATCTTAGTGTGAATGGGTAACGCTTCAGAGAAGATGCATTCATAACACTTCAGTTGAACACATTTATGGTAAAAGCATAAGATACCTGATATTATCAGTGAAAGTTTAATCTGCAAACTGTCTCAAACTGCCAAAACTAAACAGACTGCTCTAGTTTTGTTGTAATTTTCTTAAAATTGGTAGAACATTTATTCAGATACACATCAAATAGAAAATGTGAGTTCATATATTGTAAGATTCAGTGCCATTTTCTACCTCTAGTAGGACAAACATATGCTAGAATACTGATTCAAAGGTTATTTTTCATTAAAAAGGATATTGGTGATACAGCAGCATTATATAAATTAGTATTCAAACAGCTGAGGCCTTCACAATTACAAGAAATGATTTTTCAAGTTGCTTCAAGGGCTCTTGCCATAACAAGGTGAATATAAGTGATTTAACCAGATCCAAGTCTGCAGTTGCTCAGTTAAGCTGTAATAACATTGGTAGGCATGCTAGACTTACGAAGTATAAATGTCATTTATAACCATTAAAAAAGACAAGACAGAGTATAGCTTTCAGTTTTAACGTGGCGTTGGAAGTACTTACGAATCTTCGCAGGAACAATATTTTGCCCTTGCAGGAAATTAGCTCTAAGTTGCTTTTTGAAAGGGTAGTTTTCAAGCTGTTCAACATAAACTGAAACTTCCCTTCCTCTGTAAAGAGATCTAGCACCCTTTCAGACACAAAGTATGTAACTGACTTCAAATTCTGAAATATTGCTTTGCTAAGAGCAGTAGGAGCTTCATAGATGATAGAAAATGAATCCTTAGCAGCAAAACTTGTTTGTTAGCAAGCTGACAATTGCAAGGAGTACAAAGTATTTTAACTACACAAAAGAACTGCTTTCATAGCCATATTTTACAAAGTAAATACTGCTCAAAAAAAATCTCTTTAGAAAAGCAAAAATCCATCAAAAAATCTGGACACTTCATTATTATCTGGAACTAACACTATATAACACATTCCAATATGAGCTTTAACCCTTTATAAAAGGAATATTTAAGATAAACTGTTTGGGCAGAAATCTTCACTTTCCAATTTGTTTCAGCTGTTCTGCTTCACATTCCCAGAGGCAAGCAGTTGGAATCGGGAAAATAATCTTCATCACAGATTAAAAGGAAAACCAGAAAAGTTATACTACCATTTGGTTTCAGATCTAGGTAATAATATGGCAGTCAAGTTGCTTTGGTGCCAGGAACAGACACCATAGCTTCAACTAAAATTTTTTCTACTTGCCTGAAACAAGCAAACACCACTTCAAACATCCTTAAATCCTACAGCTACATTCTCTCAAGTGTCTTCCTAGGCCACTGGTAGCCTTCCTTGGTAGTTCTGCCTTTGAGCTGACCCAGGAATCCAGACTAGAGTCCCTTTTGCTCTTGAACCACATACAGGAGAAGAGCTTATGAGCACTAGAGGCTATTAGGGTTAAGTGATGGAGGTTTGTAAAGAGATTTCAAAGGTCTAAGTATCATTGCTACATGCCAGTTAAGAGCTAGTTCTGTTCCACACAATGAAGTCTTTTGTTCTTGGTGCTTGAATTAGAAGCACTGGCAACATAAGATCGTCTGAAGAACTTCATTAAAAAATATTCAAAAAAAGGTAATTTGGGGGGGGAGTAGGAAGTGGGAAGAGACAAAAATTAGGAAAGAGCTGCTCACTATATATACTACCTGTTTGTCTCTTCTCTGTCCCTCACCCCACCATTTCAATCCAGTAATAAACTAGATGGTGTTCTAAGGATGAAAAGCAGTTTATTGAGTAAATTTTTTATCTGCTTCTAGGATCCTTGTCACATTTCACAGATTTTTAGAAAGTCTATTTAAAAACTGGGATTATTTAAAAGAAGAGGGGTAAGAACTTTCTACTTCAGACAGCTGACTGTCACCCTTCCCATAGGCAACATCAATATCCCTGGCAAATATGCCAAGATGTTCACAGTTGGTCAACTGACATCCCAAATTCATCCTAAGACTAGAATTTTCCTGAGACACCAGTACTGACCTGTAAAAAAACAAAAACCTTTTGTCAGGCAAGTTATATCACTCTGACATCTACGTTACAAAGGCCTCTGGAATGGCTGACATCCATCCACAGCCAGAATGAAGTAGGAGCTCAGTTTTCCTAGGTTTAAAGAGCTTCAATTAAGCACCTAAACCAGACCCTAAATCCTTCTCAAGTAAATGCATTCTGTTTTCCTCAAGCTCAGTATAAATTAATTTACAAAATAAATGAGCACCCGGCTATGCCAGAGGTCGATTAAACTTATGGCTTGAACATGAAGTGCTAAAACCAAGAGGATTCTGTAAAAATTTAAGCAATCCAACAAAATAACTCTACTCCTACATAGAATAGGCCTCATATATACTAAGAAAGAAACCTACATCAGAAAAAAGCTCAAATTCTCACTGCCATCTTTTCTGAGAATAGCAACTTTTAAGTGTTTAATAATACCTCATCAAATATATGCTTGATCCTAAGAACTCCTTTATGCATTTTTTCACCATTTACCAGTCCCTTTGCATATAGATGTCCTAAACCAACTCAACATTTAGTCTGTTGACACTGCAATACTCTACTAAATTTGAAGCCACAAACTTCCACTACAAAGTCAGGACAGGAAACTATACAGTCATCTGCAGCCCCAAACTAAAGTCCTAGTTTTCCTGATCTAACTCAAAAATTTCTAAGTTTAAAATCTGATCACCTTTTCTGCAGTACAACTTGGGACCCTCCAGGACTCATCTCTTCTCAAGACTATGTATACTCCCCAATCACTAGCATGTAAGCTGTAATAAGGTATGGCATTTTTTCTTCCAGAACTACCTTCTTGCAGTCGAGGCTCAAGCAAAACTGACATGATCCCATCCAGCTTCACCTCTGCTCTTCCCTCTTCACTATCTTCACTATTGAATGGATTTGTGTCAACATGGAGAACTGTTAGAAATAAGCCATTCCACCTCTAATTACTCTTTTTTTCAATAAGCACATCATTTTAATAATTTTGAGTTCTGGCTGCTTGAAGTAATAATTACAGTAATACTATTACCCTATGCTACCATTGTTGAAAGCCTTAAAGATATTTATCCAGAACCATTTAAAAAATACTTTCCTATTAAACTGAACAAATACTGGAGACTATAATTACAACTACAATCCCAGACATTACAAATGAAACCATCCTGATTTACAGTTTAGTTTTATACCCTAATTACTGTTATACTTCACACAACGATGATCTTTATAGCAAATCATTACATAAATTAATGCAGTGGACAATCCTTCACTGACGCTACAAACCTTTTCATTGGAACAGCTAGGTTTAAACAATATAAACAACTCAAGTATTTAAAACTTCAGAAATATAGTATTACAAAACAGATTTAAGCAAAAATTACAACATGGAATATGTATGCATTATTCCACAGGACCTGAACCCAGCTAAGCCTATGGATGCACCATCTTCAAGCCAAAGAATCTGATCATCACTAATGTATCTAAACCGGAGGAGGATAAAGCAGCAAACAAGTAGTGACTTAAGTTAAAATGACCGTTACTTGATAATAATCAGAAAAAAAGTTTCTTATGAGCAAAAACATATATAGAAAGCAAGTCATAAGTTAATACCCCACAGGAGTTATGAAAACCCATTATTTGAGATATCAAACAAGCAAAATTGGAGGCCTTAACTTGAAGGACAATTACATTACACCAGTTCTGTGATGTTTTCATTCCTTTGTTTCATGCAAATTCTTGTGTCCACGTTCAGACTACAAACAAGTTTTGAATTTTCAACAGTATTTTCTCAGATTCATTTACTCCTCTCCTGCTTTATGGTGGCTCTAATAAATTTTAGCAGAAAACCAGTGTTTTTACCTGCGGAGATGAAGAAAGGCTGTGTAGCACTGCTTACGGAACTCCTGGTACTGTTCACTCTGCGTGCCTCCCATACCTTCCACCATCTCCTTATTCAGTTTCATCGGGGGAGGTAGAGGCTTGGGGTCCCGACCCAAAATATAACCAAAGTCAATGTGAAATAGTTTACCTGTGGAAGAAGGAAAGGCACAACACTTCAAAGAGAACCAAATCTTGATGCAAAAGTTGGGAGAAAAAAGTAATCTTTCAGTGCAATCTCTAGAAGATGCTAAGCGGCCATCAAAAAAATACAATTCACTTTTCTGTAAGGCTTATAACTGTGTATTTAATATTTTCAGCTGCCAATTTTAAATTATGGGTTTCAAAAATGTAAAACTGATTTCAAATTCATTAAGAGTACTAACAAACAAGATGAGGTTTTCTGTTTGTTTTTGTTTTGTTTTTTTTTTAAACACAGTGTATTCACAAAGACTGGATCAACATTGAAAGTGGTCAGTAGATTCTAAATCCACAGTTATGTAACAGGTACTACTAATTCTTTGCACCTTCTTTAGAATTTGTTAGAAACTAAAATATTAATACTCACACTGCATTGCTTTTACTACCCCATTTGGTTTCTGTGGCATAAAATATGATATTATAGTTGTATGTTAAATTTACCACAGGGAAAATAAAACTCATGACCCTACGAACGACCTTTTGAAGCCACTAAATATCGAAGATTTCAAAGGTGCTTCAAAATTGAGTTGAGCAAGGTTAAAATTTACATTTTCAAATATACTGAAGAAACATCACTATAATTGTGAATCTGAAATTGTATTTCAAATGTGCCAAGTCCGTCTTACACTTTTTCAGTACTTCAATGCAAGTTACATCACTTGATCACCACCTTTCCCTTCTCAGATCAACTGACTACATTTATAATGTTTCTGCAGCATTAACCTGACAAACCCTTACATATGCCTCTTGCTTCAGATGCAGAAGGCAAGTTCCCTACCTACCAAGAGTTTGCATTCAGCCATGCTGATTACAATATTGCACAGACCTTTACTGGGGAGTATTCACTGTATTCCCTTTCAATAGTACTGAACTGTATGTGAAATACAACAGGTGGTGCAACAAACAACTGAAACACCAGCAAAAATAAAAAAATTTACTAAAGTATTTATATAATCTGAATATTATATAAAAAAGAAAACAAAAATGTTGTCAACAAATCAAAACAATAAATTCGTAATTATTTAAAAAGCCAGCTTCTGGGAACATTCTCGACTCACTTCTTAAGCAGAAAATATTGACCATATAAAGCAAAAAAAAAGTTTTAGAAGTTCTCTGCAAACAAATTTTCAGATTGAAATACGTAATTTAAACAATTACTTGGGCCATACCAGAGTTGCACTATAAATTGAGATGTATAAATTAAGAAATACAAAAACACGACGTGTGTTTGAACGGTTAAGCAAGTTAAGTTTTGCTTCCAAAGCAAGTTTTTTAATATCAATATCACTGGGTAGCTTTAAGTCTTATGTGACTAATTTCTAGAAGAGAATGAAATGTATATAGATACAAGATGTAAGATCTTTTAAACAAGAAGATAGAAAATTATTATCATGACTGTTATCTAGACAGTCACAGATAGTCCAGAACATAGAGTCTTGCTTCAGAATTATGGAACTGAACGGCATTAAGGACAGAGATCTATTTGGCAGACGACATTTTAACCTGAAGCATCTGTAGTCATTTTAATATTTTTATAAGCTTAGGTGCTCAGCACGCAAAAGAAAAATTAACAGTCACTATTTTTCAATTAGTCACCCCTCTTTGACCATTTTACTAAATAAAGTTCTATCATCAGAGAAGGCTGCTGGAGCTCTGTCCTAAGCACTCTTCAACTCAAGAAACAAATTCCATCACAGTCAATTTTCTAAGGGAGATCTCAAGGATGCTTAACAAACAAAGTATTTGCTAGTTGGTAAGTGCCATAACCATTACATTTTGCATACCTAACTGTGCTACAAAAAAACCCTCCCTTCAATAGTTTATTTAAGCTGTCACAAGAGTTAACTTTAGAGCGCATTTTTGTACACTAACTTTTTCAAGTAGGCACTTTGATATATACACCCCCTCCCACAATAAGTTACAAAAAATGTTTAATTAAAAAGTTGTGGGGTGTCTGTTTTCTGTTCACTTACTCAAACCTGTCACCTTGAAGAGTCAAGAGACAATGTTTTGAATAAAACAGTAACTCATGTGTCAGTAATTAAATCTTTTATTTAGTTGGCTCTGGAGACAGGGAATAAGAGGCAATAATTAGTAATTTAAATTCGTAACAGAGATGCATCTAAAACATTCAAAACCATTTTAATAGCTGACTGATATATGTTAATATAAATTAATTAGGTATCAACTACTTTACTTATACATTTTTAGGAACAAAGTGAAAAAGAAAGTGTAAGATGAAGCCATTCTACATGAACATTATAGCTTTCCTGGATGTACTTCAAAATTCAGTAGATTTTTAAGCAGACTCAAAATGTATGTCAAAAGCTTTCATTTAAACCATTAAATATATTTAATGTTTTTCAGATCCATGTACTAAACACAGACTTAACTTATCTTCATTCGTGCAGCTCCTCCAAGATCAATTAAGCCAGCATACCATATTACAGAATATGGACAGAAAGCTCCCCTTGGTGCTTGCTTAAAGCTGTGATACCAGTCAAAACCAACCAGTCAGCTTGAGGTAGTACTGCAGTTTTAGAGCTTTCTACAGAGAAGCCTGACTTTTGTTCTCCTTGAGGACCTAACCATAATTGGAACAAGCGAAAACCAAGCTTGCTTTGGACCTGTGAAATTGGTTGTATATTTAATACTTAAAATGAGGCAATGATTTTATTATTATGTTAATAAATATTTCTCAAGTTCATGAACTTAATGATTTGAAATCTTTTAATACTAAGATAGAAGGTTGCAAGTATCTCAAGTAATGATCTCAAGCAAGATTCGTATCACAGTGTTACACTGAACATGCCACTTTCACAGAATTAATCTATGTGACGATCAGACTACTACTCAGTGTAAGCTCTATTCCAAGAACAAAGCTGGACAAAGTTTCTGGTACTTATTTGACAAGGTGCAGTACCAAAAAAGCAATAAATAGTAGCAGAGAGAACAGGATAAAAATCGGAACCTGAACATTCTAGCTCTATATAAAGCAACTGTTGTAGATTATACAAACTTCAAACAAACCAAAAAAAAAAAAATCACCACACTTTGGTCTAGAAATTACTGTACTGAAGATGTAATTTATAGAGAACAGAAAATATATTTAATAAGAATTTTCATTCTGTAAGAATTTACTTTCACTGTCAATAGCATATTGTCTCCTAACACAGACATCACTCCCAATGAGCGTCAGTAAGGATGGAGGCAGAAATTGCCAATAACAATTTATGAATCATTTTTTTGTCCTTTTTTTTTTTTTTTCTTGCTTCAAGGACACAGCTCCTCAAAACACTACTTATCTGAAATTTGTCAGCCTCAGGTATAACAATACTTTGTATAATAATCACAGCTGAAAAACAGTCTACAGGAGAATCAGCATCTTATTTAGGCAGGTGTCCAGAGTCTTTTTAGTTCTGGAGTGTCACACAATTTGTACAGTTTGTATTTGAAAGTTCCTGAAAGTTACACAATTTGGTTCATAAGCATACCATCTCAACTGGATTTAGTAGACAACCCTTTTAAACCTTTATTTCACAGAATTACAGAATGGTTGAGGTTGGAAGAGAATTCTGGAGAACATCTGGTCCAACCCCCCAGTTGAGCAGGGTGACAGAGACAGACACCTTGCCCAGGACCATGTCCAGACGGTTTCTGCACATCTCTGAGGATGAAGCCTGCGCGACCTCTCTGGGCAACTGGTGCCAGTTCTCTGTCATCCTTACTATGAGCAATAGTCTGTACTCATAGTGTGGTATTTATATATAGTTATCATCTACCATCCAGTAAATCAGAGTGCTTGTGAACTTTGTGTGAAACACTACTATTTCTAAAGGCTTCCATGTTTTATAAAACAATTACATTTCCTTCCTTCAATATACTGTGTTAGTGCCATAACACACCCACTTCAATCTCTTAGACCACTGTTTTAACCTCAGCTTCTAATCCATCTTCTTGAGATTTATTGTATCTTAGTTCAAAGGGCTCTTAATTATTAGACATGCTTATAAATTAAAACTGGACCTCTAGTTTTGGTTTATTACTGTTCCTGAATGACTCCAAAGTCATATGGGCAAGGTTTTTTTGTCTGAGTCATGTTTTAAACTAAAAGAGAAGTTACTTAACAGAACAGGTGAAACAGATTTCATCCTCTGAGCCTCTTACATTCTTGTAAAGGCATAAAGACATAAGATATAAAAGCCTTGGATTTCTAATATTTAGACACTGAAACCAATTAGACACCTATTTAGAAATCTGAGTTACTTATAAAAATGGGGGATTTTAGGCATGTGAGAAAATAAAACAACAATTCAGGAAACACTCCAAGACCACAGACAAGTATGCATGAACTTCCTGCCCTGTTTCAAGGCTAGGAGCTGGGCTATATGTAGGCACCTACATATAGTTCAAAATACGCAGCTTTGTACAAACACTTCTCATGTTGAAAGTGGCTCACTCCTCAGAAGATGACATCAGCACTCCTTCCTTTCCAGGAAGCTGGAAAAACACCTGCTGAGAAGACTTCAAATAATGTCTCTCACCTTAAAAACCAGTGCCCTAAGAATCACTCCCCACTTGCCATTTAAGCTATTTCACTGTAGAAAAATCAAGTCACAAGGCATTTACTAATTGGAAGAGGGTAAGATGTTTGAAGGAATACGCAATAATGCAGCATGCACACACAAAACTATCTCCTTCATAATCTAAAAGCTGATACTGTTGTGTACTTTTAAGTTTTGGGGTTTTTTTTCTAATTTTATGAGGCTGACTACATTTTTCTATAGAACATCTGATTTTCTAGCATACGAAATGAAGAGGACAGGGCCTTGGAGAGTTCAAGGAAATAGCATCAAACATGGAGTTTCCCCCACTAGCAGTCAGAGCATGAGGGATTTGAAAGTCCATCTGAGTTCCTTTCATCCTGGAGAGTGAAGTGATCTTTGATTAAGTGAAGCATGGACTTGTGGAGACTGAAAATTGATATCTGGTGCTTGCAATAGCCAATAACATCTGACTGCAGCTGGAGAGGCTGATTTGTCCATCACTTTTACTGCTAATGCCTAGATTTTAGTACAGGAGAAAGTTCCCATATAGCAGCACAGAAATCGTTTTATTTCAGCAGAGGACTGTTAGGAAAAAAACTACTGAAAACCTGCACAGAACTCTGAACTCCTTGAACAAAATGAGTAAGGCAAAGCAAATAAGATGCAATTACTGAAATAAAATTAAGTCTGGTAACAGTTGTCTGTTAACAGGTAAGTTCCAAATAATTCGTTGGACTTTCTTATCTGTTCCCACTTCTGCAGAAAAAAAAAATCCAACCACAACACAAAATTTCAATACATTTTCTCTAAAATGCAACTGCCACTATTAGGTTAACCTGGCTTGTATAGAAAAAGTATAATTTAGTGACTATTTTAACTGAATTCCTATTTTAAATTTGAGGCTACAGTGTAAAAATTCCTCCGATTAAAATGAGTAGATGGATGGATGGGGTGCTTTCCTAGCTTTCCCAGCAAATTCTGATGTTACCATCAAAATTTATCCTTTGCCAACAGAGCACTGCCATGCTGAAAAAAATCAGAATGCCTAATTTATTGTCATCTTTTTCATCAGCTACATGTTCTAAGACTACATAAAAATGGAATAAAGAAGCATGAATTGTTAGGGACTTATGCAGGATACAGGTTTTAAACTCAGCATGCAGCAACAGCTGGAAATAAAGTTTATCGTCATCATCCATATAATGGATAAGAGTCCAGCTTGTGCTAAGTAAGCATTGTAATTTTTTCCCCCTCACACCTCAAGCTGTCCATGCTCAAAATACACTCCATGCAGGAATATTATAAGATGTCAGATACATACTGATAAATGAGAAATACTGTTCAAGATAACTAAATGAGAAAATGCTTTAGCAGGCCAATAGCTAAAAGTTTATATTGTTTTTGGTAGGCATCACAGAAATTCGAGTTGCAGAGAGAAATTTAAAGGGTAATAGTATATGTTAGCTTTTTTTTTTTTTTTTAAATGGGTTTTCCTCTATTAAGAGCAGTAACATTTAAAAACATATTTAAAATTCCACTTGGTTTTACATACTATCATAGTTTGCAACATTAATAAATGTATTTATCAATGTACTTATCTAAGCACTGATATGGAAGGAGGGTTTGAATCCTATAATTTTTCCATTTTTGTCGTCTTCAAACCTGCTTTGGGATAGATGGTTTCAAGTGAAAAGCACTGAAAGTACAAACAGATAGTGTCATCTCACATATGCAACTGTTCAGATCTTTGCTGTCTTACCTGGCAACCCTTTCTAACTGAGACTAAAGAACAAATTAAATGTCAATTGGTGCAATTCATATTGAAGACAGACACTACTCTACCTTCTAGCATGAAATGAGAAGACAGCCCAGTTATTTCACCTATCTACACATGATGCTAAAAGCAAATGTCATTTTAAAGTTCCAAGCCCTCAGTCTTTGACCTGCCCTCAGGTATTAATAACCTGATTTTATCCACATAGCTATTTACTTTACTGCTACAGAGCAATTTCAGGTGTAGAGTTCAGAACAAGCACCTTTATTTAGAAAACATATAATGGGAACTGGACTTTACATGTAAGTCCCTAAAGGTTATTAAAGATCAAGCTGACCAGCCACTAGAGTGAGAGTTAGTTGGTCAGACACACATGCAGTGCTACTAAAGAACGCTATTTAAATAACTAGGATATCCTAAAATATCTACACATAACCTGCAAATGTGACAGGATCTTTATGAAACCTTTGTCTGTCTATAAAGCAAGTTGAATTTATTAAGATATCTCAAATAAGACAGGAGACTTCACTTGTCTATCATAGCTGGAACTATTTAAGCTCTAGAGATGACTGTACCAACTGTCTGAAGACTTTAACAGGCCTAGAAAACACGAAAACATCCGTATCTGGGTGTTTTATCAGTAGCTAGATCCCAACTCTACAATCAAAACCAGAGTGGAACAAATGCAGAAGAAAGTGTTCTCAAGGGAAGGCATGGCATAATTGAAACATACTAACCTAACCTAACACATGGAAGCTAACTGAACATGATACATCTCCTGTATCACAGTCCAGCTTCACAACCACCCAGCTTTTCCTTCCAAGGCAACAAAGGGCACATTAGCTGGCAAGTCAGATGCTGGCATTAATATATATATATATATCAGTCTGTAATCCTACAACAAAGCACTGATGTTACTTAAAGCTGGGTATTTGGCTGCAAAACAATGTCATGTTATTTACAAGTCACAGTGATATGTGCTGTTATAGATCTGAAAACAAGAAATTAAAACATACAGCAATTGATAACATACTCCTGGAGAAGCAGGAAATTGAAAGTTCTCAGAGAAAATAACATTCCTGTAATGCAATACTGACTATATAACGTGACCTTCAGGTTTCAAGCTAAGGCACATTTGTGAAACCGATGCAAGTATTCTTGTAATTTTTAACATTACCGATACACGAGAATGTTGGGACTAAATCCCTGTATCTCTTTCCAAAAAAACTTCTACAGCTGCCTTTGGAGTACAACGGTACAGCATTCAAAAAATCTGAAGTCTACATATCTTATTGAAGACTACTTAAGAAAAGTCACCCTATTTCTAGAACTATAGGTATAAAACAGTCATGAAAGAAGCAGAAATTATTTCACCCAGATAACAGACATTAGTGCAAAATAAATATAGTTCCTATAGTGCAGAAATAATATAGTTCTAAAACTGAGTGGGAAACAACTTGTTTTCATGAACTTCAGTATTGCTTTATATTTAAACTATACCATAACTATTATAAGTTTAGACAGTTGTATATTATAAGATGATGCAATGATTCTATCAGAAGTAGTCCAACACAGACATGGCTACATCATCAAACTAAAACGTAAAGCCAAGAAAGGTAATAGTATATATTGTCAAATAAATCCAAGAAAAGTATGTGAACCTACAGCTGGTACTCAGCATTTTTTACCCTACTGGAAAGCTTTAATTCATTAAATAAGTATCCATCAGGAAAGAAGGCATATATGGTCATACAATTTTGAAGAAAGGTACTTAGAGCTTCCATTCTTCAAGAGAAGAATGAAGGTTTTTTTTTTTCAAATTAAGTCTAAGACATTCTCGGCAGCAAGCCTTTGTTGCATTTGGAATATAAGAATCTCTTGATAGCTCAAAAAACCTCTCTGGATATGTGACAGAGCATAGGTAGAAGTCGAAAACAATTTCAGACTCAGAATGTACTGTGGATGTGTGCTGCCCTCTGCTGTACTGCTTAAATTCTTCCACCAAGCCGTACAGCCATTGTGCTGTTACTTTTTAACATAGACATCTTAACACACTTTACACCACATCAAAACACAAAAATACTACGACTTTGAGCAATCAAGCAATGCCTGCTGTGGAAAGACTTCTACCCATCACCTCAGACAAAGGACAGAGACCTCTGAAGACGGATTTTTTTTAAATGCCAATTTGTACATTTCCAAACAAGTAAGGAAAAATACACTTGCTTTCATTGTTCCCCAATCTGCGTAGACCAAGATTTTTTACCCTAATATCAAGGCCCAATGGTTAATATTCTACTCTTTCATACAGAGCATGCTAAGTTATACATGCTTCAGCTTTATCTATAAACTAACAAGCCTTACATGGGGATGTGTCTCTTTTCCCCTAATAACACTTTTTACTTAGATGTTTCTCATTCGACAAACTTTTCACTTTATAGTATTATAAACACTTAACCACAACTCCTAACTCTTCGTCACTACATAATGGAGGTAATTCAAGGTATCATAACTCCTATGGGAAGCTGTAGTTCAAAAGCAAGCAAGCAAAAAAACCCATACAAAAGAACAACTCCAGAATATTTTTCCCCTGCAAGAAAGGGTTTTGTTTGTTAAAACTTTGTGAAGTTCATGTAGCTACACACAAACTCATTTTCAGTGAAAACACCTGAATTTCCCTTCACCCCAAGGTACTGACTGTAATAGCTGAAGTAGCTTAATTTTCTAATCCTTCATTTCTTTTAGTAGAGAAATCATCTATTTATTTAGAATCAGTGGAATTATTCACTCTACCTGGCCTGCTATTAATCCATACAGATGAGCACAAAAAATGACACTGAAAAAGTTGCAACAAGTCAAGGAGAATCAAAATGACTACCTGCTATTTTGAACTTTCAAAATCTATGGGTTTTGCTGCAAAGTAAAGGATGTACTTGATTAAACAGTAACTTCTACTACTTCCTCCCTTCAAGCTGGGAATTTGTAATGAGCAGGACACTATTTCCTTTGTTGTTTTCAGAGAAGGCTTAAACATATATATATATATATATATAAATATGTAACACTTCAGTTACATGATGAACCACTTGGGTTATTTGCTGTACATGGTTTCATTTCATCAAGAACACAAGATTAATAGACAATGTACAGTACTGAATCCTATTTTGACAGGTCTCACATGACATTCCCACTTTTGGGACATATCATGTGAATTTCTTAGGAAAACAGACCTAGAAAGCTCAAAGAATCACTTTGTTTAAAAGAAAGTCAAATCAGAGGCAAGAATTCACATGGACATCTCAGTGAAGTCATGAAGATTATACCTAACTTCATATGACTACTGCCAATACTTGTCTAAACATCTACTTTACTTAAAATATCTTACATAAAAAAGCAGGATTATTTTACAACTATTAAAATACAACTGGCATTCAATTAGCAGGACATGAATTTGCTTTCTGATAGCATGTTAAATAAAGCAACTAAACAGGAATGCCACATTTTAATGGCAAATTAAATGGTTTAATTAAGAACAATTAGGGTATTTGGGGCTGGAGTCACTTTACAAATATTTTTAATACATTATTTTTTTCAATTTTGGACCAAGAACTCTGAAAAAAAACATAATCATGATTTTAGCCAAGTTTAACAGTGAAATGTTTCTTGGTCTTAGGTAAAGGCAGACTAGTTCTACTGTATACTATATCCGTGCTAGTATTATAAACTTAAACTCTGATGCATTTAAAAATATATTCTGATCTACAGTACTTAGTGGGTTACACTCACAAGGAAAACGGAGCAAAACCAGTACCAACACATTAAAAATTAAACAATTGCTGTTATCAAATTATACTGTTAAAAAAACCTTACCTGTTTTTGTTAGCAAAAGATTATCCAGATGTCTATCTCCAACTCCAAGAATGTAAGTAATTACACAATAACCAGCTGTAACAAGTGAATTGTAAACATCAGTATAAGTACCTTTCCCAAAGAGCAACAAGTTCCACACATATAACAACAGCATGACATTATCTTCATTTTTGTTCACTAGTAATAGATGTAACAGAGACCGGGGGCAGGGGTGGTGCTAGAGAAGGATAATCAAGATTATCAGCACTATGAGAAACATCTGAAGGAATAAAACTCTGAAGTTTATTCAGTACTGCCTAGATTTTAATTTCTTACTACATAATTCTATGCCTAACACTAAAAGTCTAAATTCATTCAATACTGGGATTAAGATACTTCAAGAGAACATGAAGTATTTTAAGTAAAATGAATGTATTCTGAAATGAAGACCTTTTAAGGCAACTGCAAACAAGCATTAGACATTGATTTGAATCTGAATGTATACATCAGGAGTATTCACAAGCTCCTCAGTAAGACAGGCTGTGATAAACAGAGAACAGTTTTGTTATGTTCACCCACTAACAAGAACAGTTTGAAGCAGTTCTAAAGAATGAACCATCAGAAAGAAGAGGAAAGAAGAAGATATTGTGAAGCAACAGCTGAATTTGTTTTTGTAGAGTAAAGTTGCTTTCAATTTAATGGACAGCAAATGTGTTATTTTAACACTGTCATCACTTTACAGAACAAGAACTATACTATCATTTTCTGTCATCAAAATGGAAGAAGCCGAACGTAGCCTCACCCCCAAAAAACCCCAATGTTTCAAAAACAAGTTAAAATTTTCTACATCAGATACAGATCATTTTCTATTGTATAAATGCTTTACATCTCCCTGTATTATAAAGACCCCCACTCACAAAGTGGAGGGAGCAGAGTTAAGATTATTGCTAGAAGGCAAAGGAGAACAAAGAGGACTGAGGAGATGAATTGTGTATGATATGCCAAGCTCAAAATTACTCTTTTTGCTGGGATTCTGACAGCAAGTACAAGCATAGTGCCCTATCCACAGTCATCTAAACTGAAATGTCTTAGTACCTTATTTACCCTGTCCTTTATACTTCAGACATTAAGTTACCAGCTATAAGACTGTAACTTACCACAGCTCTTAACATAAGTGTCCATCACCTCTGCACTTATTCCATGAGGGCCAGTCTCACTAGGTGCATGTTTTCTGAAGAAGTTCTGGAGAGGAAGACATCAACATAGTTATTCCACATGATATGAAACAGGACCTTTAGAACTGGTGGAAAAAAAATATTTAAATCAAGACCACAAATGGCTGTTATTACAATCTGTTAAACTAAGAACCACTCCCAAATAACCTAGGATTAATTTAATATCACTTTATTTTCTGTCTTAATCATCACATTCTTATGTGATTATATTTCTTATACTCAGAAACAGATCTGAAGTTCAAACTGAAAAGCAGTTTTCTTTACCAACAGCGTCAGAAAATTAACAATGCATTGAAAAGTAACTAATTAATAACTATGAGTGCAAGTACTTCCGCAGGAAACTCTTTAGGTCAGAACAACAAAAACTAAAACAGGATTAGTACAGATTAGTAACTACATTTGGGACAGACACCCCTACAAGCTTTATCATCATTATGTCTCCATATTCCTCAATACAACCAACCGCTACTGAGTTTAAAAGGAAAATCTAAGTAATCAAATGGAAATGTCACATTTCCTGTGAAATGTGGACAAGGCCAAAACAGTCCTTATCATCACTCAAAAGAAAACATCTTGAGATGAAAGATAACTAACTTAAATCTAAGCCTAAACACAAGTTTCTTCCAGTAAGGAAACACAAATCTAAGTAAGCACTGTAAGAGGAGCTTTGTAGGCATCTGGGTGACATTAGTGACTAAAATCGTAACGAAAAAGGCAAGGGAATCTTAAAAAAGAGGAGATACCGAAGGAAGCTACCTACAGGTTATTTAAGGTAAGTTTTGCTTGAAATACAATCCTGTTGTAACATTTATTGGAGTTTTAAGCCTCGGAAACAGTTTTAACAACCTCTGCTTACAGAGAAACATGCCCTTCTGAGATACGTTACACAGTAGACAAATTCTGTTAAAAATTTTCTTTCACATTTCACTTAGGGATTTCATTAACTGGTACTAGAGATCTACTTTCAGTGCTTCAAAATTTTACATGTTGTACCTAACCCCCCCCCCCCCCCCCCCCAAACAAAAATCAACCAAAACATCATTTTCAGACTAGCCAAATGGTAAACTGTGCTAAACTGTATAGACTGTGGAACAGAAATACCTCTAAAACATGAACTTTAAGATTGTTTATAGAAGGTAAGTAACACTCAATCATCAAAACACCTTTTCTTTCCTGCAGATTTGCATTAGCAGACAGTATTAAATTACTTGCTTGAAATATTTTCAGAAGTGAAACATTTTAAGACTTCTATAAAGTGCCCATCTTTATTAAAAGAGCTGTGACACCCAAAATGAACATTTATAAAAAGAATAAACCAAACTTTTACAACACCTGAAAATGTTCATTTAGTTTTTATTTCCCTGGCCTACAATGCCCAGATATTTTATCATGCTTTGGGCACAGGAAATATGGGCTCTACAATGCATTTTGCCATTGATCTGTGAAATAACATTGGATCACACTCCTTTGGCATCTTGCCTATTTAGATTAGCAGTTCTTCACAGGAAAAATTGCGTCATATGTCTAGACAACAACTAAAACAGTGGAGCACTTATCTGAGATTGGAGTATGATAAGTAACTACAAAATGACAATTTCACAAGCATTTCTTAATATATTATTTTATAAAGACATATAATGGACTAGAATATTGTCCTGGTTCAGTCAGGATAGGGTTAAGTTTCCCCAGCAGAGAGGCGGAAGGGATCTCCAGCCGGGTTATTCATACCATGCTGATGTCAGGTCCGGGCGCGGGAGCGCGGGAACTTTTTTTCCCTTTGTGGATTTTGGTCGCGGGGAGCATCGCGAGCGAGCTGTCTCTGACCACTGCAGTATTTCTCTGTATATCTTTTGTCTTGTTCACTGTTATTGCTGTTTACTGTTGTCATTATTGCTACTGTTGTTGTTCAGATTGTTTATCACGCTGTTGTATTAAATTTCTTCTTATTTTAACCCGGGGTTTGTGCCCTGCCTGTGTCTGAGGGCGGGGGAGGAACAATGGCAACGTGGTCTCTGGTCCTGGCAGGGCCTAAACCACCACAGCCTTTTTGGAGCACCAATGTGGGGCACAAGAGGGATGAAATAAGAATCAAAAAGGGACAGACTCTGACCAGAGAGTGATAGAGCAATCTGTTGGGTGTAGTTTTTGTGTTCATATTTGTACTGTTTGAAAAGAAAATGTTCGCAATGCTGGCCCACTTGCTTGGGTGATGAGGCTGGATTATTCCTTATATCAAGTGTATGATCCCTGTGGTGGTGTTTGTTGTCGGTGGAAAATGTACAAAGGGGATTGTTTTATTATATTGGCTACTGACTGCTTATAATGTGTTTGTATCACTGCGGGGGGGGGGGGGGGGGGCGGGGGGGGGGCGGTACCTGTTTGCCATTTGGGCTTCAGTTAGGGGTCTCACACCCTCTATGGGTGAGCCAGGGGAAGAGATCCTCTCGGCTTCGGGGAGTTTCAATTATCCTTGGAGCCTGCAGGCCACTGTGATTGCGGCACAATGCCTTCTGAATGCCTGCCAGATCTTGTTTTGGGCCATGCGGCACTTCTCTAACAAAAGCAGTGCCCAGAAACCTGCCCCGAGGTCAGATAATAGTGAGTGGCAAGGGGTGTGGGAAAAGACGGGCAAAGGCCTGAGTCAGTGGGCACCCCCAATGCTTTGGAACTTCACTCCTGAGCAAATGCAGAGCCCTGAGAAGCTGATGGAGTACTTAGAAAGGGTGTGTTACCAAACTGGCAAAACCCAGGAGACACAAATCGCTGCAATGCGTTGGGGACTTGCCCATGCCTACGGTGTCCTCTTGAATACCACCCACTGCCCTCAGGGGGGAGAAAAGGCTACAGAACCTGAGAGTGAACTTACTGGTACGGTATCTGGGGTGCAGGAGCCAGTCTCAGTCACCTCCACCAGCACAGCGACTGAGCCAGAGAGCCAGGCAGTGCCGGGATCAGTCGCCCCGATACAGAAAACAAAATATACCAGAAAGCCAGCTTGCAAAGTGGGGGATGGGGATGAGCCAGGCCCATCACAGGAACAGGAGGATGGGCCAGAGGTGATCGTCCAATCTCTATCCCTGACTGAGCTGCCAGATATGCAGAGAGATTTCGGCCGCCTGGGAGGCGAGCAGATTTGCACCTGGCTGCTCCCATGCTGGGACAATGGAGCCCGTGCTTTTGAGATGGAGGGGAGAGAGGCCAAGCAGCTGGGATCTTTGGCCAAGGATGCTGGCACTGATAGGGAAATAGGGAAACAGACTCAAACCCTCAGCCTTTGGAAGCGACTCCTGCTCAGTGTAAGGGAGAGGCACCCCTACAAGGATGATATCCTATGTCAGCTAGGCAAATGGACCAGCACTGAGAAAGGCATCCAGAACCTCAGGGAACTGGCTGTGTTTGAGATGATCTATGGTGATCTGAATGATGAGCAGTCACCCATGGACCCAGATCAGGCCCCTTGCACACACCTGATGTGGCGAAAGTTCCTGAAGAGCGCACCAGAAGCGCCCTCGAAAGCATTGGCAATAGTGTCCTGATGGACAGACACACAGACTCTAACAGTGGATGGAGTGGTTGGCAAGCTCCAGCAACATGAGGGAAATCTCCCTTCATCTCACCATTCCCTGGTCTCAGCTGTGGAGGAACTGTCTCAGAGGGTCCAGAAAATGGAAGAGGACATGTCCTACACTCCACCTGCACGGGCTGATGTCTCAGCCATTAGAAGTAAACATTTCCCCACCTAAGAGAAAGGCAGCAGAAGGTACACACCACGAGGCACCCTGTGGTTTTTCCTCCACGACCATGGAGGAAACATGAGGAGGTGGGATGGACAGCCCACTGCCGCCCTGGCTGCACGAGTAGAGCAGCTGAAAGGGAAGACCATCACAAAAGGGGAGTCCTCCAAGAGGAGCGCAGCTCCAGTGTCCAGTCAGAAATCCCCCAGGCAGAACAGAATGGCCAACGTTATGTCTGACCCTCTTGAGGGGACCAGTGAATCATTCTTGCAAGGAGTGATGCTGAGCAGGATTAGAGGGGCCCTGCCTCCAGCCAGGTGGAGGAAAGGAATAATCGGATTTACTGGACAGTGTGGATCTGATGGCCTGGCACGTCAGACCCACAAGAGTATAAGGCTTTGGTGGACACTGGCGCTCAGTGCACCCTGATGCCATCGAGATACAGTGGGGTTGAATCCATCTGCATCTCTGGAGTGACAGGGGGATCCCAACAGCTGACCCTACTGGAAGCTGAAGTGAGCCTGACTGGGAGGGACTGGCATAAGCACCCCATTGTGACTGGCCCAGATGCCCCGTGCATCCTGGGCATAGACTACCTCAGGAGAGGGCACTTAGAGACCCAAAAGGGTACCGGGGGGCTTTTGGTGTGGCTGCCCTGGAGGAGGTTGGACAGTTGTCCACCTTACCCGGCCTCTCAGAGGATCCCTCAGTGGTGGGGCGGCTTAAGGGTGAGGAGCAGCGACTGCCGATTGCTACCAGGACGGTGCACCGGCGGCAGTACCGCACCGACCGAGATTCCCTGGTCCCCATCCATCAGCTGATCCGTCAATTAGAAAGCCAGAAGGTGATCAGCAAAACTCACTCACCCTTCAACAGCCCTATATGGCCAGTAAGAAAGCCTAATGGCGAATGGAGGCTCACTGTGGACTACCGTGGCCTGAATGAAGTTACGCCAGAAGTGACTGCTGCAGTGCCGGACATGCTGGAGCTCCAGTATGAACTGGAGTCGAAGGCAGCCAAGTGGTACGCCACGATTGACATTGCTAACGCGTTCTTCTCCATTCCGATAGCGCCAGAGTGCAGGCCACAGTTTGCGTTCACTTGGAGAGGCATCCAGTACACCTGGAATCGATTGCCCCAGGGGTGGAACCACAGCTCCACCATTTGCCATGGACTGGTCCATACTGCACTGGAGAAAGGTGGGGCTCCAGAACACCTGCAGTATATTGATGACACCATTGTATGGGGGGACACAGCCGAAGAGGTCTTTGAGAAAGGGAAGAAGATAATTGAAATCCTCCCGAAGGCCGGCTTTGCCATTAAGCAAAAGAAAGTTAAGGGGCCTGCAAGGGAAATTCAATTCCTAGGAATAAAATGGCAAGATGGGCGTCGCCACATCCCAATGGAGGTGATAAACAAGATCACAGCCATGGCCCCACCAACCTCTAAAAAGGAGACTCAGTCTTTCCCGGGTGCTGTGGGGTTTTGGAGAAACCACACCCTGAACTACAGCCTGATTGTGAGCCCTCTCTACCACGTAACCCGTAAGAAGAACGATTTTGAATGGGGCTCTGAGCAACAACAATCCTTTGAACAGATTAAACGGGAGATCGCCCAAGCAGTACCCCTCGGGCCAGTCCGGGAAGGGCAGGAGGTTAAGAACATGCTCTACACTGCAGCCGGGGAGAATGGCCCTACCTGGAGCCTCTGGCAGAGAGCACCTGGGGAAACCTGAGGCCGACCTCTAGGCTTTTGGAGCCGGGGATACAAAGGTTCTGAACCTAATTACACACTAACTGAGAAGGAGATACTTCCAGCGTATGAAGGAGTTCGGGCTGCCTCAGAAGTGGTCGGCACCGAAACACAGCTCCTCCTGGCACCCCGACTGCTGGTGCCTGGGTGGATGTTCAAAGGAAAGGCCTCCACGCATCATGCAACCGATGCCACGTGGAGTAAATGGGTTGCATTGGTAACACAACGGGCTCGAATAGGGAACCCCAGCCGCCCAGGGATACTAGAGGTGATTATGAACTGGCCGGAGAGCAAAGATTGCGGGATGACACCAGAACAGGAGGTGACACGTGCTAAGGAGGCCCCACCATATAACGAGCTGCCGGATGAGGAGAAGCGATATGCCCTGTTCACTGATGGGTCCTGTCGCATTGTGGGAAAACATCGACGATGGAAGGCTGCTGTATGGAGTCCCACACGACGGGTCAATGAAGCTGCTGAGGGACAGGGGGACATTGAGCCAGTTTGCAGAGGTGAAAGCCATCCAGCTTGTTTTGGATATTGCTGAGCGGGAAAAGTGGCCGAGGCTCTACCTCTACACCGACTCGTGGGCAGTGGCGAATACCCTATGGAAATGGGTGCAGCAATGGAAGCAGAACAACTGGCAACGTAAGGGTAAAACTGCCTGGGCTGCTGAAGTATGGCAGGACATTGCAGCCCATGTGGAAAACCTCACTGTGAAGGTGCGCCACGTGGATGCCCATGTACCCAAGAGTCAGGACACTGATGAATATCAAGACAACCAGCAGGCAGACCAAGCTGCTGAGATTAGAGTGGATCAGGTGGACTTGGACTGGCAGCACAAAGGTGAACTGTTCATAGCCCGGTGGGCCCACGAGACCTCGGGCCACCAAGGCAGAGATGCAACATACAGGTGGGCTCGAGATCGAGGGGTGGACCTCACCATTGACACCATTGCAGAGATATCCACGGATGTCAGACGTGTGCTGCAATCAAACATGCCAAGCGGGTGAAGCCCCAGCGGAATGGAGAGCGATGGCTGAAATATAGATATGGAGAGGCCTGGCAGATCCACTACATCACACTGCCACAGACCCGCCACAGGAAGCGCCACGTGCTCACAATGGTGGAAGCAACCACTGGATGGCTGGAAGCTTACCCAGCACCCCACGCCACCGCCCGAAACACCGTCCTGGGCCTTGAAACCCAAGTCCTGTGGCGACACGGCACCCCAGAGAGAACTGAGTCAGACAACGGGACCCACTTCTGAAACAACCTCATAAATGCCTGGGCAGAAGAACACGGCATCGAGTGGGTCTACCATATCCCCTACCACGCACCAGCCTCTGGGAAGATCGAGCGCTACAATGGACTGTTAAAAACCACATTGAAAGCACTGGGAGGTGGGACCTTCAAAGACTGGGACACGCATCTAGCAAAGGCCACCTGGCTAGTCAACACAAGAGGATCTGCCAGTCGAGCTGGCCCGGCTCAGTCGAAACCTCCACGTGCTGTAGATGGAGATAAAGTCCCTGTGGTGCGTATGAGGAATATATTGGGGAAAATGGTCTGGTTTAGTCCTACGCCAGGCAAAGGTAAAGGCAAACCCATCCACGGGATTGCTTTTGCTCAAAGACCTGGGTGCACCTGGTGGGTGATGCAGGACAATGGAGAGGTCCGATGCGTACCACAGGGGGACTTGATTCTGGGTGAAAACACACCGTGAATTATGCTGGGCCTTTGTAAATTGTTGTTTTGTTATTGCTAACTGCTAAATGGCAGCTGGACATGACGCAGATGGTATAGAATAAAGGGGTGGATTATGTCCTGGTTCAGTCAGGATAGGGTTAAGTTTCCCCAGCAGAGAGGGGGAAGGGATCTCCAGCCGGGTTATTCATACCATGCTGATGTCAGGTCCGGGCGCGGGAGCGCGGGAACTTTTTTTTCCCTTTGTGGATTTTGGTCGCGGGGAGCATCGCGAGCGAGCTGTCTCTGACCACTGCAGTATTTCTCTGTATATCTTTTGTCTTGTTCACTGTTATTGCTGTTTACTGTTGTCATCATTGCTACTGTTGTTGTTCAGATTGTTTATTACACTGTTGTATTAAATGTCTTCTTATTTTAACCCGGGGTTTGTGCCCTGCCTGTGTCTGAGGGTGGGGGAGGGACAATGGCAATGTGGTCTCCGGTCCCGGCAGGGCTTAAACCAACACAAATATGAATGTTACATTTCCATTACTAAGGATTGCCAAGAAAACACTTATAAAACTGCATGATTATTGAGTGTGTAAATGTAACTTGCCACAATCTTTATGAAATGGAAAGATCAAAAAAACTTATGCAACTTGATGCTGGTCATTGATTAGTGATAAGCATTTTTTATAAATCATAAACATGTGATATACTTATTTGTTAAGCAAATGATAATGACAAATGATAAGCATTTAATAATCTCCATATCTTTAATGTATGTAGTTTATAGTAAGTGGGAGGTATTTGCTTTGGCTCTCAGTTACTGAGCTATAAACAAACACAAACTTCAGTATCAATTACAAAAAAGGGAAAAAGGTACTGTGACAAACTGACTCTAACATAAACATGCTGTGTTTTCATTACAAAACTTTAATTAGCTATATATCTCATACGGCAATTTGGCATATTTTTATCTAGCTATATTTATCTCAACCAGCTGACCTCTGCTACCTTGCTTGTATGCTGTGCTTGAAACTAGCATGTATTTTGTGTGTCACTATTCAATTATGTGTCTCTACTTTATTCCTTCACAGTTACAGAAAGTTTGCTTAAAAAAATAATGTATATATATTTAAAAAAAAAAAAAAAAAATCACCCAGTATCTACACATCCACTATGGCTGGGAAACAAGAGTTCAGAAATTATATGAACAAACTATATAATTGTTCCATCAAAAAAAAATCATTAAAACATACTTTGAGAAGGTATGAAGCCAAAACCAATGAAAAAACAACAGAAACACTTTAAAACAAAACCGTACATAAAGAGTGTCATGCATCTTTCATTCATCATTACAGAAAAGCCATAATTTCAGTTTCACAACTAAATTACACTAATTAAATGGTATTACTTTTAGGGCATGAGATACTCAAGTGGTGATTTAAGTATATTTTTTAAAGCAAAATGTCTTGATGTAAATATCCTTGTTTCAAGCTGTAATTTCTCTTCTGATAAATAGAAATATCAGTTGAGAGACTAATGACTTTTGTATGAGATCTAAGCCTGCAATTTATACTGTTTGATCAGAAGTTGACTTAAAAAAATCCACCACCACGTACCTGTATACTTTCCTCAGTAGCAAGGACTTCTGCAACTGGTACTGACTGAATAAACTGCATGAAGCCTGTGACAGAAAACAACCAAAAAGGAAAATCTCCAACACTACTCCGTAACATGTTTTTAAAGGACAACAATAATACACACTTTCATTCAGGTGCTTCTCATTGGCTAAAACACATGTTTTTTCCCAGTTTTCTGCCTTCAGTAGTTTTAAAACAACTAGTCATTAACACCACATCAGCTAGCAAAAGGTCTGTTGTTCCAAGTTTACATAAGAAAGTAAACCAATGGCTTTCTAAATATTTATCCAGAATGTATCTAAAAGTATAGCCAAGTTTGATTTTGTTTTGTCATTTTTTTCCTCCATTTCAAGCAAAGATCTATAAATAGGAGTGTTAAAAGTTACTTGTCCAAGACCACACAGCAAGCCAGCAGCAAAGATTGACTACTGATTGTCACACACTCCAAAATGCAGATCAGACTTCTTTTACGAAGATATTTGAGTCACCTATAGAATACTGTTGGCACTGAGGTTTTTTAATTCCATGAATTATATTGTAGCAAGATTTTCTTACACATTTCAGCTCCTTTTTTAGAATGCTGCACCAAGCAAAACATCACTTATGAAAACAGTGTGTCGTAACACAGCCTGCAAACAGAGGGAGAAGATACCTCCCAATACTGTATTTCTAGGAAATGTAAGTATTCATACCATGTTTTGTACTAGTTGCCAGCACTTTATAGGGTGTCAGCTTCAAATCCAAGTTCTCTTTTCTCAACAGCTGGAAAAAACCAACACACAGAAGCAAAGATGAATGCAACAGAAAGGCAGCTTCTATTTCTATAAGGAATGCGTATTATTGAACATTTATTTCCACTGTTCACCTAAGCCACCTAAGATCTAAGAACCCTGTCATGTATTAGGAACATAAACTGCATTAACAGTTTTTAACAGTCTCATTCCCAACAAGGAAAATCAAGAACACAGGTGGTCAAGGATATGGATTAATAATTCCCACCTTATCCATGAGTGAAATAATCTGCAGAATAAGTTGATCTTGACGTAAATCATCACCATGCTTAAAAATTACTGGGTATTTGCTACCATCTTCTGTCTTGAAGAATAATTGGGCAGGCATCAAGGCACTCTGCAAAAAGAAACTTCTGTAAGCAAGTATCAGGTCATACAATTCAAACATCAAATTCAGTTACAGAATGGTTTAGAATAGTCCTATTTGTAACAACAATGTGGCAGTGGGCAACAGAACTCTTCTCATGTTTCTCAGGTTTGCTAGGAAAGAAGCAATTCTACAGCTTTTAAAGAGCAGTTACTGTCTAGAACTAAATAATTAGAACATACCATTTCCGGTTAGCAAAAGTGTGATCTAGGCATATTTTTTTTAAAATACCATACCTAAAGCTTTCCTTCCTTTTTAGTAATAAGTGTGAAGGATACATTCTCCCCTGAACACTCCCCTCAGCAGCAGAGGAGGAAAGGACAGAGGTATTCAAGTTTTGTTTGTATGCATATAATTCCAATCAGCATAGAAGCACCATGCAAAAGGTCACAACAAAATAAATTTAAGCTGACCAGATCAAAAAGAGTCACAATTATAGGATAAAAATCAAAGAAATGCTAGAGGCAAGACATCTTAAACAACGTGCTTCCTTAATCTATTTAGTAAAAGCAGAAGTGCCTTTTTACATTGTTGAGAAAGACAATTTAATTGCTTGCAATTTCTCTGCATAAAATGGGTTGAAAGGGATCAATTACCTACATGAATGATTTCATCTGTTGCAACTGACCAAGCCACTTCCCTCAAAACCAACCAAAAAAAACCCACCCAACCATGAACACAGTTTAATATCAGTCAGTTACATCAGATTTTCATATGCAGTTAATGTTTCAAAATTAATAAGTTCCATAAATAAAGGAAGCATTATTCTTTAAATATTCCTACAAAAGCTGTCACGTGATGTCCAAGAACACCAAAAATTAGTCAATCTTCCCTCTTTGGGTTTTTTCTTGTTTTTATCCAGCAGTACAGAATAAGATACTAAATGAAAATCTGTAACCCTTCAGAATCAGGAAAACCAAAACTATCTCTGATTTTGAAAGAAGTTACATCCCATATTCTTGGTCCTAAATTTTCTAACTGCTGCAGAAGACTATTCTCAATAGGAAATATTTAGGTGCTGTTCTAGCAGTCTTTCTGTCAACATTCAATTCCCCCAACCCTGAAGTCGTATTTACGCTAAAAGTCAATTCAAGTTTGCAAAACCTTGCTTTTATGACAAGATCCTTCCAATGTTCCCTCCAACCTGAGGTGAAAGATTATTGAAACAGCAGAAGAGTACTCTTCAGAGACTAACTGCTATGTAAGAAAGCAAACTAAAGCTGGGAAACCAAGACATGGTATGGTAGAAAACAACACAAAATTTTTCATCTCTTAAGTAAACACAAATTATCTCATGGTCAGTAAGCAGCCTGTCAAAGTTTGATACTACTAGGCATAATAAATACATCTAGTAGAGATAATGGATTAACACTAGTTGTCACAGCAGCTTTATATGTTTTAACTGGCAGAGAATGACTCCTGGAGATAGGCCTAACTTCTAAAAGCACAGTTTGGTCATCTTAAATTAGATCAGCCACCTGTATGAGTTGAAAATAAATGTATAAAGAGGTCCTACATCACTGGACACAGGTAATAACTTACATTCCAGGCAGTAACTTACATTCCAAGGAATAAGGGAAGCAAAATAACCCCAGCCCTTTCAACAGTATATTGACAGTTTTATTATAAACTAGACTAAGGCATGGCTGTATGAACACAAGCAACTGCTGCGGATTGGTTTAAGGGCTTACTAGTTGTAGGGATATAGGATCTACCTGTCAACTCACTGCAACTGCATGAAATGAACCGCTTACTGCTTTCCAGACTCTACCAATTTAACAGTTTTATTTTGCAATGGAATAGACACATTCATCTAGCTGAGATGCAGCACACCTGACTTGATTTGTATGGTTCTGATCATAAGTGGTATTCCTGTTGCACAGTCTAACCAAAGTTCAGAGACATTCTGAACTAGGAAAGATACCTTGAGCTTGGGGACTTCATCAACTTTATAAGCCTTATCAGTCCTATAAAAGCTGCTTTAAAGTTTCCAAATGAACTTGAAAACAAGTTTCACAAAGAAAGTTGTTTAACCATCTTAAAAGCATGTTACAGTTACATCTTGCCTACATCAGCCCCTTTAAATCTTTCAATTGACGTTTTTAAGCTTACTGCTCGTAAGATTTGTTTCTATTTCAGCTATTCACAAGATGTCATTTACCTTGAAGAGAGTGGCTTTTTCAGGGATTATCCCTTTAATTTTCACCTGAGGTTCCAGAGGAAGAGGAATAAGTTCCATATCTGCTAAATTCATCTTCTCATTATCTGCTAACAGTGCCTGAAGCCTCTCATTCTAAAAGAAGAATAAAGACTTGTTTCTAAAAAAACACCATAAAATACATATTAAGTATATACAAATAGTTAGAGTCTTTTAACAAAGGTTGTATTATTAATAAATACCCAATTTATTCACTTCTTTACTATTACGAAGAATCAAGGTTCCACTCGTAAAATCCAGTGAAACATAAACTCTCTATCTGCAGTAATCTGAGTAAAGAAGAAGATATTCCACCTAGTCTGAGTACAGCCAAGCAATTTTGTGCCAGATAAGTCTTACAAAAATTTATGTCTAAATTGTCTGAACAAGTAACAGCATGATTTGTTTTCCATACCAGTATCAAATGTAGTGCTTTTTCAGAAACTTGATTCAAGTCTTTAGCTTGGATCCCTTAAATCCCTGAATTCAAGGAGATCCCCTACCACCAATGAACCGAATTGCCAACCGCTTGCATAGATGTGATTTCAGGATTTGCTCTACATTCCTACCAGAAATACACCACCAATTTTCAAGCACTTTATACTTGGTGTCCTACATAATAAAGGTTGAATATATATAGAAGTCTGTAGTCTTTTCCTCTGCTGAATGTAACAGGTATAAACACACAGCAAGGTAGGCCACTAATGTCAGGAATATGTCTAATTGTTAATTGCCGCTAGCTAGATTTTAATCCAAACATCAAAGCCATGGGCTTTTTTAGTTTTACAGAAATATCGTTTGACAAGTTCACTTAAAAATATTTTAACTAAGGACAAAGTTTCTTAAAATGCACGTATCTTAGAAATCCTTTTCCTCAACATGCAATGTAAGGCAAAAGTTCTTCTAAACCACACACCTCAAAAGAAAAGTTTAGTTGCTCATAGAACAAATGAAACCTTGCTGCTAGTCAAATTTTACTATCTATCCTGGTGTAATTCTCACACCGCAATAACCTCTGCTGCCTCCCCACGTCCCTCACAACTTGCTCACTGTTGTATCATCAACTTATTCAATTATTCTCCTATCTTCCTTTTGCCAAAATAGCCCAAGATTTTTCTCAAGGGCCTCTTCTGGGTTTCATCTACAAACTTTCAGAACACACTGGAACTCTGACTCATCTAAATCTCTCCAGAGTTTGTTTAAAGTTAATTAAAATTGTTACGGGACAGATAGACATCTGTTATAAGTTTTCCAATCCATAGTTACCTTTTTTTTACGGTTCCCACTTTCACGCTGCACTGCTTTCATTACATGAACCAGCCGATCTACAAATGTCTGCTGCGCTGCCAACAATGAACGCATAACTCTGACAGACTTATCACCCTAAGCGAATTAAAAGAAACAAAATTAGTTCTTTGTTCTGCAATTATTTTATCTAGAAATTATTCCTTTATTCTTAGACCTCTGGGCTTTTAAGAGGTAAGTGAATAACGATCAATTTCCTGTCAATTCAAAAGGTACTTTCTGTAAAACGCAATCAGAATCATTGTAGCTGGCAATTAATTATCTGACCTATCAGTGCACTTCAATTTGCATCAACAATTTCAGCGGTGAACAGTCATGCATGACAAACCTATTCACGCAGCCAAAATAAGTTAATAAGGTTAAGCACATAGAACACTCGTATGAAGCATAAGAGTCAGATTTGAGTAATGTCCCTAAAAATCTGAATTAATGTGAAGCGTGAGATACACAAGGATCAGGAAAGACTGCACATCTGCTATAAATTACAGCTTGCAATTCACGGAAGTTTGGGATTTTCTGGCTTTGCTTTTTTTCCCCGCTGCTCCAGCACCCTCTGCTGTTGATACACAGAACAACAGTGTGTGAATTCAAAAGATGGGTCCTCTTGTCTTAATTTGCACTGCAAGGATAAGTGTTCCCAATTAAGAAATACTAAATAAAATAGGCTGATTACAAAAGGCAGAGGATTTTAGGCCCACCATGTTACTAAGAGGAACAAGCAATAAAACTCAGGAAAAGTTCTCAATACTTGTTCTTTTTTCAAGTAGTTTCTTTGTTTTACCACAAACTCAAAATTCAAGCAAAAGTGGAAGCTTTTTAAAAATTTCAATACATATGACATAGAAAACCATCATCCTCCTAGACACCTGTGCCGTTGTAAAAAATGACTAGCCCAAACCACTATATGTATTTCCTTACACGGAGGCATTACCTTCAGCAAAGCCTGACTAAATCTTCTCATCACATTTAGGTACATTTCGTGAGTCTTTGGGTCCCTCTGCTGCGTGTCTTGGTCTTCACACTCCACTATTACATACCTGCAGCATAAAACAACCCAAGTTATGCTGTACTCTCATGTTGCACTGTGAGTGAAATACACTAGGCCTGTATTATAGACCTGGAACTAAAAGTAAGAGAGATCTCATTCAAAGATCAACATCTCCACCAACAGGTAAGATCTTCAAAATTGCATAGTCACAAATTCCCACTTGGACCAGGAGAGGCTATCAAGGTTTATGAGGTCTGTCACTTACAGTGAAGTGGCATCACTCAAACAGGACAAGTCCTGAGACCAAATCACATGAACACTCCAACCAAGCAGCACACGTGGGAGGAGAAGGCATTCCACTGTGCTACTACCCTCTACATAAGGTAGTGACAGCAAACTTGTGATTCACGTACACCTGCAAAACCAAGAATCGTCTCACCCTACCTGGTCCCTATTTTACCATTAAAAATGGTGGAAGAGATGATATTGGTCCTGAAGCAGCTCTCTGAAGTCTACACTCCAAAGAAAGTTTTCATTTCTAAAATTATGATTCAGGTAGAAGATTCAAACAGTGCAATTTGGGACAGTTATGCTGAAAATCTGATATGCTGAGCAGCTGTTTGGAATGCTTTTGTGCTTATTTGCAGCAGTGGTTAGCAAAAAGCAGCAATGCACTGAAAGTCTTCTTTCTGCTATCTCCTAGTTATTACACAGTAAACCCATATAAGCCTACTATTTAAAAACCAAACAAATTGGCAAGTCAGTCAATTTTCAAAAGCTGCATTTGGATTTAAAAGTGACGCTATAGATTCAACACACACACTCGGACTCTACACAGGCAGCCAGAAGTACCACTTCCTGATGCACCTGTGCAGACTATCTTTAACTGAATGATTATGGGTCAAGATTAGAGGTTGGTCATTTGCAGCTGATCAGTCCAGTCTTATTTATAAATACATATTATATATATTAAAATAAGACACATGTAGCTTATTTCATGAGCATTATCTCACTGAAATCTGTAACTAAAGACGACTTCTAGGACTTTGCTAATACATTGTTCTACACCATTCCTTCCCTACAATGACAAAATTAGATTACAGTAATATGTGTATAAAAATAAGTCCCATTTACAAACTCTGTGCACCAAAGCTTCAAGAAAAACAGGAAATAATTAATTGAAACATGCCATTTTCATGTTTCTCAAAGACATCTTGAAACAAGGAGTAAGAGTAATGCTTCATACTTGGATTGGTGTCTCATACATCCGAAGAAGAGACAGAAAAAAGCAGTAGCACTGACTTCTTGTAGCTGCTGTTGACGTGTAAAGATGGGATAGCTTTACAATGACAAGTGACTGAGCAGGAGGTTAGATTTTCAAGGGTTATTGTACTTTTTCCATTGATTATTTTAGGTGCATGCTGGATCTCGATACTTGAAACAAGCAATTGATCAGCAGCCAAGAGGATTTATGGCTACGTCAGCTCAAACAGTGGCTGCAACATTTTTATTTTGTCACTGAGAAATTGAGATGTCTGGAAAGAAAACAAAGAATAAAGAGACTGAGTTTTTTGGTTTGGTGGGGGTTTTTTTTTGGTTTGTTTGGTTTTTGGGGTGGGGTTGTGTTTGGAGGTTTTTTTAAGTCATAAGACTTCAGAGTTCTGGATGTTTGAACTTTCTGTAGACTGAATGTCTGAGATGTTGCTGAAACATAAGTGCACAGTTTCTGTGAAAGTGATAGAAATAAGCTAACCTACTAACACTTATCTTGATGAGTATTTGATTAGGTCAAGCATTTGGCTTCTAACCACATCAATTCAGCCAGCAATTATTTTAACCATTTTAATTTAATAACACTTTTTTCTCAGGCCAAGCATTATCTTTGGCCCCTGCAACAGAAGTATGTACACTAAGGTGAACTATAGTTAAGTCATACACTTAAATATTCTTAAATTCAAGATACTGAAAAAGCACGGAAATAATAATAAAGACATTCACAAATGACATCACTCTCAGGATAGGTTAGGATTTTTTTAAGAATTTTGTAAGAACACCTTGGTAGGTTTATGTCACACATCACACTCCACTCCCAATTCATGACTTATCTGTGGCTAATATTCATAGAACATTATGATCATACGTATTAGTATTTTTGATTATTAGATGTATCTACAAAGGATACAAATGAGAACCATTTGACTAATTTAGGCATGTAAAAGGCACCTAAGCTCTCTCTTTTAAAATAGGTCTGTATATACAAGTAAATGGCTGGATGTGTTGTATATATGCATATATATGTACATTAATGCACACATACACAGGCTTTCAGAGTACAGCTCTATTCACCTCAGCTTTCTTCAAATGAGATAATTCCTGTCTGTAAATACTTACTCAGAAGGTATGCAGATGACTAGTTTAGGCATCTAATTTAATTTTTTAACCACTAAACTGAGAATAGAACCTTAGCTAAGTAATCTTAGCTTACTACTATCCTGATGAACTATCCACAACTAAAGTTCCCCTTTAAAAAGTACACAATCTGCAATGACATTGTGCTCATAACACAACCACAAATGGAATCTAAAAAAATAATTAGTGCTTCATAAAGTATACACTTGATTAATCCTAAAGTGCATATAAGTTCAATGTTCTATCTAACACCATCAAAAACTATAAACACAAATCAAACACAAAACCAGAGCAGAAGATGAACTTTATCTCCTCCTCCTCACCATAACCAATTTGAATGACAACTTATAAACAATAGTTAGGCTTTTTTTGTTTTGAACACTGTACTTAATGCCCTTCACCTTTGTCTAACAGTAAAGCGTATTTGTGCGTTTTAAAAAACAGTCCTCTCCTTTTATTACTCTGTTCAAATGAATACAATTTTAAATTTACTACTTTATACTAAGAGAAATTGAGATTCTCAAGTTCTCAAGACAGGTCACCTTTTGCTGCGCATCCTTCTGGGCATTATAGCTTTGATTTCAGTTAGACATTGATACAGCATGAATGAGCAGTTTCTAACATACCAGTACAAGTAGTTTGCCAACGTGGAATTTTTGCATGCTCGTGATATCAAGAAAGTACAAAGGTCTTGCTGGAAGGGATCGAAAAAAGCAAAATTAAAGTTACAAAGAAGTCTAAGCACTTGAGAGAGACATGAAGATAAGGAAAAACCCCAAATAATTGTAGGCACTTTTGAGAGATACATTCCCTTCTAAAAATCTAAATCCAATCCACCCTAATATTTACATCATACTAGTTTTAATATTACTCCAAATCCAGCAACACCACCACAAGTAAAAAAAAAGTCTGCCAGTACAGTACTTAACAACATATCATAAGTACATGTTCTCCAACAATAAACCTTTAATGTAAAGTTTCTATTTACAATATATTACATTTTCCTCCTATGCAATTATCTCTTGCTATAAGATTCACCCCTGAAAGGGATATGCTACCCTATTTTGCATCCAGGAGACCTAAAACTCTTTAAAATATTCCACATCTTAACATAAAGATCTGTAGAGGATAGAGGATACACAGCATTTAATATTCCAACTAATAAGAAATCTGTGTATCCTCACTGATATGCTCAATTTGAGGTTTATTTTCTATGCAGTACTGAGACACAATAAGGAAAGATTTGCAACAGAGAATGGATCTTTAGTTCAAAGACCAATTAACTGCAAACTAAAACCACATTCCCTCAAACTGTCTTTACCTTCTAGATTTCCCTCCCTCCAGTCCCATTATTACTCTTCTACTTGTGGTATAAATTGAGTATAAAATCCCTGCTAGACGTAAATCAACACAGTGTATCACTTAGGTTCAAAAAAGTTGACACCCACACCAAAAAATATGGTTACAGGAAGAACATACTGTAGAGATTAAAACATTTGGATAACAGTTTTCCATTAAAAAACCTGCTTTAAAATACCTCAAACACATGCAATTGTCAGTATCTAATCAGCATGTGATAGCCTTTGCAGTAATTTTCTCCTTTAAAGGACAGTACTTTAATTTTATGAAGAATTCAACGCCCAGTCCCCCAATTTTGGATAGTGTGACTATGTACATAAATAGATAGCCTGTAAAAAAAATTAAGGTATTGCTATTTTCTTAGCATTTAGTTTTTGTTTATGTTCTCTGAGCACTTCTAAGTATTCAGCAAGATACAGCAGAAAGAC
The DNA here is from genome assembly GCF_965140245.1 of Athene noctua. Lineage (NCBI taxonomy): Eukaryota > Metazoa > Chordata > Aves > Strigiformes > Strigidae > Athene > Athene noctua. The sequence continues at coordinate 6,903,993 of NC_134077.1, forward strand.
CCAAATATTCACAAAAAAACACCCTAAAACCAGTACCGGATCACTAAAAAAGTATCAAAAATAGAAGGTAAAGCATTTGACTTACATCCAGATTTTCATTGTCTGCAAGCTCCTTTGTCTTAGAAGTAAGAGGTGGTGAGGAAACAGGTGGAGTAGGACTCATGATCTGGGAACTACGAAAAGGAAAGCATGGAATTAGCTTGATTCAAAATTCTAGCTTGGGAGTTAGGGGCATGCACGCAAATAGCAATGCTTTTCACTTCCACACCATAAGAAATTCAGAAAACAGGAGAAATGTATCTCTGAAGATAGTATCTCAACCCTGTTTCAGAACAAACTGCATGAACAGCAACTTTGACAGCTGCGGTTCCTGAAAATGGCAAAAATCTGTGCCTGGGTAGCTACAGTTTATGCCTGTGAAGGACATTCACTTACATCCAACTTAGCATTTTGTTTCATCTTCCATAAAAACAAGCAGACACAGATGGGAATTTAGCAAATTCGCATTTTCAGGAAAAGCTTTTTTTTAAACGCTCTTAAGATGCAATTGCTAATACACAACACCTGCACGCACTTGTCTCTGGAATGCAATTACACATAACAGTAGAAAAACCCATGCTTGCAAGGCAAAATTATCAGACAGTAAATTTACCTGAAAGGAAGTAATCAAACACCTCTACTAATGTCTAAGTGTCACTGCAGCCTCAAAATACACCATATATCCCAGGACACCCACTCTACAGCTTAGCATCAAGATCAATGAAAAGCAGTATACTTGTAAAATGGAAAGTATACCCTAGTGATACAAGTGATTAGACATTGAAGCTTAAGACTAAAAATCCTGAAAATCTATATTAAATATTCACAGGAGACTTCAGTTAACCAAGTTTGTTTGCACCTTGCTTAATGCTGTGTTAATTAGGTATTTCAGTCCTTCTGGATTCCTGCAAGAATAAAAAGCATGCTCCCCCAGCTCCTTTACATTCACAGGACTCTCCTTACACCTTCTTCTGCAGGACCAGAAGGAATTTCTTTCCATTTCAGACTGATTGGACTTTTAGATCTGTATTCTTTGATGAAAGTGGGAAGTGGAGCCTCACAAAACTTCACTGAAGGCATCCTAACTTTTGCAAGGAGAGGAGGAAGCAAGTTTTTCCTGCTCTTCTGTTTTCCTTTTGTGTAGTAAGGTGAAAAGCCACAGCTTGAAGGGTAAGAATGTTTGCTCTGTAAACTATCTATAGTCAGGAAATACCTTCCATGAAAACTCAGGGGGTATTTTTTTTTATGTTACTGCTTCAGATTATAAAATAGGATGTTGAATATGCAAAGGTCCCTAAAAAGGAGAAAGAATTTGAGGATTTACAATGTTACATTTCTGCTTTTCAACTGCAAATTTAAGCTTCTTACCTGTCTATTTCTGCACCATTAGTTCCAGATGTTGTCATGCTTTCTGACATTGAACCTTGACTATCCCTCTTGCTAGGTTCCAGTCCATTCTTTATGTCATCAAAGTTTTCATATTTCAATGCCTGGACTAACTGTAGCAGGTACATCAGTAAATCCTCATGAAGGAAAAAAAAAACCCAAAAATTAATTGAGGGGGGTTACTCAAAGCTGACTGGGACTACGTATGTTTTCAAAATTCTAATTTATAGAAAAACTTAGTCAGGATTTAGTGACCTATAAAGAAACAGAAATTGGGGTCTCCCTAGCAAGCAATATACAACAGAAAAAACTGGTGTAGGATGGAGTTTGACTCCCAGAAGATACTGAATTATCATGTTACTAATTCTTTGTTACTCTAAAATAGTAAGTGCTGATTAAGTAAATACTACTTTAAAGTTCTGTTTAGTTAAGCTGCCCTACTTGCTTCCAGCATCCACAAACTAAACCTTTCAGTTTGTGGCTCAAGAAGAAAAGTCAAGCATAAGATATGGATCATGCTACCAAGAAATCAGATTCTCTCCTCCCTATGCACTATCTTTTGTTGTTGTTCCCCTGTGTAGCTGATGATCCAAAAAAAAGAACACCTCTGATCTATTTTAGATTGAAGAATAGAATTTTAATCACTTGGCGTTTATAATAAATTTGTTCCCTCTGCTACTCAGCTGCTCTGTTTAGTTGCCTTCAAATGTTTAGTGAAATGTTCATTTTCAAAGTCAAAGCAGTATGACCTTGGCAACTGAAGTAAGCTTGCAAAAATTTGATATATTTATGTTCCCTATTTTAAACTCTATTGATTGCCAAGGATTCAAGAGTTATAGTAATAAATTCAAAGTCTATTTTTTTACTGTCAAAACAGATAAATAATTAACATTTAAGAGATCAGCATTTATTAAGTGGGCTCTACTCACAAATCACAGCTCATCATATTCTAATCAGTATACAATTAGAAACACCTTATTTCCACAGATGCTCTTCTACTCTCTTTAGCAAAAGAGTATGACAATATACTGTTTCAATTTACCAGGTGGATTTGTTGGAAATCTTTTCATAGATTATTTAAGTTCAAAGCACTTCTATACAAGTTAACATTCAAAATTTATCACTGGTTTCTGGGGAGAACATATGGTTGTTTCACTTTGTTTGACAAAACCAGATATCACTGGCTGTTCACACTAAGACAATTATCAATGAGTGCCATTTAATAATGTGAAGGCTTTGCTCCATAAAGAGCTGATAGTAAATAGCATCACGGTGCATTTCATTTTTCTGTAGTTTTCCATCATTATTACTCACTTAAATGCCTTAAAAAGTAGCAAACATTTCAAGTACTCAATTAGACTAAAAATCCTGACACCAACTGACTTTCACATGTACCCATAGATGAACATATACCTCATCATCAGCCTGCTGAAGTCTGGCGACAGCATAGCGCCGAACTGTTGGGTTTGTGAAGTGAGATGACAGAAGTTCTAGAGAGTCTTCTACATCCATGGGCTTCCACTTGCCCAGCAGTTCCAGTGCTTGCTTTGCCTCTTGTGGTAGCTCCCAGTTGACACATTTTAAGAATTTTGTCAAGGCCTAAATAGAGATAGGACAATTCATCATTGAAAAAACAGATTAAGCAAATGGTTTCAAAACTTAAGGTTTCATGTTAAGGCAGAACTAGATTCAGACTATATTTACATCAGCAAAGACCTGGGGAACCTGACAGATACAAGTTGACCATACAATATTGGATTGTTTTAATATGTCCCAAAAAACTGCAGCTGAGTTATCTTTTAAGTAAACTGTGAAATCAATGGTCACTGCTCTACCACAATAGCTGTTACACAAAAAATCACCACTACTGTGGACTTATTTGGTTATTTGATTTATATTAGGCTTCTGGTGTGCTGCTACTTATTCTGGTAAAGCTAAACCTTGTCTAAAAGGGTCTAATAACTCTTCTTTGCTGAAGACAGAATCGCCAGCACTGATATTTTAAGCTAACAGTCAATGTTTGTAGAAAGACTGCTGTAGTAATAGCCAGTTCACGTGATTTAAGAGGGAAAATTACAGCCACTAATTTTTAAATCAGTAACACATTACAGAAGTTAAAATAATCTTGACTAGCTTCTAAGATACTGAAGTTCTGTGTCTCTGCAAGGACAGGACATTGTAAAATGACTGCCAGATGAAGCACCTCTTGCATTAAAGAGTCCTCTCAATGATTCAACTTACCTTCTCCTGATTAGTAAGGTAGTATCTGAATTTCCAAACTAGATCCTGTTCCTCGTATGTTAGCTGCTTTGTCGGTGGATAACTCACTATTATCTATTAAATAAATAGTCAGAAAGTCAATTTAAAAGCATGAACAGGCATCATCAAGTCAAGAGACTACACTGTGTACAAAGCACAACACTGACAACACAAAAATAGCTAGGAAAAAAAAAAGCTTTTCAACAGGACAAAGTCCTCATGATATCAGGGTGTTGCTCCTCAGTTATGTGGTTGATTGGACTGGCAGTGTAGGCAAACATACGGTTACTTTAAGACACCTACATGGTATGTGCACAATATGCATTCTTACCCCCCCCCCCCAAACTGTTCTACATAAAAATAAGCGAGTACCTTCCGCTCCTTTCTGAGTTGGACCCATCGATCTAAGCACTTGTAAGAAATACTTAACAACATTTCTTAATTAATGACTTTCTGTAAACTCAAATGAACTGCATTTTCCTTAAACTGTTGCCATATATAAATGCCAGCCTACCTAACAAAATTTAATTTAGCCAACATATGATCGACTTACATTAAGCTGATCTCGCGTAGCTGCATTAGGCTTCAGATCATGATCAGAAGGTCCACTTCTTAAACTTCGAGCAAGCTTGTGATGTTTGCTTTCTACTAAGTTCTCCTAAACGCAGAGGGTCAGTATATATAAATACTTAAACTCCAGAGAAACTTGCTATTGAAATGAAACCATCTAGCAAAGACTCACCAGTATCTTGAATAATTCATAGCAATTAAAATACACATCTAAAACTACATTGTCTTCTGGATTATTTTTTCTTGTTGTTTTAGAGGGAACTCCTTCAGTAATATGTGGAGGGTTGTTGGGGATTTTGAGTCTTGTTTTTTTTCCACTTCACACAATTTGCAAACCCTATCTTGCCTTTTGGTGAATTGCTGCAAAATGTAAGCGTCTCAGTCAACACATCCGTGATTGACAGCACCCAAACGTGCTAGCCACTTGATGAACATTTTTTAGGATGATGTTTGCAGTATAAAGCTTTGTATGCAAGAAAAACATCTCAAGAAGTTTTCCCACTGTTAATACCATGTTAGCAACAGTAGGAGCCACAATAGGAGCCACAGTGTCAATGAGATGTCAGCAGCCAAGGCAGTTTTCAGCAGTCAGACTTGCTCTTGCAGTGTTAGATTACACAGTGCTCAAACAGTGTTGCCAGTAGAAGCCCACTTACATTAAGGTTCCCAAAGCTGCCAATACCAGTCCCACTGAATTGGCATCCACAATAATGGAAATCTTTTCTAGAACTGTACTTAGGCACTGTCTACATGAAAGACAACATACAAGAGAGTGTAGGGAGAAAATATTTTAACAGACAAAGCGACCAAGAGTTACTGTACCATCCTCTAAATTTATCTTCGTCAGTTCCCTCTTACCTTATATTCCCACCCTCTGGCCTCTTTTGCCAACAATCCCCCTTCCCTTCTCTGCTTTCCTATATCTCAGAAGCAAGCACATTAGGTATGGAAAGGAGAAGATGAACATAAGCATTAAACCAATTCTTATATTTTAATCTAACAGCAGTAGAAAAAAAATAAAATTAAAAAATTAAAAGTCAAACCCAATTATATTTCTCAACTGGTCAAATACATCTTTCCACTGGAATTTTAAAATATTGAAGACAGCAATATAGGCAAGCTTTCATCTCCATTTATGAAAACTTCAACAAAAATACTGTAATACAGATGGCATTACATGAAGCATGCTTACCATAGACATCTGGGGATCTGGAATCTTAACAATTTCAGAACTTGTTAAAATTGGAGATGACTCATCACCATCCTGAATGACAAAAAGTTGGAAGGCATATTAAACATCTCAAGTTTTAGGAAAAAAAACAACATGCCATATTAATGTATTATGGATTATACTACAGTGAAAGAATGATGCAACTACAACTTGCTGACTTTTGATAGCTATAAAGGGAAAACAGAAAATAAGAAATGGATTTTTTTTTTCTTGTTTTTAAATAAAGTGGCAAGACAGATTAAGTTCATCTGAGGAGATGAGACTTGGTAACTATCTACCATGCTGGCACACAGGTGAATGGAGAGATTTGCCATTATCATTACATGTGTCCTCTTGAAGTACAAAGAGAAACACATATTTCCACCAAAATGAAATAATTTCCTAGAAATAACAACCCTGTTGAAGAAAGTATCTCCTAACAGTTCATCACAGATGAATTTAGGAAGATACCCATGTGCCTGTGTATCATGGGTTCCACATGGAATCCAGTCTCTTCTAGAGGTTTGTGCTGTGCTGCTCTGGAGCAGTATGACAGGAGGCCTCTAGTTTTCCTTAGGGGAGTCTAACCTGCTGCTACACAAATAAGAAGAGTGAGAAGCTAAAAGTTTCCTATTTGAACCAGGAAGAAGGAAAAAAATACAAAGCCTGCCACCACATGACAAAAAGAGAAACTCTCTCCCTCTTCCAGCCACACCCAGCAGTTTTGGGGGTTTTTAACTGCAAAACTAAGCATTAGCTGACATGATCTACAGAAAATTTCAAAGCCAGTAAAACAGAAAAAACAAGACAGTATGTGCTATGCTATATTTATACTTAGTTTGCTTCCATTTCTTTTGGAGTAAATTTTAGCTCAGAATAAAAGGGTTTTTTAACATATCAACATTTCCCTCAATAATGTAAGTTTTGACAGTTTTGAGATAACATGCTCAGGTTTGCTTCTGCCTCCACCCTCTTCTTGGTTTTTCTCCTGTTTTTCCAATTACACATCCTCTTGGGATGGCTTTGCTTTATACTTTCCAGAGGTAACTTTCAAAGAAGTGAGGGGCATGTATCAAGGGAAGAAAAGAATCATTTGCCACTATGGGAATACAACAGCAGATTGGCAAGGAGGATTGTAAACATGCTGAAGTGACTTGCAGGTGGGGTGTCAAAAAACACATACTAATTGTTGTTTAGTTCTGTGTGCTTGACAGGTGGAATGTCCGTGTTTAGATAACACAGGCCTGTGACAGACTCGGAGGCACCTTTTCGAACATCCCGGAGATTCCTGCTCTGCTGTGGGAAATATCAAAGTGGAAAACTACACCTGTGAAAATCCCTGATCTATACAGGCAGAAGGAGCAGGTTCAAGGTTTTTTCTTTCTTGTTTTTCTGTCTAAGCAACCGACGAGATCTGTGGTGCCTGTGCCCTGCTTCCGTGCCTCTGCCTGGGTGCTGCTGCAGAGGTCCCCCAGGTCACCAGGTAATGAGTAAATGTACTCTTTGCATTTCATCCGTGGTTTTGTGGTTGTTCATGAGTCCTGCCTGTGCAGCCTCACACAGTCACCAACAAGACACAGGAGTTAAAATTGCCATTAACCTTTCAGGAGAAACATTTTTTTCCAACTATCTAAATACTGTGTTCCTGACTATAGTACAAGATCTCTTATTATTATAATGCACATTCAGGAAGGCACTTTTATTACATTTATTAGTGCCCTACGCCTTTCTGAAGTAACAATTTTATAGTCAAAGTAATGTCAAAATAATGTCAGTATCTATACACACATACTTTCTAGTTAAGGGAAATACACATACAATCTGGCTGTGGCTGACAATGGTCCCAAAACATGAGCAGGACTCCTTTACCGTTTACTCTTTCAAAAAAGTACACATGCAAACACTGAAGAGGACAAGGAAGAGGTGCTTATAGCTTCCCTGTTTTAAAAAGTTACTGCCTAAATAATGACTTTACCTTTAACCTGATTGTATAGAATTAATAGCATTTCCAAAGTATTTCTATATATTTCTATATTATCAAAGCATTTCCAAAGTATTACAACAAAATACCACTGCATCCCTGTAACAGTAGACTGAACTGAGTTGGAGCCACGCTGACAGATCAGCACTTGCCTTGTATTAAAACCTTTGCCACCTCATCAGACAGAACTTTCAGATCATGTTACACTAGTCTTAAAGTCAAATTACATAAAAAACAGTTGATTTGTTTTTTGGGGAGTCCTTCTGAAAATAAACACATATGATGCCAAGAGGTGACAGACTGATTTCTATCCACTAACTGGTTATTTTCCTAATCCAAACTGTAAGGCTGCAATCTGACTTGCCCTTTATAAAACAAAGGATTACCAATGCCACCGTGACAAGTTTATATGCCACTTAGACCCTTCACGTAAAAGCGCTCTAGGAAAAACTTGACACAGGAGTGGATTCACCCGTAAATGTCCAAACTCCTACCAAGATGTTTACAACATCATATCCCATGTGAATTCTCTAGGGATAAGAAGTAGTAACACCCATACTACTACATCATTCTCTCAGTGAACACATTCAGATAAAATAGCTGTAAACAGAAGGAGTCTAACAAAGCTTTCAGGCTGGTAAAAATGGAGCACCTACTCCACAATCAAAAGCCTATGACAGCTATTACCAACTCAGAACTTACAAGGATGAGAATGACAGCATTACAATTTCCTAAAATTTGCTTACTTACAAAAATAAAAAAATGCACAAAGCCTTCCAGTGCCTCATGTCAAAATGCTTGTATGCTCTCTAAAATGAAGACTGGGGATTTCTTCCAATACTAGTTTTAAAAGAATGATTTCTAAACTCATTGCTGGCATCTCTTTTTTTAACTTTTCAAAATAAATACTGTAATGACTGTACTTTAAACTCTCCATATGCAGCTAGATTATGCTGAAGAGCCAAGCTGAAAAGCTAGTTATTCAGCACAACATTCCCACTGTTTCATTGCATTTTAGAACAAAGCCTTAAGTTTCAACCAAAACTTGCTACGAATCCAAGCTTTGTCAAACATCTGTAGGCCAAGTTACTGTGTCAAGTTAACATTTTCAACAGACTGCTTCATGAAATCTTCAAGAAGACACAAGGCCTGTGAATGATGTCGGCTGTTTCACTTGCCTTCCAACTACATGAACACACAGCTCTAATTCTCCATCACACTTGGAGAGCATCCCGTGGATCACTGTGACCCTCACCATACAAACTCACTGAATGTAGGCACACCAATGCTGAGAGTTGACTCTAAATTAGCATTTGAGTTTGGTCAAGTGCTTGCTTTTGAAGTCTCTCTCCTCATCATAGCCATGTAGCAAGCTTTAGCTCACATCACAGAACTTTTAGAAATACATAATATCCTCCAATCACCAACAGTCATTCACTCCACGGGACTAACAACACAGGGCAGATGTTGGGCCTTCGGCAAACTCTTCACTCTGTAAATCTGCTCCTCTTGCTAGCACATCCAGAACCCGAGATGACCTGTTATTTTTCCACTGGGAAACAGAAGTAACATCAGTACTAAACATCATTACCTTGCTTTAAACTACTAATTACAGAGCTACAGAGGTATTTCACTACATTAAGGTTTGTGTGTGACTTTATAAATATTGAGTCCATTTAAGCAAAATTTGCAGAATTTTCTAAACCAGCAAAATGGTTCTACATTTTCCTGAAAATCATTTTCACAATATCAATAAATAAGGAAGTTCTATTTATCATATTCTTTTGTCAAAACATCATTTCAGATAACACCAATGGAATTCAGCTTCTCCTGCACAGAAAGTAAATGGACACCTAAGGCTGTAGACAGTACTTTTTTTTCTTTCAAGCCATGAAAAAGGCTCTGATAATCAGACTACTTTTTTTTTTTTTTAATTAAGAAACTGGATGCAGCAGTGCAGTTGACTTATTTACTCAAACAAAGGTTTCACTTGAAATCTGCATGAAAACACATTCATAAATGTTGGTGTTATTTGCACTTGGAAAAATCACACTGAATTTTTGCCTAAATGGAAAATCAGAGCAATGCTCTCGTTCCTAGCAGACTGCTATCCTTCACATCTTGAATGCTGTATTAAAATTAAGTTAACAGAGAACAAGGAAAGAGCCACTGCCACGCCACTTCAATGTAATTGAATGTTGAGTCAAAGAATCTCAAATTCTATCAGCCACTGTTTAACAGGCTAGTTCTTTGTAAACACTTGAAAACAAATTTATCAACAAAACTATGACAAGTAATCTCCACTTCGACTATCGGTCACAGGCAGGTGACAACAGAATCTACTTTCATTAGACTCAATATACTGGATTGGTGATGCCAGACATGTATACTGTACACTGTAATTGGAAGCATGACAAAACTGAGGAGACAGGCACTAATTTATGTATTGTTTCCTACTGCTGTCAGAAGAGGGTCAAGAACTTGTTGAAAAGCTACTTCATAACAACAAATCCCTCAAACTGCAGTTTGTTATAGCTTTAATATGTACTATAACCCATTCAATTACTTTATTTCCACAAGAGTAGTCAATTCATAGTTATTTTGTTCCATACACTTTTAACATCTATTAAAAGAAACAGATGCATGCTTAAAGACTGACTTCTTTCCCTCACCTCGCACATCTGTAAAACCATACTGATGACCAAAAAAAAAAAGTGTGTGTAAATGAGCAATAATTCAGCTATAATAGTAGATTCCTGGAGGTGAGGGAGAGAAATCATTTTCAGGAACGCCACACACAATGATAAAAATAAAAGAGACAAAGACACGAAGTTGCACAGTAGCCACACTCAACAGTTTGCACCTGGGAAAAGTCAGCACATTATAATGTAAAAAACTAATAGTTACTAAAAGGTTTCAAGATTTTGATCAGATTCCATTATGCTCTCCAAAAAACACTTCCTTGATTTCCACAGAAGTAAATAACTTAATATTGTTTCACGGAGGAATCTTGACATATCATAGGTTTCATTCTGATTTGCAACACAAGGGAGTTCTGTAATAGTAAGGTCCTCTACAATACCTGGTTCTGGAAGTGTATAGAAGCACTGTGAAACAAGCTATTCTAAAGGCAAAAAGATATGGAAAGGTGGCGAGAGGTCCCATTGTCAACTACAATCCACAAAATGAAATGCAAAAGAGCTAACCTAGACATCTGCCTAATGTATAGTTTCACCAAAATTATGAAAATTCACCAAAACAAACCCCAAAACAAAAGCCAAACCCATTCTCAAGCCCACTCCGAACCAAACCACAAATGAACTCCCCCCCAAAGAAAAAACCCTGAACAAAAATACAATACACAAAAAAAAAAAACAAGCACAAAACACCCCACATGCTACCCTCATATTTGTCTCAGACTGTGGGAGAAGACACTAAGTGGCCAAGTGGAACTGCTGTTTGTAACTGTGTATTGTAATAGAAGCATTACAAAGGCATCTACTGCCGTATGGGATATGTGTATGGAACGTGGAAACCCACAGGCATCATTTTTCACATCTGCAAGACAGAGCTCTTGCAAGGGCTTAAAAATGACTGGCACTTTTAAGAAATTTTCCGTTAAGACTACAGCAATTTGAAAAAACAACTTTAACAGCTTCTTTTGTATGACATCTCTGTTACAGTAAGCCCTGAGATTACTGTTGTTAATAGCTTTAGATATTCAACAACACCTTTATTCAAAGGTCTAGACTAAAAGCATTTAAACAGTTATTTTTTCAAACATCCACAAACTATAACTTGCTACAGATCATACAGCTGAGGCAGAATCGGACCTGTTTCTTCTCAGAATTATTTTTGTGGAATCCTGCTTTTTGCCATTTACTACTGTTTTTCACTACATTCTTCAAGAATCTTAAGTTAAATCACAGTTTTTCTGTCCAGATCAACTGGTAATGTTGTCACATACCTGGAAATATTTGCTGTTTTTCATTGTATTAACATTCTGCGTACTGAATTACAGATTTTATTAAACTCTCAGAATAGATGCTGCTTACTTAGTGCCTCTGATCTCAACAGGACCTCAGCCTATCTGAGGTCAACTTTTCTATCTGTTTGTTCTTTCCCATAAAGCTGCATTATTCGGTAACTTTCTGACTTCTTATGAATCTAAACATGCTGAAAATTTTAAGAGGCAGTTATTGACAATTTTTTTTTGCAACCAAATTACAGATATACTACTTTTTCTACTTTAGGGCATCTTTCCACAATACACAGGTCCGTACAAGTACTGAGAGTGCCTTCCAGTGACACACTGATGTCTGTTAAACTCAGGAATCCCTCGCTTGATTAATACTGAATTCATAAAAAACACTGAAGGCACTGTTTTGGAGATCTGCTTTGTAAACAGAAAGAAAAGATGCAAGGCACTCCAGTCCAGAAATCTTTTACTTAATTGACTTTCAAAACATTTTCAGCATGAAAGACTAAACTTTTACATTTGTTCATTTTAGAGAAAACATTCACCAGCAGAGCTCCTGTGAAAAGTTTTAATAACTTATATTTTACAAAGTTACCAGTCAATACAGGTGCATTTCTTCCTGATATAAAACATAATTTTACATACAGCTACGCTGAAACTACTGCTGGATGACTGAAGGAACCATAAATCAGAAAATTTTTAATCACTCACATTTATTAAATTCTGTAATCTTGAACTGTATTACACGAATGATTGACTTCTGCAATCTTGTTGCATCTATGCTATTTGATTTGTGTGTACATAAACAGTTGCCACTGACAGCTGTCTGCTGCTATCCTGCAGCAGAGTATTTCAGCTCAGCAGAAAAACCCATCCATTTTAGGTGCATATGTTGCTTTTTAAAGAAGACCATAAAGCCTGCAAGGCACATACCTTTTCGTAGTAAACTATTCCATATTCTTTATCATCACACTTGACGCAACGGAATTCAATCATCAGGTACATAAAATTAGAACTTCGTTTTTCCCTCTGAGAAGAGAACCACCACAGATGTGTATCATATATTAAAGTACATCAATCTTCAGTATTCTCAGTAGAGAAATTACCCTACTTCTTCTGTGCTATAACTGATTAATTAGATTATCTATTGTTGTACCAATTATTCAGTTAATCATTTCATAGGAATATTTGAGACCATACCACCTTCTTCCTGACATTCTTACTTCCTCACATCCCCACTTCATGATAAACATCCACACGTAACAGACAAAATCACGTTGTTTTAATCTGAGACTTGCAACTGTGGACTAAAGGTCTGAAAAAAGGCAATGAAGAATAACCAGATAACAATTGGGTTTTAAGTTTGCCTTTTTTTTTTTTTTTTAAATCATTACACACATTTATGCATGTCACAAGTCAAAAAACAGAAAGCATGACCAAAAAAAAACCTCAACCCAAACTTTTTTAGGTAACACTGTCGAAGAGACAAATTAAAGTTAAACTACAAGATTAGATTCGTAGCTCATTCACTTTCAGAGGCAGATTTGCTCATGTATGTGTTTTTGAATGCATTACCTAAAAAAAGTCCTTAGAATATTAGGACCTAGGTGGGAAATAAGAAAAAATTTATACATAACCACCACCAGAAAGATACATTTAATGCAAAAAAAAAAAGCATTCCCTTTAATAACAAGCAATTCAAGTTCATTTCATGCATTAACAGTGGATTAACTTTACAGAACAGGAAAAGTGGTACTGCATTTAAGGCACAGCTCTGGAAATCATAAATTTTTGGTTTACTGTACTTTTACAGAAAGGGAAGAGGAAAAAAGCAAAAAGGATAGGCTGAGTTATAAAAAAAAATACTCATGTGTTTATAAAAAACACAGATTTAAGTTCAAAATGTATCTGATTCACAGAGGTCTAATTATAAACATGACAACACAAATCCCAGAACACAGAGAAGAAAACAATGGATGAATATAATCTTTTAACAGTTTGGGGGTAATTTTGCTCAGTGAACTCAATGCTCACCTCATTCAGGTATTTAACTATGACTTTTTTTTTTAATATTTATTCAAATCTTACAAGTGTTTTTCCTCAGCACCCAAAATCAAAACCCATAAATCTCAACAGGTCTAAAACCAAGAGACATCCCGCATGTCCAAAAAGCATCCCATCTCAGTCTAAATCTTACAGCTAAATTAGTCATATATAACAGCATTTATCACAAGCCATTCCAAATTATTAATAAATTCTGCCTTTCATGATCAAGTTCACTTGAAGCTGAAAACTTTATAAGAGAGCTAACTATTCTGGTGGATGAAAAGCTGGACATGAGGCAGCAGTGTTCACTCGCAGCCCATAAAGCCAACTGTATCCCGGGCTGCACCAAGACAAGTGTGGCCAGCAGGTTGAGGGAGGGGATTCTCCACCTCTGTTCCGCTCTTGTGAGACCCCACCGGCAGTGCTGGGTACAGCTCTGGGGCCACAAAGATGCTCGGGAGGCTAGAGCACCTCCTCTGTGAGGACAGGCTGAGAGAGATGGGGTTGTTCAGCCTGGAGAAGTCTCCGGGGAGACCTTAGACTGGCCCTCCAGGACTTAAAGGGGACTTATAAGAAAGATGGGGAGGGACTTTCTAGCAGAGCCTGTTGCAACAGGAAATGAGGTAATGGTTTTAAACTAAAAGCAGGTAGATTTAGACTAGGTGTAAGGAAAAAATTCTTCCCTGTGAGGGTGGTGAGGCCCCGGCACAGGTTTCCCAGAGAAGCTGTGGCTGCCCCCTCCCTGGCAGTGTTCAAGGCCAGGTTGGACAGGACTGTGAGCAACTTGGTCTAGTGGAAGGTGTCCCTGCCCATGGCAGGGGGTTTGAACTAGATGACCTTTAAAGGTCCCTTCCAATCCAATCTGATTCTATGATTCTCATTATTGCCAAAGTAAAATCCACTTTGGATGCTTAAAGAATTATTTTTCCTTCCATCATATACATTAGTGGTTGAAGAAAAATAGGACAAGTGCTTAGTTAGCCTCCTAAGCAAGCAAAGATTCCATATTAACAAGATTTTAAAAAAAAGAAAATTAGAGATCTGATGTAGAATGACCCACCTCATTGATCATTTCTATTTCTCTAAAGGTCAGTCTGTCCAGCCAGTCCACTTTCACCATATGACCTTGCCGATGAGACTTGGTGAGCTACATGAAAAAAACAATTACTATATTTAAATTGTTTAGATCAAGGAAAAGAATATCAAAGTTATAATTTAACGGAGACACTAAAATGAAATCGGGGGAAAAATAAACTGAACAAAATGTTTGTATAGTACACACAGTAGAACTTTGTAAACAGCTAAGCCATGCCATAAAAATAATTCTACTATTTAAAACACCAATCATGACAAAGACCAAAACCACATTCCAAGAACATCACCTCTGCATTTTTAACACATTAGAAACAGGAACTTGTCTCATTTAAGCACGGTCTCCTAACAAAGATATTTCATTTCGTGTGTTACTAACCTTCATACAGTAAAACTTACCAAGCCAAACAAAAAGAAGGTATTTAAAAAACTATCCAAATTGAATAATTCTGCCCTTGTTAGCTACACCTAAACAGTTTTCAGATTGGGACTTACATGTCACAAAAAAAAAAGTCACAAAAGACTTAACAGCAAGTCATAGAGACCTTGTTCTCCATTTCTTTTTAGCCATCTGAAAAGTAGTTCAAGTTTTACTCCTACACCTACATATTGCTGTAAAAATACCATGGAAGTTGAGTTGCTTAAAGGACTACCTAACAGGAGAGTAGAAGAGAAGATACGAGCCATAATACCTGTAGTTTCAGATGCACTGACACGCAATGGTTTATGAAAAATTCAGCAGAAGACCACACAAATATGAACAAGGATCATCTTCTCAGCTCCTAAGAAATCTTAAGTGTTGCTCAAAGCATCAGTAATTCTTGCAGTATGCAATGAATTGGCTCTACCAAAGTAAAGGACTACACAAAAGCAGTCACAATTTAAAAGACAGTTAAAAAAATCCTATTCAGTCGGGAGGAAAATCCTGCCTTTTTTTTAAAAAAACAAACTTATTTCCAGATTGGCTAAGAACTAGACATTTCCAGAAGCA
This sequence comes from Athene noctua, assembly GCF_965140245.1. Taxonomy (NCBI): domain Eukaryota; kingdom Metazoa; phylum Chordata; class Aves; order Strigiformes; family Strigidae; genus Athene; species Athene noctua. The sequence goes on from NC_134077.1 coordinate 6,919,546, forward strand.
CTAAATAGTAAATTAGCTGTAAGCATCTGACGCCCTTTGTTCTGAACTCATTCCACGAAACATAAAAACATAACGTCATAACATCTATGAGATTGTTTGCTTGAAGCAGCTAATTCACCTTTCTTTAAGATCTAGACCACAGTATAGCTTCACCCAAGTAGTAAGTTTTGAAGCAAGTTTTGGAAGTCCACTACAACTTCTAAGAATTAATTAGCTCCATTCAGTATGTAGTAGGGGCTTTTTAAAAATTCATTTTATATCCAGTAAATTCTGGGACAGCTTATCTTCAGATTGCCTTAACAGCACAAAAGGAAAAGGAAGGGTGGGTGAGGGCGGGGGGGAAGCAGCGGGGAGCAAAGTATAATTCTTAATAACATTTCAGGATGCTGAATTTAACCAAAGCACCAAAACACAGTCTTTGTGTTATTTCAACTTATCAGCAGGATTGTAAACAGGAGTACAATATAGTAATAATTTTTTTGCTATCTTATATTCTGCAGCCAGTTCATCAAATTCTATCTCAGCAATATTAAAGAGACAGAATGTGCCTGGACTATACTGAAAGGATAATGCAAGACTTGGCCTTGGGCTCATATGTGGCTTTATACTATATTTCAGAGGTAGAGAACCAGCTGCATGTAGACCAGTTTTAACCCAAAATGCTGTTTCAGGCATGCTAGACATCATCACTCAATGCATTCAAACATGTCCTACCTAGTTCACAGAAAAGGTCTCATTCTCAGCAACGAAGAAATTCCTTACCCTTACATTTTAGCCACTTCTAAGCTACTCCCTATTTTTTTAATCTAAACAAAAATGTATTCATATGCAGCACAAATACACAGATTCAGGATAGCACTTACCAAAGTCTTGGCAAAAAAAAAGTTATTTAAATACCTTGATCATAAATTTAGTTCATTTTCTTGTTCACTGCACTACAGAATACAGAAAAAATTAATTCTGTATGTCTCAGAGCAAAATTATTAATCTCTTAAGCCTGTAAACCCCCCTTACAGAGGAAAAGAAGTCATAATACAGCAACTAGTTAGGCCTGCACACAAGACCCAGAAGAACTGTACGCATATATGTACACATGAAAAACTGTTCTCGGATTAACATTTAAAGGTTAAAATAAGAGAGAGGCTAGTGCATTCCCTTCATGGAAAGTAGCATTCATCATCAGCTACTTAAATAAGAGTTATCCCTTTTGATACTATCTCACCATTGTTATTACCTAATTTCATTCAGCCAGCACAAGGTGTGAGGGAAATTAATGGATCATAGAGAACTTAATAGTACTTTTTGTTCAAGTAGAATGAATTAACACACCATTCATGGGAGAAACATCTTAATATCATTAATATTTGAGTGCACTAAGGTATTCCACACTCTTACCATTAATATTCCTCAGTACAGGCAAAAATCCGCATTCACAATGACCCCCAGGACGCAAATCCATGGCTTTTTCATCAGTAGCAATTTTGCAAGCAACTTTCACATGTTTTGTCAGAGTGCCACCATATGACACCTCAACATGGAATAAGAGACTTGCCATAGTATCAGCTGTTTAAGGTAAAAGGATGCAACTCCTCCAGCAGCCAGTCACTGACTTCATATAAATTCCCCATAATAATAAATACCACACAAATACACACATGTGGACTCACAAGCACGTCAAGAAAAGAAAAAGTTATTTTTTAGATGGAGAAAAGGACCTTCAGCAAGCCCTCATCAAAAGTTACTTACTGTCTGGAGGACAAATTTGGCCTCTGGTATCAGACATCAATCAACAGCGTAACACTTAAAAGTCTGTCCAACAAACAAAAAAAACAAGCCAAACCAAGACTAGCAAAGTCCACACAAACACATCTTGTATTTAATTAGTCCAACTCCTCTTACCTATATTTAAGTGTACCTTCACATACAGTAGCATCTGGAAGCACTGAGCAACTGATAAGTCATAGAAAAACTGAAGCTGACTGTGCTCAAACAATGGCTATTTAGGAATAATACATCACAAGAACTCATCTGCTGTGTAAACAGCTGTGCAAATGCAAGCTCTCACAGACACACTACCTAGAAACCCTAGTCACTTTGCTAGCATCTGATGGTAAACTGTTTTTATAAATGAACACAACAAAGTTAAAACACTCTGATCTTTCAGAAATTAATCTCCCAAAACAGCTTCAGAAGAAAAGATGGAGACAGTGATGTTATTAGCTTTTTATTAGCCATCAACTAGAATTTTCAACTGGGATGTAAAAGGAGAACTCCCTCCTTTTCCTGAGCAGCCTTGAGCCCTAATCTCCTATATACCAAAAGAACAGGGTAGAAAAGAGTCAGGAGTCAGTCTTAACTTTCATTAAGACTGAAATACTCTACACTATTTGTATTTCTTGAGCTAGGGAGCATAAGGGAGTGAAGAGGAAAAAAAAAACACTGGTAGGATATAGTCATGTTTGTATAACAGAACTAACATGAAAGGGAAGGCCTACACAGTAAAACCATTTCTCAGAGACCCAATGTCTGCATCATGTAACTATCTGATGAACTATAAACAAGCCTTGATATTTAGTGTCTGTCTACAGAGCCTCCTGAGGCTGGAGGGGATTTATTCTACTATGATCAAGAAATGGAGCACCACCTCTGGCAGAAAGCTTTAATGAGTTCTCCATTATACATTCAAGGTGAACTAGACTAATAAAGAAAGACGCTAAATCAAAGTTAGTTTATTGCATCTCTCTAGATGAGAAAATGGACAAATTTCTAACACTAGACCTGTCTTTCACTGGGAGTTGCACAATTCTGAGGATGAAACCTAGGAGACCAAAATTAAGAAGAATACTGAGTAAGTGGATTGAGCCATTTGGCAAGTTTGGGGTAAGCTTACCTAAAGAATGAGGGCATCAGCTAGTAAAACACTTCAAGAACTAACATTTACTGATCAATTCCAGGAGTACTTTTGATGGCAAAAACACTCTGCCATCAAGCTGGGAGAAGAAAATACTAATATACACGCATATCCATGAGCTTAAATGAACAAAACTTCAGTTAATTGTTGCAGTTCTAATGAGATTCTTTCTAGTGTAAAGGTATGTCATACACACCTGAACACTACACCAGCCAGCCTTAAAGGATAGCTAAAGAGAAACAACTGGACTGTCCTCACAAGATACTGTTGGGAGCTGTTCTTACTGAACCTGATGAAATTTTGGTTTCAAGCATGTTCAAAGCATGGTCCCATCTTCATTCTTTACGAAGAATTACGATGTTAAATTCTTACAACAGAATATTATGTCTATTAAAAAGGTATTTACTGTCCCCTTTTAAAAAAAATACTTCAGAAGCAAATGAATATGCTCATCTGTATAAATGCTGTGAAATATGTAAACAATCAAAGGAAGATATCTTTCAGTTGAGAAAACAAGACGTCTGTCTTCATTAAGCCTGTCTTCATTTCACTGCAATGGAAATGCAAACTTTTCACATACATCTAAGAGGTCACTTGCCATTACCTTTGCCAAGCGGCTCATCTGATCTTCAGAGACTGTGCTGCTGGTTCTCCCAGGAGTTTTGGTGGGCTCTGAGCCATCAGCTTCTACATTGGGCCAGACTTTCAAATCATGCATTCCTTGACGAAACATACTGCAGGGAAAAATGCAGAATTGCTCCAGTAAATTCAAAGTAACACAATTGTCAGGAATCAAAGTATAGCAGCAGCTGCAAGAAAATGGAGTTGCTTCCTTTGCCAAACTTACAAACACAGACTGCCATGCATAATTTAACTGCTGCAGAAGTGTCTTGCACCTTGTGCCCTCTACAGCTGTCATTTTTATTAGCATACAGAGTTTAGAAGAAAATGAGTAAGTCTGAGATAACTTATTTGGCAAGTGGAAGAAAAATGTGTAATTCCCAAAGTCAGTGGGGTGGTACAAATGCAAACTGAGGACAGATCTTGACCTTCCTAGTTTTATTACTTGCAATGAATCAGGAAGTATTCCTCTTGACTTGTAAATTACAATACTGACTTTAGGTCTGCCAGTCTGAAAAAATTTAAACTAAAAAACTACCTAAGTTTCATATGAAGGCCGACTGATAAAAAGCAGCCTTCTGAGCTGCCAAATAAAAAAAAAACCACACCATGGCCCTCCACACACCATTTTCCTCATCTGTGCTTGAAATTGAATTGCTAATTGAAACTGCGGTGAACAGAACTTTTTAGAGTAACTGACCACACCTTTTCTCTGCAAAACCCTGCTTCTCTTGTGTATTTATGGTGATCCACCTATAAAAGGTCCCCCAAGAAATAAAGTGCGTTACTTTTGCCAGTGAGACGTGATCACTTACCTCTTAACAACTTCAGGTAAATACAACTGGAAGGAACACTTTTAAAAAAATCAACCATTAAAAATGAGAAATATCAGTTAGAAGGACTATCTGACCTTGAATTTACCCATCACTTTGTGGAATACTACTACAAGGGTTTCCATTTACAAGCAAATACAAAACTTCAAAATTATTTGCTGCTTTCTGCCCATCTATCTTCCCTAGGCCCCACACGCTGAAAATAAATTAAATTTACTTTTATAAATTCTTTTTCCAGGAATTATGCTCCAATACCTTAAAAACTGCCAGCAGTCTTTGGGGCACAGTCCAATTGATTCAGTTCTATCTTCTGCACTAAGACAATGTCAGTCTTTTTGTCAAAGCAGTATCTTCAGTGACAGAGCTACAAGCTCTTTCTACAGCTGTTTTCTGCATTCAAGTATCACAAGAACTGCTTTTCCTAATGCTAACCTAAACTCTTCCTGCTCTTCAGATTAGCCTTATTTCTTCTTATCCACCACTGAGACAAAGAAAAGGCTATTTCTTCCCATTTTCCAATGCTGCCTACATAGTCGAAAAGTGTTCCTTATAGTTTCTTCTTCAGCCTCACTAGTCATTGCTCCTCCTCTACCTATTTGCTAGGCAATCAATGATATGGACTCCCTTAGGCTCCCGGTACTCAGCAACTTGCTTAAAGTCAGTTAAGTAGAACTGAACATACCCCCAGATGGATGAGTCAGACAAAAAGGATACAACATTGTCCCTGATGCACACAACTGAACAACTGTTCATATATTCAATGTTGTTTGCACATTTCACAAGAACATTGTGATGGTGAATCACACAAAAATTAAGATTCACTCTAAACACCAAATCTCTTCCTGCTTTCCTGGGCAGCTCTCTCCATTCTGCATTTGACTAGAATCCCCAAAAAAGTACCAGTACCTCATACTTTTTCTTAAACTGCATCCTATTTTTTTTTTCAGTTGCCTTTGCACTTAGTCAAGATCCTTTTGATGTACTGTACCTTCCATCACACTTGTAGTGCTATCACCCACAAATTTATTAAATCCACCGTCTAGTGAATCACATATTATTAATTTTGAAAACTCTTGATTTATTGAGTTGCACTTTATTCCTTACAAATAACACTGCATTAGCAGCCCATTTGCAAGCCAACTAATAATGTTAAGTAATCAGTACTGGCATCCATGCATTACAGAAGCACAATATGAAGTGATTTCTGCATCTGTTATTTTAAAATCCAAGCTTACAGAGCTAAAACAAGGTCTGAATTTTGGTGTTATACAGGAGAAGACTTTTTTTTTACAACTCTGTAGCATGCATGAAGTTACACTCAGGAAGAAACAAAGTAAATCATCTGATTTCTCAAACATGGATCTGCAAACCTGATTTAAAAAAAAAATAATTAAAAAAATCTCTTATAACAACTGCTACCTTACTATTCACAAGTGAGCCTCAAGTCTGTACCACAGAAGAAAAAGCAGTATACCCATATTTCCCAAAGAGCGAGACCGTTGTTCCTCCCACAGGAACTGCTTTACCAGGTCCATACACATCCCAGATGGTCAGAGCCACTTGTGCATTGCGAGGCAAGTCTGGATACTTCACAGGCAGTTTCAGCCATTCATTCCAGCTGCAGAGGAACACTTTCTATTAGTCATAAAGCTTTAGAATTTAAGTTACTCTGTATGAGTTTATACAACCTAGATTCTCCTTATAATGTGAATTTCTAAGGGCAGATGGACTATTTTTCTCTGGGCTTTAACCAAATACTTGTCTTGAGCATGATTAAAAGGCTAGAGACTACAGGAAAAATACTCTAGCTTGACAAGTACCAAAGATCAGTCTATCCAGTAAACAGTACAAAAGTGTGCTAGTCAAGGCCCCAGAAGTTATTTAAGTAGTGACCCATGCCCAAACACACAAGAAACAATTTTATTATCCATTACACAAAACAGTTGTTTCATACCACCAGGGCAACACTTAATAACCATACAGAGACTTGCAAAAATGTAAGTTACTTGAAGAAGACAACAGAACACAAATCTTTTTGACACAAATAAAAACCATAATTTATTCACATAACTTGATGCCCCAGTAACTAAGAGGAGTATCAAATAAAAGTCAGCCACTTACTTCCACCTAGTGCTAAAAGCCTTGTAGGAAGTTCTAACAGGAAGAGCAAGAGGCTTCCCTTCTGCAAACACCTGACAAGTTACATACAAGTCAGAGCAAGTTTCTTGATACAGTCCTGAGAACTTCAGCATTGGATCTTCTAAGAGAGCTTTGTAACTCTTCTGTTCTCTCTTCCCTTCCAGACTTCCTCTAGGTGGGGAGGGGAAGAGGAAGGGAAAGGGAAAAAATAAACAAACCAAAATTTATTTTATCCACAGTAAAAATCCTATTCTATTTCCATATCTTGTATTTAGATTACCTGAGTACTGAGGCTATCCTCACTTTGCATTACTAGCCAGTAGCGAAATCCAAGTACCAGAGAGAAACCCAGGACGTGAAGTGATGAATAAATACATTATTTATTAATGTAATGATTTGGGGGGGGGGAAGATGGGAAAAGAATTACTTGTTTATCTTTTCAGTGGAGATAGAGAATCTACAGGTTGTAGTAAAAGCTAACAGCATCACATGAGGTACCTTATGCAGGGAAACAGTAAGATGATGTAGATGTATGCTGCTATTATTAAAAAATAAACATTAAGATTACACGTGCTCCAACTACTACCTGAATAAGAAAAAAACAACAAAAGCACTTATGATAAGAACACTCTTATTGTTAAGCTATATGAAATGTGAGACGTATAACTGGCTTTGGATGTCAGTTATCCCTCAAATGAAGAACAAATGGAACTTCAACTAATCAGTCTGTTCAAATCAAACTTGATTAAAGCCCTGCAACAATTTGCAGGATGCTAGTGTTAAGAGTAATTTGATAGAATTTCTCAGGCCTCAGCTATACCATGATGAAAACAATTATACATATTAAATATCTGACTGCAGATGCAGATGTGAAAACAAAAACCAAATTGTGGTGGTGATGGAACACCACGAAAGATCTTCCAGAAAACAAAAATCTATCAGTACCACAAAACCACTTCAGAGTATATGAACAAGTCTTCTTGCAAGAAACTAGCATAGTACATTCTAAGATGACACACACTCTGATGCACTTAAAAAAACCCCTAGTTTGGCTGAATTTTTGTTTGGCAGAGTGAATTAGCAGAGAGGACACATGCCTTTCACTTCAGGTATCATCTTCCATTCGGAAGTTAAACAACCTCCAAACAAGCTTCCCTAAGTTAGTTTTCCAAAAACATGGAATATACCTTAATGTAGCAACAGCAGGTATACTACATTGTAGAGTCAGGCACGTCCCTCCTAACGCAAATGTAAACATCGCATTGGTGTGACGCTGAAAAATCCCGAATTTAAAGATTAAGGAATTGAAAAATGAACAAGCAAGTGCCTCAGCGTGTGGTAATACCAGCTTCAACAAGAGTACCTGCATATGCCCAGTTAGGAACATACTTACCTGCTGCAGCACCTGGACCTTCCTACAACAAAAAACCCGACCAAGAGCAACTTGCTTTCAAAGGAACATTCAAACAAGTAGTAAAAAGTGTTGGCAGTTTAGCTCCGTCCCCCAACACTGAGGGGTGAGCTGTGACACCAGCGCTGAACTGACAACCAGTTTTTGCCTTACAAGCACCGTCCTGCACTGCGGGACACAACGCCATGAACGTTTATAACGCGTTTAGAGCGAAGCTTACAACCCTGGCCCTGCTGCTACCGCAGCAGCCCCGTGGCCGACCCCCCCCTCCCGCCCCGCCGGCTCCGCTCGGTGCGGCGGGGGACGCGGGCAGGGACGCGGCCAAGGTGCCTCCACCCGGCCGGGAGCCCGGAGGGAAACCGGCCACAGGGGCGGCATCCAGGAGCTCCCGGCGCTGGCAAGGGGAGACAGAGCCAGCACCGCCCCGCAGCCGGATCCCGGGGGCTGCCAGGCCTCGGGACCCAGCACAGCCCCGGGGAGCGGGCGGGCAGTCCGGCCTCCCCCAAGGCGGCAGGGACCGGGCCGCTTCCCACACAGCCCCGGCCGGCCGCAGCGGGGCAGGGGTACGCTGTAAGCCCCAGCCCCGCCTCACTCACATCTTCAGCTGCACGTTGATGTCCAGGTCACAGCTATAAACATAATAAAGCTTCTCGGTCTCGCCCATGGCTGCCACCGGTCCCCGCCCGCAGCCTCAGCAGCGCCCGAACCCTCCGCCACAACAGCCCGCGGGCATGAGCGCCGCCCGCCCCGCCGCCTCGGCCCCGCGCCGCCGCCGTCTGAGCATGCGCCGCCGCCGCCATTTCGCTTAAGGGAGGAAGGAGCGGGGATGCCGCTGCCTCTCGCTGTAGCGACCCCTTACCAAGATGGCCGCCAGCCGAAGTCAGCTGACCGGCGAGGCCTCAAGATGGCTGCGCCCACGTCTCTCTCATCACTATGGCTGCTGCCAGCTGTACGGCACGCAAGATGGCCGCTGCAGCGACAGGCACGGCAAGATGGAGGCCGGCCCTGCTGGGTGCGAGATGGCTGCCTGACCCATGCGGGAGCACAGAGGGCCGGGCTGCGCGGTAGCTGCCAGCAGAGTGATGTGCTTGAAGCCTTCCAGGTTCTGCTTCTGTTCTGTTTTTCAGCAGGAGGCCCAGCAGCACTCTGATTTCTCAGCATCTCTCTCCTCAGGCTGTGACTGTGCTGCAACCAAATTCTTGGTTTCCAAAACCCTTCTGTGCCCTGGAAGGCGGGTGACACTTCTGTCAGGTGTACAGCCTCTATGCTTCGTGTTTCTCCAGGGGCAGACACACACCGGGTAACTTTATACTTAATGGCTCTTCCTTTACGTTACTGACACCTCCGAAGGAGGCCCAGCAGAAATGGCAGTTGCTTTCTGCCACCGTGCAGCAAACGCAGTGCAGGACGCTGACACTACAGGTTGATCGCTGAATTCATCATAGTGATTTTATCGTGAGTCTCACCACGCTTACTTTGGGAGTATTTTTTGATTATTTTTCATGTTTTTCCTGAAGCCTCAACTGTCAGCAGCAGTAGGTGATCAGTGATCATCACCTAACAGAAAACAAATTTGCAAATACAAGTAGAGAATGACTGCATCTGACACAGACAACTGAAAATCACTCACAACTTACATATTGTAAATAACTGTATAATTATAAATGATCCTGAGAGTTTTGAGGGTTAATAAGGATGGAAGGCGCTATTAAATGACAAAAATATACTTGCCATTGCTATCCTACACTTACTATGTACGCAGAGAAGCCATGGCTGACTAAAGAGGAGGTTTGTATTTTACAGTCCACCACAGCCACTGAACTTCTCAGCACTGCTGAGAAAAAGTATAAAAAGTGCTGTTTTGGTGCAGCTCGCTGTACATACAGCAGCGCTAGTCTTGAGGAAGCATCAAGACAGAGGTGCTCTCTCCCAGCATGGGCTGCTTGTATTAAAAAAAAAAAAAAAAATCACTTGGAACCAGCACACTCTCCTCCATTTTCACAGCAAGAACTGTTAACAGGTGGATGTGGAAGGATATGTCATCAGCTAGTCCTCTTCTCTCGCAAGTCAGCAGCAATGTGGAAAGAGGCCAAAGCAGGGGAAGAACACTTCTTTTAAGGAAAGAAGGACTATTTTACCTCAACACTATTTTTTTTTCCCCTCGGGTGCCATGGTCAGGAGGTCTTTTCTTCCTTTTTCTCCAAAACAACCAGGAAGTTAGTGAAGAATGTGACCCAAAACCATGTATCACTAAAATGAAGCCTTTGCTTTACAGCGCTGCCAAGATGGCATGTGTCATGAATGCATAATGTAACTTAAGCATAATTAAGTTAACAAATTCCTGTGCACAGGTTATGTCAAAATAACTTTTTTTTAAAAAAAAAAAAAAAAAAGTAGTCTTTTATCCAGCTTTTCCTATCTTAATTTGTCACTTTTTGATCACATTTACAGTTTCTACAGCTCTGGCATCTGCCATTCATTTATTGTCTGCCTCATAATTTTTGATGGCTTCTGTTTGGTTGGTTGGTTCCTGCCCAGTTTTTTACATAACATCTCTGCTTCCCATAACAAAGATAAACAAACATATTGCTCTTCTTGGCTGTGGAGAAAAAGTGAAAGAAAAAACTGTAAAAACGTAAAAGACAATTTTAAAGCTAAGCAATGTATATCTCTGTGTGTACCTGTTTGGGTATTATTTTGTCTCAGGAAGAAATTGGATCCTTTTTCAATTAAAATCAGTTAAATAATCTTGACATCGATTTCACCATTACAGAGACATTTTCAGGTCATTATTCAAGTTTTGTTTATCAAGAAAAAAAAAAGAAAAATTACAGAAGACTGAAGTTGCCATTGAAAAAAGTTTTTGAAGTGGTATATTTCCCAACACTCTCAGACTCCAGTGTGTCTAACTAAATAAGTAAGTTAGGTCTGTGGGAGGGAAAAGAAGACAAAATGTTTAGGAAAGACATTTTTGACAATAAAATTGCAGAGAGATGCGATTTCAATCAAAAATGTCACTTTATACTATCTCATATTAATATCTTTACATTTATAAGTTCTCAAATACTGCCATAGAGGCAGATAGAAAGAGTAGTTTTTCACTCTGAAGCACGATGGAAGCACAGTGATGAACATACCGTACATGCCTGGGAATTGTTGCCTACACTAGTGATACAGATCTTGCCGGAGGTGACAGATGTCTGAGCGGGAGCAGTGTCTGTACGACATGCCACATTGCTACAACCAAGGTAGCACGCTAAAGCTGAGCAGGGCCATTTGGTAGGGAGCAGATGCAGAGCTAGATAAGGGCATTATCCCATTTACTGTCTGCTGCTGGTTCTCTGGATCCTTCAGGGCACTCAGCATTCATGACAACATCTATACTGCTAAAAACAGCCACTGTAGGCTGTTGACCCTGAATAAAGTAGTGTGTGTGACGCATGTCTACTCTATCTTGACTTGGCCCCTGCAGACTGGTCCATCTGTATCCCAACAGCAATAATATTTGGTCCATCTCTTCTCTAAGCTTCACTAGCCACTCTTGTGGCCAAAAGACACCGTTATTTCTGTGTGTTTTCCAGCTCAAAGTGCTTGATGTAATGTAAGGGTTGTTTTGCAGCCTGCAGGAAGGTTTTTATAGTGTGACATCTAGGGCATGGCATGAAGGCACATTGTGGTGGTTCAGTGTTTCTAGCCTGCTGAAGTCAGGCAGGATTATTCCAAGTGCTGGGTGTCAAACAAGGAACATCTGTTCTCATTATGCCAATCTGCAGCACACGCATAGGCAAACCTTCCTGGCAACTCTACTTGGGTTTCTTCCTTAAGAAGACTAATAAGTATATTCCAGAAGGGAGTCTGGGAGTGAACTAGCACACACTGTACAGGCAACTGTGTGTATGGGATAGCGGGAACAAGTTCTGGAAGCAAACTGGAGTGTCGACATCGCTGACGCTCCAAGTACATTATGAAGCAACCTCTGACCTTCATTATGCCAGCAGAAAAAGGGCATCTGTCCCTTCTAGGCTTGGAGTGAAACTGAGAGGGACCTGAGGGACTAAGAGGCCTTTAATGGTCACCCATCTCCCCTTCTCAAGGCCCAGGATCCCATTTCAGGGAGTTCCATGTTCCAGCAATGCCATAGATAGTCTTCTGCTCCACCACAGCCCTGCCTGGCTTAGTCATGGGCTCTACTGAGCCAACTCCCACTCATGGGCTAACGTCCCATCCCCATGGAGGTGCCTGATGCTGACGGCTGGACCTGCCCTGGCCACCCACCAGTCTGCTCTGTGGTTGGGGCAGTGGCTTTCTGCTACAACACAGCCGAAAAACACATTCCTGTAGCACCCTAATGTTTCCCTGAGTGTTTGATCTTGAAACACCAGTTGACCTCAAGACACGTACGTGTTTACAAACTTTCCGAGGAAAAGTGCACAAAGAGAAATCTATTTTTTCTCATGAAGACTATAAGAAACTGGCTGGCTACACGTAGATTTAGTTACTGATACTATGCCATTCTTGTCATTGCAAAACCTGTAGCGAGTATGAGATTGACACTCTTGATTGCTTTGCTCATGCATTAAAATCTACCCCGTCCCTTTTCTGTTTTTCAGTCTGATAGTTTGTCAGGTCCCAGAAGCATGAGAGGTGAAGCATCAAGAAAACAGTGGGAGCAGTAGAGAGCTGTGCTCCTGACACAATTCTCTTTGGAGGGAATGGGGCTATTTTTCTTGTTTTGAAGCAAAAGTATCACTTGCAGTTCGTATTTGATTGATATTCACAGAGAAATATGTAACCTCTCAATCCTACTAAGAAATATATACCATCTTCCAGAGGATGGCATTGCTTCCTCATACACCATCTATTTTCTGCTAGTGGGACTACCACGATAAGCAAGAGTACTGACCAGTTCAGCCAGGTCCCACATTCTTGACAAAGACTTTCAACAAAGTTGCTAAAAGTAGCTGTGTTGTCAGACTTGCTTTGTTTCATCTTTTCTGAATGTGAACATCTGTCCACTAGAAACTGGACTGAGAAAACTAAGAGCTATACATAACTCTTAGTAGTCTGTCAGATGGTAATGACTTTTGGTCACTAATGAACTGGAACAAAACTGAATTGGCAACTGCCTTTTTCCCTCTAGTAATATCCCAAGAAAGACTTTGCATTCTGGATGTACAGCAGAGAGAGTTTCTGCTGTTCCAACACCACAATGACGGAAAGGTTTTTGGAACTACAACGGAGAGGCGGTTAACACAGTGGCTACCATTTTTCCTTTAAAAATGGATAAGAATGGTGTTTAAGAAAATAACACACCTTTCCTTTCTTCAAATGTATGTTTTACATTTATTTATAGGTGCATTAAAAGGCTATTGATTCATATACTGTACATATTGAATAATTTTAAGTATCCGTGCAGAACAATAGTTAGCTGTAAAGAAACCCAGTTAATTTGGAGTTAAATTCAAACCTAATAGTATCATTTGGGTCAAAAAACTGGACAGAGTTCCTTCTCAAATTTCTAACTTTGAAACAAAGCTGTTCCCATAATGTTCTCAGGAAGCATTCAGATCTAGACAATATGGAGCAGGGAGCAAATGTCCAACTTCTAACAAAGACTGTTTGGCCAGCAGTAATACTCCTAAAGAGAGCTGAGGCTCTCACAAGGGTGGCCCTGCAGTTTCTTATCCAGATAACACAAATACATGCATAAAGCTCTGTTTGAAAACTCACAACACCAATAATTTAGATTTATGGAATGATGTTTTACCTAACAAGGTTCGCTTTCCAGCTGATTTTGTATTTTTCCATGACTAATGACTGTTCGAGTTTTTTGAGGAAGAAGTCATCTACCCTTCTGCATTGCTACTGTTCTTTGCTATTATAGGACTTACCTCCTAAACACTACGGTAGAAAGTACAGTATTTTCTAAATGTCTAGTGTGTGCCAAGTCTTTTCTTATTAAGTGACACTACTGCCAGAAAAACTTTCCAAGTTCTTGTTTCCCCAGCCTTCTGACAAGAACAACAACATCATTCTTTGTGCTCAGAGAAATCCCGTACTTGCAGGCATCTCTTCACATGTTCAGTCCCGTTCTTACCAGCACCAACTGTTTCAGTATGTCTCAGTGAGTTCCACTTTACAAGCAAAAAGGGTTTTGGCTCCACGGAGATCGAGAGAAGGTTGTCCTAAAACACTCCCTCTTAGAAAACACCTATTTATTTTTTTTTGTCCCATCCAAAAGAGTGTTTTCTTCAAGCCTGATCCAGATTGGTGCTGCATTTCTGCTATTTTAAGGAGCCAGATTCTCACAGTCTCACCTCACTCCTGGGACAGATGTCATACCAGTCAGTGAGCCCCTCCCTCACTTGCCATTGATAAGAGATATGGAGGAGAAGGTGACCATTCTGGTTGGCCATACAACTCCGAGTGCTCCAGCAGATAGGTAGACATGGACAGGAGTATTCAATGTGTTTTTGATAATAGTATATTATTTATTCTAATTCATTGAAACAAGGCATGATTTTACCTTCTTGTGCTCAGTACCCTCAGGTTTCATCACATCAGCTGAAGATTAAAGCACTGGGCTTTTTGCAATGTTTAATTTCCATTGAAATGACAACAAAGCTGTGGACTTCCCTTTTATTATAGAATCAGTCTCTGCAATAACCCTCTTTGGAGGAGTCCCTGAACTCATTCATCTCTATATAACTTGAACTCAATAAAGTTACACTAGGGAAGAGTTTGGCCCATTAACTTTAGTTTTCTAATGCTGTTTAGTCAATAAGCCATATAATTCCTGAAACAAAGAAGAGGAAGGAATAATAATAATGGGAAACATGAAATGTCAACACAGCCTGTTCAGAAGGAAAAAAAAAAAAGCTATAGCAGAACAAAAATACTGAGTCAGGTCATCAGCTACAGAAAATCAGTGTAACACCAGCGAAATCAATTACATAATATTGGATTACACCAGATGAAGACCTGGTATGTAATTTTCAGATTTTTCTAGTTCCTCCTCCCCCCATTGTAAAATTTGGTTGTTTTTTTTAAAAAAAACAACAAACAGTCTGCCAGATTCTGCAAGTTCAGTAGTCTGTTAACTGAGTAAGTAAAGATATAATGAAAGCAATAAGTGCTGAAACATCACACATGCAGTACATATCTCCAGCCAGTCCAATTTTATGCCTAAGGAGACTGGCAGAGTTCCTGCTGCGATTCAAATCTTATGTCAAATTTATAAACTTGTTTTCTCCATTCTACTCTCCCATCCCCGTCTCCCATCAATCAGAGCTTATACCTGCACAAAAGGCTGATCCATCATTAAGGAGGCAGGTTGCAGCCAAATGTAAATTTGCACTTTAAAAAAAAGGAATAATACTCATGCTGCAGAGCAGGGTCACCCTCTGACCCTAGGCAATCTGCCTCTCAATCTGCAGAACACAGGCTAAAATAACGTGTCCGCCGAACAAGCGGTAAACTTTTCTGCTTCTGCCTTTTTGAAGATTCTTGGAGTTGCTGCATCTGCCGGCTGACACTCTGTCTGTCTTTTAAAATATGAAAATCTCCTCCATATGCATTGAGCTCAGTTTTCTACTTAGCATTTCAAGAGCCCTAAGGACCTTCAGGGGAAAAAAAACCACAC
The DNA here is from genome assembly GCF_965140245.1 of Athene noctua. Taxonomy (NCBI): domain Eukaryota; kingdom Metazoa; phylum Chordata; class Aves; order Strigiformes; family Strigidae; genus Athene; species Athene noctua. The sequence goes on from NC_134077.1 coordinate 6,935,103, forward strand.
CATATTCTGAATTTTCAATTTTGATGACAATTTGCTTTCCCTACAGGATGTGCAGAAACACCTTGAAAAACCTGTCAGCTGCACTAAACGAAATGTTCCTTGCCATGGGAATGAGGGCACATCACTTTCAACTAACTTAGGGAAAACAAGTTTGACTCTTTTATAAGAGTGGGTCATATTTTCACTTGCACCCATGCTTCCTTCCCTGAAATAGCTGAACGTTTCTTTTAGGTTGTTCCAAATAAGAAGCAACAATAATAGCAACTTCTAAAAGAGAATCAAAACACAACTGTAAGTTTTCACCATACATGTAATGACAAAATCTAGTCTGTCCATCCATCCATCCATCCACTTACACAGGAGTCCATTTTCATAGCATCCAAATCCAAACAAGGCTTCAGGCCATTAAAAAAAAGATTGTTAATTTCTTTAAAGCTGTTGTTGTGTTGGGATACATAGTTCTACCTTGTCTAGGCTAGCCTCACCTTGCTTTAGAGTCAAGGGAAGGAGACAGTAACATTTAAGAGCAATATAATCATAGTTGCCTTCATTATTTGCTTGAGGCTAGGCTGTACCACAATTTGAAATTCTACTTTTCTCAAAAAGTTTTAAACGCAACCTAGATGACCTTCTTGTATTAAACACTGCCCTTATAAGCTAATATTAAATGAGGTGAATCCCACCCTTAAGCTGAGATTTATGTAATTTCCCTGTAACCATCGGTCACTAAAGGGCACACTGCAAGTTTTAGTTCTCTAAGCACTAGTTACATCCAAATTGTTGAGGGTGCGCTGGGTTTTGTTGCTTCCATGCCACAGACGGGAGGTGCTGAGGTACAGGGAATATGAAGTTTGGTGTTTTCTTCTCCAACTGAAGTTAATGAGAAAACCATAATTTCCCTTTAAGGGCTCAAGAACCAGTTGTATGGGCTGACTGCTCGGAAGATCCAAGGTTAAAGAATTCTGGATGAAATCACTGGATTTCAGTGTTCTGGATGCTCAGTATTCAGCCTTCATTAGCTCCTGACAGATGAACCACAAGCTGTGTTAGAAGCAGGGGAGATAAGCCTTGATTTCTGGGCTTGTTTTCCAGCCATTAGACAGCACTTATCTTTAATGTGAAACTCGTAGTTATAGAGATTGGACTGATGACAATTGTTTGGTTTGGTTTGGGTGGGGTTTTTTTATATTCCCAGTATCTCCATGTTCTACATGGGCTAGACAGGACTGCATGAATTTTAACATTATTTAGTATTTCTGAGGCTAATCCTGGTTTAGCCTTCACACAAACAAATCTTTTATTAAGCAAAGGAAGATGTTGCATAAACACAGTAAATACTGCCTCTCTTCCTTTCAGTGGACTCAAAAATTCACACCAGAGCAGTCAGAATATACAATTTGTAATTCCAACTATTTAAGTGTTTTAAAATAGAAGGGTTCATTACAAATGCCTTTGCTAACCTTTTATCCAGGGTGAGATGCAAATAGAGCAGTGACTGATAAAGACAGACATTTAAATGAATATGGATGTTTGCATAAACTGTATTTCTTTGCTGTTGTGGAACAAATTCTGTTCTTAGTTCCATTTAAGCATCTGCTATTTATTTCAGTGTAGTTATGAGTATGTAGCTGAGGATGGAATAAATCCATCCATCCATCCATCCATCCATCCATCCATCCATCCATCCACCTATTGACTGATCAAACCATATTTTTTATTATGTATCCTATTTCCATATAGAAGCAAAGCAGGCCTTGATCTCAAGGGCAGGCTGTACGGCATCATCGCTGCAGCCCAATGACATGATATGGGTATATGCCTCACTCCAGTGGGTGCTCATGTTGGGTACAAAGGGAATGAGGTCCCCCATGCCTCTCTGCAAAATACTGAGGGACAGAGAGGCACCAGCAATTTGAAGTTTGTTATTTTCCCTAAGAAGGTATTTGACAAATAGTCCAAGCTCAAAAAGCAAGTTGAAAACTCATAATCAATTTTGTCATTCTTGCTTTTCTATCTTATTTGTAGGAAAAAATTAATCACTTTTCTCCCACCCTCTGATAAGACTAGGCTTTTGCACTCTATTAACCCCAGGGGCTAAAAGATAGACTGTTTTCTAACAGGTGAATTAGTGCTAGATAGCATTACCACAAATGCCAAGTCATTAAACATGTAATTGGAATTTTTTTTTTTTTTTTGCTATCTTAACTTCTCTACATTATAAAGGATCTTTACAAATTAATGACAGAATATGAAGCTGCCCTGAGAGCTATTTGCCCATTAAAAATAGGCATGAAAAACTCCCATCCCCATCACATGAAGAACTATCCCACCAATTTCCAATTACTTCTGCCACTGACAGTTCACTGGACTGTTAAGTTATATTCTGCACCATGCTGCTTAATGTGGTTAAGTCAGGCAGGTATTTGCTACTCTCCTTTTTTTCTTTCTTCTTCGTATTTCTAATTTTTTTTCCCCTGATTGTAAAGCAATTAAGCTATGTCACTAGAGAAAAAGCAGAATTTTAGTACTATAAAGGCATAGTTAATTTAAAGATGATTCCCTAGCAATAACTAAATAAATCCTTGTAGTACCCTGGTCCAGAAATGTTTCTGGAAGTTTATTCAGGACCTCCAATAAAAGCCTTTTCTATGGCACTCACAGATATTCTGAGGCAAGAAGCCTTAGTACGAAGAACTAAAGAACTTACATTTATGTCAGGTAATGACAATGATAATGTTAGTGATAATGGTAATAAGAAGGAGAAGGATTCACTGTGGAATTTATTCTTCTTCCATTTGATGAAAACTTTCAATTGAAAATTCAAGAAAAGATTGACAAATATGATCACTTATGTCAAGAACTGAAAACAAAAAATTTAAAGCTTTAGCAGTGTAAGCAAAATGCCATTGATTCGGAGTGCCTTGAAGCACTATGATGGAGAAAAAATCTAAGAGGCAGTGTATACTAGCTTTATTATTAGATGATGGAGACTTTAAGCAGAGATGTTAACGGTGTCACTGGGAATTGAATAAGGCAATGAAGCATTCTAAGCTCATGGACGCCCCTGTTTGAGTTAGAGCTACTGGGACAGTTTTGTTCTGTGTGTCTTGAGCGGTTTTACTTCTCACATACAAGCTCCTCTAGGTGATTGCAATGTATCTAATAAGGCACCTGCTCTCTGTAGGTTGGTGATTAAGTTACGCACAATTCAGCAAATTGTTGCATTCAATCTCTATGATTTAAGTGGGAATATCTATTAAATAAAAAATAATCCATTTTAGCATGGACAAAGGTAAAATGACCAAAATGTAAATGGACTGTGTTGGATGTGAATCTTTCCTTTGGGTTGCTGATAGGATCCATTTTGAACCAGTTCTGTGATATAATTCATAAGCTTTGGAGGAATTTTAACCTAGTTATTTCTGATAGAAATAGAGAGATCATCAGTTATTACTTAGAAAGGGGAAAGACCTGAACTTTCAAGAAGCTTTGTGATGTCTGTGAATCATTACAGTGATGCAACTAAAAGAAAGTCAAGTACAAAAAAAAAATCTGACAGGAGCTCTGAGGCACTAATAGTCACAGAAAGACAAAACCAAAACAGAGTGGGTACAGAGAGGGTCTATTAAAATTAACAGGGTAATATAGAATTTATTTTATGTGGAGAGATTAAAAGAGGCTGGAGTCTTAAACCAGAAGGGATGGGGACAAGGCAGGGAAGTAGTATTATTACAGTATAATTATCTTTCTTCATGGGGACTAATCCACGGAAGGAGGAAAAGATATTCAAGTTAAAGAAAAAAAATTAAAAACAAAGATAAGTGCAGATAAATTGCATATCTGGGTGCAGCTGTCCTTTGTATGGAGAGTGCTAGAAGCATCCACATGCCACTTCGAAGCATCCTCTTTGAACATCACGGTATATTCTGGAGTATCTCCTTATCACATACACTCTACATATATACTTTGGGGTGTCCTAGTAAGTGTCTTCTTTAGAATTCCAAACTTCAGTTCTCTCAAGCAGATTAATGCTGGAATATTGCTGGATATGGTGATGTTTGTACTGGAAACAGCAACTCATTCCATGCTGGCCAAAAAGCAGATTTACAGGCCTGATGCTTTCCACTGGAACTGCTACTTCTGCAGCCTGTTTCATTTGCCAGACTTTTTCTTTCTTCATCTTCAGCTCTCTCACTGAAGTCTAGTTTGACATTTTCAAAATTTACCTTGGCTCTCTGATTCTGAGGATTTAGTTTGGCTTACCCAACTTAACAGAAAAAAATAACCAACACATTAATCCAGTAGAATGCATTTTCTCTGTTTGTTGTTTTTCCTTTCCTTATATGTTGTTCTGACTCCTTTGGCTTCTACAGTCTGGAGGGAGAGGTTTGAGTGTAGGATTGCTAAACCAAGGGGACATGATTTAACACTCCTTTTCAGTGTTCAGAATGATTTACCAAGGCTAATCATTTCAGAGATGAAATGAAGAATTGCTGTTTTAAATACCCATGTTCAGTTCAGGCACCCCATTGCTCCTCTACAGAGCTGTATACAAATAGTATAATTTAATAATGAGCAGAAAACCTCCTGCTTCAACCTGTAAATTAATAGTTGAAATGTACTCTTGTGCAGGCAGCTGGTGTCTGGGACAGGTCACACTGGCATCGCATCCGGGCTTGTGTGAAATTCAGGCGGGCCACAGGCTTTGTGCTGGGTTTTTGAGCAAGGCTATTTTCACTCTGCCATAAGCAAGTGCAGTCATATGTTTCAATAAGAGACTTATCGGTTAGCATGTGAAAATGTTACTGCTAATTTTACACCTTGAAAACAAATAAGGGTTTCACAGTTCGAAAGCAGGAACCAACCAGCTATAAACCGTCAGATTTACTGTGATCTCAGAATTGAATAGGTCTATTTGTTCTAACAAACAGTTAGGCCATTAAATTGCAAAGC